>NC_056735.1:1754944803-1754954803 GCF_019279795.1 Protopterus annectens
CAGTATGCATGCTATTTTCTTTTTTATAATGATTATAGATAGTTGGATTTAATTTAAAACTTTTATTTTGAGTTTCTTAGCCCAAAACACTGATGGTCTTTTGCTAAATAAAAACAATATCACATTGACAATAGACTTAGCATGAACAATAGTAACATTCTCTTCCCTTGAAACTCACGTTAATTGAAAATACATCTGCTAGTGGTGGATTAAGTGTACCTTGGGCCCTGGGCTGTTTTGAAATTATGTCCACCCCCCATACACACATTTTTAGGACTATGCATAAATGCATGTAGTTGTTGATTCATCTTCCTGATTGTTTTAAATTATACTTCTTGTTTAATACAGCAACATTTGTTAGTGTATTTCAAATTTTGAACATTTTTTCCAGTAAGCAGTGAAACAAAATGTATGAACCAATAATGACAAAAGTACCCATTTCAGAACACTTTAGCCATTTTAACCCACCAATATCCATAGTCAACAATTATGGCCACTTTATTGACTGTGTTCACATCATGTCTGGTTGTGATAAAAATGGCCACAGTAAAGTATTCCAGTTTGCTTTATCAAAAAAAAAGTAGAAATGCAAGAACTCAAAAGACCCAAACCAAGAATAAAAAAGAGAAACTGCCAAAAGGAAGTGTGCTGGTAATTCCACTACCATCACTATCATGTACCACAATATATAAATATTCCAGGAAGTTAATTGATGACAAGCATATAAATTGCAGTTGTTATGCTTTTTATTGTTAGCTCTGTAGAAGTCCTTGATAAGAATAGGACAAAAGTGCTTAATGTTTATTTTTACTGAAAGAGTGGATTACAAGATATTTTGACATCATTTAACTTTTTAGAATGTTTATACAGTTTGCTTTATACAAATGCACACTGACCCTGCACAGGCTAACTAATGACTTTAACTTTACCAGCTCAGCGGGGTCAGACATTTTTATCCACAGATAATCCGTAAACTCAGCAGTTATAGCTACATTGTTGACTCCACCCTTCTCAGATGTCAGTGTTAAAAATAATAACAGTAATAATGACCAAAGTCACATATTTCAAATTTGTTTCAACATATATTAGCCAAACTATTACAACTTAATTCACACACACATGCATGCACACTAGTCCTGCAAATCCAGATTAAAGATTATTTAAAAATGACCAGATGATAAGAGCATAAGGCACTTGCATTTGTACAGAGCCCCACAGAGAGCAGTTATACATTATAATCACTTTGTTGACTGTGTTATGTGGTTATGAAGAAATAAATTACATGTACTTTATTGGTACCTTTAAATGAAATACAAGAAACTGAATAAAGATCACTAGCATCAGATCCTGCATGTATCCTACTGTTTATTTCATAGATTCATACTAAGTTAACTACCCTTGTGAGTCATTTTAAACTTAGCAAATTATCCCTTGTGAGACTCAAACCCTGCACCTTGTGTTTGTAAACCATTAGGTCACCCTCCCAACCCACATTAAATAGAATAGTATTTATGACACCATAAGAAGTATTAGCCACTTGATAGCATATGCTTAGTCAATATAGACACTCTCTGTAGAAGTAAAAGTAACCTGAATAATTCAACATTAAAGGGAATGTTTACTAATGCAGAAATTGCTGCTAGCAGACAACTTTCCACTTGAGTGCACCATCTACAAATGCAGTGCCTGCTGCACTTGAAGAATTGCCTAGGTTACCTTAAAAAAACTGGAGTGCTGGTGATATTGCCTTAACATTTCTTAAATTAGATCAGGTATGCAATAGGGTATGACAGGCAAACAATGACAAGAGGTTCATAGTCACTAGGCATGCAGTCCTGGAGACTATTAAAGAACCCAGCCCAAATTCCCAAATGCTCCAGAGCAGCATATGGTCAAGTGAATTTCTCAATGTCACACACTAGCTAAATGCAGGTGGAGAGATTCAAACACTGAAGCCTTGCCACAGGAGCAGCTCATTAACACATCAAAACTTAAATTATCTGTGCTAACTGCCATAGCAATAGCTTTTAACTAACTGCTGAAGTTCTTTCCATTGTAATGTACAGAAGACTGTATATCAATAATACACAAACAACATTTGCATAATGGATGATAAAGATCAGATGGTTCTGGTCATCACTCTAAACAATGTAGACTACAGGACCTGACAAATATTAACCCCTTTACAGTTGCTGAAGTCTGTAAAGAAGATACCACAAAGTATATTAATAAAATGCAACATTTTTAGACTGTATTACATATTCCTTGCTTATTAATGAATTAAGTCATTCTCTAGTCAAATTAATAAAGCAAAGCAATTAAAGATAATATAAATACTGCAGCAGCTTTCATTCAACAATCCATAGATTATACAAAAATCAGAAATATTCAGAATACAACATCATATTTGGGTCTATATTAACTAACCGAATGCTTAGGTTAGCGAATCTAACTTGATCGACCCACATTAAGTGAACGAGCAGTTCAGCGAAAGCTGTAAACAACGAACATCAAATTATCAAACTGTTATGGTTGGCCAGCACCGATGCCCCCAGCATGTATAGGAAAACCTATAAATGCCGTAAACACTGAAGTCCCTGAAACACCCACAAATCACCTATAATGTAAACTGTGAAACACACGACGGGAAACATAATTAACGTAAATTAATAAATTATGCAGAGTCATTTACAATGAAACCCCCAAAGAAAACCCTACATAACTGGAATGGTTTTGCACTACACCTTCAAAAGCATGGCAACAGAACGTAAAAAGTCACCTTGTGTGTATGAAGCTTTATTTTGAAGTACAGCCTGCAACCTATCACACCACTCTATTGTTCTCCTTTTCTTCGGTGAAGGTGGTACTGCAGATAACAACCTAAGTCTAGTCTCATTCACCTTGTTCTGCTCCCATACCAAAACAGATAGAACACACGGTATGTCACAAATCTGCCTGCCTAACAGACAGCAAACCTTCCTATACCATCCCTCTATGTGGTTTTGTGTACGCGGTACACATAACCTATTTAAATCAGACATGTTTCAAAACTGAACTGAAAACATAGGGGGAAATCTGCCCAAACTGCTGTGTCTAGTGAGCTGTTTATGGTACTTGCCTAACATGTACACATCTGAGAAATACGTCAATAACTCCTCTCCTGGTCTAGGGAATGATTTAGACAAGGTCTGAAAGGCAGGTACAACTTCATCAACATTCAAAAATACAAGTGCAATGAGCTTCTTCACACTTAGTTGAAAAGTAACACACTTCCCAAATAAGGTAGCTAATCCTAAAGCCAGCACCTTTCGCCAAATTGCTTGTGCAAAATGAAACAAGCATCCTTTACTGGTGACATCAGCAAAGTTGTACTTAACACTTCTAATTGCTGCAAGCTCAAAGTCTGACAGGATGAACTCAACACACACACTTAGCTTTGCTTCATCCAACAGATCAAAGAGACACTCCCACAAGAAGTTATAGGACTTGAAACATTTTTTGGACATCAGACAATCTAAGAGCAGCAGACATTTAGTATTCTCCCCTACTGTAACTAAGGCATGTATACTGTATAGCTGCCTACATAAACATGCTTTGGTTAGAAATAACCCATCCATTAACCACATCCTAGCCTGACTCAGATCACATAGATTGTCAGCTGTTGTAAATATCAAGATGTGTAAGTTGTTGTGTATGTCAACTTTACGCTTTTGGAGGAAAGTACCTTCCTTTAGGCAACAGCTACTAGGTTCACCATTGTCTAGAATAGTACACACCATACTGTAACTCTTGATATGCCTACGCCTCACTCTATTAACTTGCTGCAACAGCGATCTATGTGAGGGTAAAGTGAGAATAGATTCCACTGATGTACTAGCTAGGACAGGGGTGTCCAACCTTTTGGCTTGCTGGGGCCACATTGAGTGAACAGAAATGGTCTTGGGGCCGCATATAAAATATATCATATAGTTAACTCTTTCATTACCTCCTGGCTGTACTGTAGGTACATTTGAACAATGAATAAATGTAATAAATGCCTAATATTTGACTTAAAATTCTAATTCTCATTCTAATTCACAAACTAACAGTTAAAACTAACATCTTAGTTAATATATATATATATATATATATATATATATATATATATATATATATATATATATATATATATATTTTTTTTTTTTTTTTTTTTACAAATAAACAGATATTCACTACAGCACTAGCCACTAGCATTTCTCACTGGGAAAATTCCAGCAGTCCAGCTACGTAAAATGTCAACATCAGCAGTCCTACAATACTATAATCCACAATAACTCAACAAATTTGCAATAAAATAAAGAATTCACATTACTGACTTAATAAAACAATTCTGAATAAGCTACAAGAGGGTCTCACCCAAACAAATAACTGGTGCCAGAAATATGGCCTCAAGCTAAATGCCAAAATGCATCATCATCCCCTTTGAGGAGAGTGATGTCCCCACAAATTATCACATTAATAACAATGTTGTAAGCACACAATAAATCAGATGGTACTTGGGCACTCAGGTTGATAGAAACCTGACTTTTGACCACCACGTTGTTTCCGTTGTAAGGAAAGCTTACTTCATTGGTAAGGGTATCTCTTCCAGGGACAAGGAGGTCATAACATCCCTGTATTCTTCCTTTACAAGAGCCATTATTGAGTGCAATGCCCTTTGGTATGTGCCTCAACAAAACACCCTGCCAAAAGAAAGACTACAACCATTTCTGGCAAAAGACTAAGTTCACTTAGTTATCCAAACAGACTAAAAAGCTTCTTGCTTTCCTCTGTCTCCCACTGGCCCCTATAAATTTCATCACTGGCTTGCTTTTCAGGCTAAGAAAGATCCGGCCTTAAGAGACTTCTTCTACCTCAGAAATATTGGTTATACTTAAAACGCTCACTACAAAGACCACAGCCTTCACTTCAACATAAACAAGCCACTTTGTATGGACAGATGCTTGACACAAAACCTTCATCTTCTGTAAAAAGCTCCTCTCATTATCAAACAATGTAGTTCAGCAACACGACAACTGGATGGCTGGATGGATAGCTATAAATGTACTCCTTGAGTAAGTAGCATAGCCTTCATCAAACCAGATGGAAAATCCACATACTAACCTTTCCCAGCAGGATGGCTAAGATCTAATATTGGTTATTCAAGTCTACTTGCCCAAGAAGAGGGGCCTGTTTAACTAAGAATTCCATCTGCAAAAATATATTCACTATACATACTAAATCTCTCTCGCTCTCTTACACACACAAACACACACACAAAAAGCCCCTATTTGTAAAATAGGCAACCTCAGTAATCACATGACACCCACTCACTGAATGAAATTGTCTGGAAGTCAAAATATCTGAAAAAATCATAATAGAGATGGATTCATCCATGCAATTTCCTCCTACCAAAGGACCATCAATAAATCAACAAACAACTGCAAGGCAAAAAGTAAATCAATAAGAAAACCATAAACTCTCTTAGATAATGCTACATACTGGTGTAAACATATAACTTGTGTCAATCCCCAGGTTAATCCATACCAAAAGATTGTTTCAGAGCTTCAGTTATGTACAAACAGCTTTCTCCTGAAAACTTAAATCATTTGATATTTGCCTTGCTGTAATTATAACTGTAAAAAAAAATATTCTGTACCTCAATGATTCTCACTGTTACGAGATGTAATCTCTGCCATATTGTATGAGTGCTACAGCCATGATTTGCTGTCTCTCTCATGTATTGTATTATATTGTTTTGTGTTATTTTTGGAGTTTTTCTCCCCGGGCCTCCGCTGAAAATGGACTTGTGTCCAGTCGGACTTTCCTGGTAAACAAATGTAAAATAAAATAAAATAAATAAAAATAAACTTCCCTCCAATCTAAAGCCATTTGACATTCAGACATTTTAATTTGTACAAAAGTTGACTGACGGTTTACTGAGCTATAATGCTAACCTTCGCTTTTAAAAAAACTAATTCCCAGACTTTGTCAATAGCTCAAAGTGAAGAGAGGATTTTATATATATATATATATTTTTTTTTTTTTTTTTCGGAAAACATCTTTAAAACTGTTAAGTTGATTACACACCCAGAAACACAGAAAAGTTATTGTGATATGTAAACCACAGACTGCTGCAAGAAATCAGTCACATTAGCACTCTATGCGTATGTCCAAGCAGATGAATCATACCTGTCAATTCCAAAAGAAGTAAAGTAGCTTAATAAGGTTATTTGCAAGGTTACATGGCAGTTTATATTGGAAATAAGCAGAGATATTAAAAAGGCTCTGTTTTTCATAATTATGCTGAAAAGTCTTCCAAGGTAAATACAACTTCTGATTTAGTATGGAACCATACCTCTCAACCTTAGAGCAAGAAATCTGGACAAAGCGAAAAATAAAAGTGGGACACAGGCCCAAAAATAGTTATGCATCACAGACACCATTGAAACAACTATAGATGCAAACATTATACATTACTTATAATCTTTCTGTCCCATCATTGTCAGTTAAACATTATACGGCTCATTCAGTCCTGCCTTCTTTTGCAACAAAGAAAACCATGCTTTGAAATGACAAATGCAATAAAACACATTGCGTCAACATCCTGCAACTTCCTACCTGCAAGCAACCATAGAGCTTTCACTGAAACTAGGCCTGCTTGTTTCCCCAGAATGACAGCTCTCCCCAATTAAGTCTAATGGTATACAATCTACCAGTATCTGGACTACCTGAAATAAATTAAATTATGGCCTGTAAATTGAAAGTACACCTTGTTTAATTAAACTATATTTCTAAGCCCACTTACTATATTTTTCAGTAACATCCCAATATCCATTTCCAGGTCAGTTTAAAAGACATTGGTTGTGGTAGACTTGGCATCCTTCAGAACCCCACAGGCCCATGCTAATACTGCTAGCATTGTCCATTAAATGTAAATATCCATCCACTGTAAATGGCAAGAAGCTATGTCTTAAAAATCTACTTTTGGCATGCCAAGTATCAGGTTTTGAAACAAAGAAACATATTCTCCACAGTCCGTAAGTCTCTGTCTTTAATACTCATCTACTTTTGCAGCACACCCAACACATAAGCACACACATACACACTAAAACCCCCAACATTTAAAAAAAAATTACATTGTGCCCACTTGATTTGCCAGTATTGATGATCCGCCAAAGCTATGCTTACTGTTGTCCAATCTACCACTGCTTAGAACCCACCAATGAAAAAACAGTACTAGGTGCTTTTTTCTTTGTCTGAAAAAACAATACAACTTTATATGCTACAGTCCCACATAGTCAGTCCACTACTGACCCATTAACCCTAGGCCGCTGTCTCATTCTTACTCCCTGGAACTGCATTACCTTGGATGACTACTTTTATTTAGTAAGCAAAAGACACAAATTGGAAGATGAGGCAAAAATCCAGACATTCTCTGAAAATCCATACAATTAAGAGGTATGAGTTCATGTTCAATACAACACTCTCCCTGTCAGGAAAGCTGCAATTTAATGAAAGTGTACTTTTAATGTACGATATATTTGTGAGCTAACTTGTTTGTGTTCAGTAGGTAGACTGATCATTGTTAGCCTCTTTGTGCATGCATCTCTCTCTGTCATGCACACACATACACACATACACACACACACACACACACACACACACACACACACACACACACACACACACACACACACACACACACACACACACACACTCTTCTTCTACTTTCACACACATAATTCTGCTTTCATGCATGCACTCACTCACTCTGTACTTACCTGTTAACACAGGTAAGTGCTGTCCCTTTCAAAGGCAACAGTGGCAAATCCATACACAAGTCCCTCTTCAGCGAGAACACACACATACACACTGATTGTTCGGCGCAAAATAATGGCGTAAACACACTGACCCTTTTTTGGCTCAAAAACAAAACTAGAAGGGTGCTTTGGTGCATGCACACACCGACATTAGCTTTGCAGCTCACGAGAGTGAAAAACACAAAACAAAAAAGGTGTTTTGGGGCATGTGTACATCGATGTTGCAGTTAGAGGTTGAGGGCCACATGGAAGAGCTCTGAGGGGGGCAGGTTGGACACTTCTGAGCTAGGACATTGTCTACTACTAAGGCAGGTGTGTCCCTACACACCCATGCACTCTGTTTCAAATTATCACAGGCTATGTATTTCTCTACCTCTGTGATATCTGGAGGATGGTGGTGCCCTGTACACTTCAAAAGCATTTCCCTATCATTCTGTGTACTACTGATTGTCCTACCTTTACATTTCTCTTTTGCCTTTAGCTTACAACACCACTAGTGTTTGTCCTTTACTGACTTCTCCAAATTAAATAAATAGCCATCCACATTAAGCATTTCCCTGCCTTTCTGTGACTTTACCATTTTGTAGCATTCCCCTACCACTCCAGGTGTATGCAGTGTATTATTAGCCATTTTACGGTCTGGCGCATGTGCAAAACGCACACATTCACGTCTTTCTTCCCTTTATACATGTATTGCATAACTTTCACATACTTTACACTCTATTTATTTGTATAGTGTTTATTTTGCAGCCAGTGTAAATTTAACCTGGAATCTGTTTATATATGCATTAGGGATTGAATTTGTTCATATATGCTGTATCGGACAGTTCACCACAATAGTCTTTACGTAACTACGTTTCTATTTGGTATGCGTGCCTGTGCCAACTAACAGATTTCGATTTTCTGGATTTCAGCATTACTACTGTTCGATGTTATGCTCGTTCACTTAATGTGGGTCGATCAAGTTAGAGTCGCTAACCTAAGCATTGGGTTAGTTAACATAGACCCCTTCTGAAGGGTGCAGGTATGTAGAGCAAGTTGCTGTGCTGCTTTGGGACTCTTTTCCTATTCCTGCCTTCCTGATTTTTATGTGTTCTTTCCCTTACTGGGTTTATAATATTATTTTACCAAATATAAAGTTTGAAAAAAGGCAGATGTTATAATAGTACTACAGCTCTGGCTATTTACACTCATTCTGTCACAAATCATTCCCATCACATTGTATCATTAATCTTTAACCTTTCTACCCTAATAGACCTTTTCACTTCAAAAGTCTTCAAGCACATTTCAGAAGTTTGGATTCATCAGTACTGATTTGCCTTAAAGTATTAATACCAGTTTTTTATTTGTCTGTTAATTTATTTTTATGTTAATAATGTGGTGTGCTGATCCAAAGCAGACCCTTTATAGTCATGATTTAAGTTAATGGCAAACAGAGAAAAATATATTAGCATAAGGAATTACAGGTTCATGGAAATGATCTGAATTTAAACTCATCATCTTTAATAGTCTGAAATAATCATGGTGACATCACACCACCGCAGTAGTATAAGCCATACTATTTGCTGTATGCCTAGCTATTAAAAGCACAGACATCTATCCTCAGTAAGGGTACTGACTTCCATAACTGTGTACTTAATGTTTAACATGCATAGTCACACAGACAGTAATATGCAAAAATAGGTGATAAATGAATGCAAGTGCAGGCATATCAGTATTAGAAAATGTTTGTTACAAGTAGGAGGATACGAAGGGAAGACTACATGAAGCACTAGCTATCAGCAACCATCCATCCATCCTCACTGTCAACCTGGGTGAGCAGAAAGACACAGCAGCAATGTTCATAAACATACAACTGCAGACATTGAAATTGTGATACATGTGTTAAGGGGGGTCCATCACAGATAAACTAATGACTACCTGGCTCATAGCCTTGCTGCAAAGATATGTAGGATGAGTTCCAAAGAGCAACTCTATTATGTTGAAAGTCATACGTGATAATGAAAGTCTAGTCCTATAATGCTTTATCTGTCCTCCCCTCTTTGTACCCATTACATCTTTGGATGTTCCTGCCTTCCTTGAAAGACTCTACTGACTGCACAAGTGAATGCATTCTGTTGCTCTTCTGAAGTATGTTTCAGGACTCTGCCACTGTTCCC
>NC_056735.1:1754959803-1755009803 GCF_019279795.1 Protopterus annectens
GGCCAGCATATACAGCATGTAAACACTTGAATGACAAATATAATAAAAGATATATATTTATTTCAGCATGAGATTCAACAAAGTGCACTAATATCAAATCAAACTGGTTTCAGCTACCCAGCCTTCATCAGTGAAAAAGCATCTGTCATGCAAAATATTTCATGAATATTTATAGATACTACCAACCAATGGAAACATGGTATAGTCCATCTCAAACACAAGTTTTGCAATGATATTCAAATAGTTGTATAACCATAATGTAGTAGAGGCATTTTGAAAAAATACAATAGTACATCATTAAATTATTGTTAAACTAATACAGATTTTCACCAAAATTACAGCATGTGACCTTAATAATATACATAGTATTGTATTCTACATAAGTTCAAAATTCTATTGACTGTATCCTCATGTGATGTCATTCACTGTGAGCAAACTACAAGATCCCCAAAAGCATATAAATATGTAACATACTAATATCAAATACATTGTCCAAATAACACTAAAAAATGGAAATATAAGATATAAATTTTTAACAAAAATGTATAATGTATCACTGAAACATTTGATATTTGATGCCATGATTTATAATTTAAATATGATAGACAATCTAAACACACAAATGCTATTTTGGTCAACCAATGGGTTCTTATAATAGTATGAAAAATAGAAATCCACATGATATTCTGGCAATTGTATTGTCGTAAGGACAGTATGATATTTAGATACAATGACATATAGCTAGATATGTTTAGCAGCCCAATAGGTGGATTTGGTTGCAATCAACCAATATGCTTTAACAACAGCAGCATACAAATATACAGCCCTCATAATTACCTAGCACATATATAAGATATTATATCTTATATGAAATGTAATAATATGTAAACACAAGGCAAGAACAACGTCAATTGGTAAACTAAACATATGGATGAGAAACCCATACAATCAAATTTCCGTTCTTATAATTCATAAGTACATCTCTTCTTTATATATGTTCTTCCCAGTCATAACACATATACTGTATTTATAATGGTTCCAGCATGTGTTATCCCAGTTACCTTTCACATACAGATTATAAATGGTCATTGAGGCCCGGGGGAAATAATGCCCCAAGGTGAATGATCCAATATTTTTCTTTATGGTTCAAAATGCTATGCCACCTCCGTTGATTGCTCCTGTCCCCAGTTATTTTATCAGTGATCATGAACATAAATCTGGCATTAGTATGTTTCAAGGTGTGTGCAAAACTTGTGTTTGAGATGGACTATACCATGTTTCCATTGGTTGGTAGTATCTATAAATATTCATGAAATATTTTGCATGACAAATGCTTTTTCACTGATGAAGGCTGGGTAGCCGAAACCGGTTTGATTTGATCTTAGTGCACTTTGTTGCATCTCATGCTTAAATAAATATATATCTTTTATTATATTTGTCATTCAAGTGTTTATATGCTGTATATGCTGGCCTCTGGTGTTCTACTAACTAATGGTTTGGCCGAGCATACCGTACCTGCGAGGCGTTTGGTTTCTACTGTCAGACCCATGGCCTCAAGCTCAATGCCAATAAATGCACTGCATTCCCTTTGGAAAAAACTCTAACATAGAGGGCCTCTGGCTGACGAAGTTCACAGATGACTGCAAATTAGATGTCATAGCTGAGTCCCCAAATGATGTGGATATCCTACAGAAGGGCCTCGCTGAGACAGATGTCTGGTGTCAGACCCATGGCCTCAAGCTCAATGCCAGAAAATGCATTGTCATTCCCTTTGGAAAAAACTCTGTACCCATGAACTACCACATAGGCAGCAGTCCACTTAATGCCGAAGGTGTGATAAGAGACCTTGGGACTCAGGTGGACAGTAGTCTCTCCTTTGATAATCACACTGCCACAGTAGCCAGGAAATCCTTCAACATGACATACCTCATCATGAAAGGGTTCTCATCCAGGAAACAAGAGGTCATTGTTCCCCCTCTGCTCAGCTCTCATTAGACCCATTATTGAGTACAATGCCCCATTTGGAATGTACTTCACAAGACATCTTCAACAGCTGGAAAGGCCACATAGGTACCTCACAAAGAGGATTACAGGACACAAACAGATGCCATATGCTGACCATCTCAAAAAACTCCAGCTTTACTCCGTAGCATATCACCTACTCCAAGGCAATCTCTGCCTAACATATAAAGCTATGTCAAACCCAGAGCTGTTGGACATGCTACACCTTAAGAAATACACTCCGGGGACCTAAACCTTGTAACCACAATAAATAGAACATGCTGGATGGAAAGATTACTGTCCCAGAGACTTACCATACTCTGGAACAAGCTGCCTATCTATATCAAGCAGAGTTCCTCATTAGCACTCTTCAAGAAAAAAATCTTGATGAGTGGATGGCAAATAGGAAATTCACCCCAGGGATCACTTCTGTGGCTCTGCTCGACAAGGGCACAGGAAAAAAAAACTATCTTGGGTGGCGAAAGCCAGGGAACCTTGTTGTCTAGGCTTACACAGGCCCTTGGGCAGATAGCCTAGTACATACCTATGAACGTATGCCCCTAAGAACCAAATAATAAAAACTACAAGAAAAACCTAGCCAAGCTAAGAATTTTCACTGTGTGATAACTTAAACCTCTTGTAATAGAGGAGCATGGGATATATGCAAATTAATCTTAAGGACATCAACTGTTTCAGCTATATGGCTTCTGAACATCCAAGACTTTTTACTCTCCCTTTTTAAGTCTTTATGGATACATTCAGGCTAATAATGTTGAGTTTTGCTTTATTTATTTATTTAGACAAACTCTGCATTTGACAGTCAAGTGAGAACAAGACGTAGTGGTTTGTTTGCATATAGTTTTAGGAGTATATGTGCACTTTTAATTTTAACCAGTATATGTTTAAACACTTTTACACTTGTCAGAAAATCATATAAAATATCAAAGATTTTTCCAGAGGCAGTTCTTTAATGGGTACAGTGCTTATTTCATATGGCAAATGTTGTCTCTGAGATACGTTTGTGATATGGTTTGAATACACTCTAGTAGTTATTAAAGTTTGTATTCCTTTTATTCATTCAATCTATTTTGCAGCTAATGATAGTAAAAAATCATTTTTAGACCTGGCATAATGTTTTCTGATTGTTCATCAAATGTATGTTTTTTCTGGAATAAATAAGGCTGCAAGGGTTTTATCTTGTGTTTTGATCTTATAGATTTAATATTGTAATAATTACATCAGATCAAGTTTTCCTGTTGTTTTTCTGTCTTCTTTTCTAGTTTTTATCCTTGTTATTTTTATTTTATCTTTTGATGACTGGGTTAGTCCCATTAGGCTAGTAGCCTGTTTTAGGGGAGGCCTGAGACTGAATTTATACTACAAGGGAAAATTTGGCTAGGGCATTGGAGAACTTCCCTACCTTTTTGACAGGTACCATGGGAACTTTTACATCTACCTTAGCTACCACCATCTCAGGTAGATGGGACCTTGGTATAGCATTCCATCTGAAGGACAACACACTCAGGAGTGTAGCACCCCACATTATGCTGCAGTACATTGTCATCAATTAAACTGTTTGTTGTGGGAATAGATCCCATAGCCTTCTCTACCAAATGTCAGTGTGTTACATGTTGCACCACCAATGCTGATGTGCCTTGGCCTTTCCCGTTTGTTCCATAGATCTTGCACTCTGATCCCTGTGAGCCTAAAAATCCAGAGGTATTCTCTGCAGGTATCTGAGACTAAATATAAAAGGTTATTCAGAGAAATAAATTCTGTCAGTTCTATGACCTGGCATTTTATCATTAGACAATGGGTCAGTGTAGCTTGATTAGAGTTTTCAACATACTGGATTATGAGCACTTCGTTAAACTGCCAGGAATACAGTATGTACTAATAATCTGTAATATGTATATGCAGTGTAAGCATGTTTCAGCGAATAAAAAGGGAGAATGGAAGGAGGTTTCTAACAAGCACCAACATTTTAAAATAGACATTTCATAGATCTCTTGTTTCCCGTAGCAAGAAATAAACCAGACAGCCATGGTGTGGTAATGAAGTGTTTTACCTGCATTGTAAGTGTCAGACAACATAGGTTCCCATGATTCTCTTTTCAATGTAAGACTGATCATGTTAGCACTCCTGTTTTACTGGCAGTGTCTCCTGGTACTTATTAATACACATTAGGAGACAAACTGGCTCAGCTTAAACTTAAAAAGTCAATTTAAATTTCTGATCTCACAAAGGCAGACTGAGGTTGGCTCCATCCTCCTTTACTTGCCACCACACTGCTGCAGAGACATCAGGTTGGGTCAGGTGCTCTATTTTCATTTGATTTGCTGTGGAGAGACTGCATTGATTACAGCAACATAGCATATTTGGGATAGAATATCAGCTATTTTATACCAAATAGTACAAAGTTATTAAAATGCATTACTCACTCTGTGAGACGTTAGAAAGATGCAGTATTTTGATAATCAGCATTGATAGTTAATAGTAACTGTCCATTTCTAAGAAATTAAATAAATAATAATAAACAGCAGTAAGTCATCTGCTGGAAGGTTCCTAGTAAAAATAATAGAGTGTTTCTCTGTCACATTTCAGAATCCTAGTTGTGCAATCCATTTTGATAATTGCTTTTCAAATTAGCATTTTATAGTCCACAAGTTAATTGTTACAATGGATTCTAAGATAATTTTGGTCATCATTAGTTTGTTTTATTGTTTACTATAATAAATTCTACCTGTTGTACATTTTTCTGTTTGTGTTCTGCAAATATGTCATATACATGCAATGAGATGAAACACAACAGCAGTAGAAAAATCCAAACAAAATGCTTGAATAAACGATTTTAAAGATTTCAACTTATGAAGCAAAGAGAAAATGAGTAAGCTGCTTATAAATATAAAATTGCTTAGTATGTATTATAGAACCAAATAATTTAGCTCCTGATCTAATTGTCTGGCCATGACAATAACAAACATTATCAGCACATCTTATGTATTCCACAGGTGTACAATCATCATTATTAATTTTACACTTTTATAATGCATTTTAGAATGAAAGTTTGCACCGAATAGAATAATTTCTTGTGCTATGTAACAATTTACATTACTCGCAGAGAGTTTGTAATAGAGACAATGGGTGATAGGTCTATAAACTGTGGATATAATGTAAGAGCTTGCTAACTATGCTCAACTTGTATGAGGGATGACAAACCAGTTAACTGTAAGGTTATGTGTCTAATAATCTTTCTTCTCTTCTTTTGTTATATACAATACAATACTCTTTTTCTTACAAACGTTGGTTATTCAGCTGAGGATCTTAACTGACATTTGATCTTCATATTACTAGTATGGGAAGGTAGCAAAACGTTAAATTAGAAATGGTCATATTTTCTAGCAGTACTATATCATATACTTCCAAAATGTTTATGTTTTCAGTACTAACTTACAATGGCTTCATCATCTCCTGCTGTAACAGGTGGTATATATGTATGCATTCAATTCAACAATTTCATGTATTGCATTTTTAAACATATATATTTGGTCTTCAGTGTGTAAGGTGACTGCATAGTAGCCCTGCATATGAAATGTATGGGCATCTAGGTGCCTCTGCACTTGCATACTTTAACATAACTGTGTGATGACTGGTATCCATGGCCCTAGGATGAGGCAGGCATGAGGTGAAAGTACTTAGGTATTGCACATCTGAGGATACTGTGCAGTATGGATGCCCCAATGAATTATTTGCTGGTCTGTGAGGTGATGATAAGTAAGTTGCTGCTTGCACCATCTCTGCTGACATAGGTGGCTGAAACATACAATATTAGTTGATCTGGCTCCAGCAGCACTTACTACTATATGCTGCTGCTAAGCTATGAATGCTGTTATTATCCTATCATGGTTGCTGTCTGGCACTCCATAAACTGAAACATTATATTTATCTGAGTGTGGGTGTATAGTGTTTACATTTTATATCTCTCTGAATCACTCTGTCATGTTATTCTCTTGCTTTTGTGAGTTCAGTGGTGCTCATTTGCATGTCATTATATACCCCTTGCATGCTGTCAGTATTGCACAATTCTAAGCACTGTTCTTTAATGCAGATTATGTCTTTGAATTACCCCCAGCCTTTTTATTGCCACTACCAGTACACATGAAACACACCATCTGTAATTCCAGCCTGTGTATAATGTATATTCATAGTTCATTCTAGACTTTTAAATTGCAGCAGTGTGAGTCTCAATCTAGCTTGGAGCAGAATGGTCGTGTACCTTGGTGCTGAAATGCCATGGTTTATGCACTTTTGTTTTCTAAACTTTTGAAGAAGGATTATCTGTCTTTGCTGAGGTTTCATTATGGGGTGAAACATTTCAAAGTTTGTAAGAATGATGACTGGAGACCTGCAAAAGCAGAGTAGTATATCAGATGCATGCACATATTTATATTTTATTTATTTGCAGCAAGAAGCTTTTATGCACAATGGCTACAGCAAAGTTTGAACAGAGGAGGCAGAAGTCAGGATAACTTTAAAGGCAAGAAATTATAGTTTTCTTTTATATTCAGAACATATTATGTGTCTGACAGGCAAGTATATTAGATACTCAGGCTTTTGTTAAGGAATTTCCCTAGAGATGCAATCTACTTTATGATTTTACACATGCAACTCTGGGGCATAATGCAGAGTTGCATCCTACCAGGTTGCACCCTTCAATTATAATCCCATTCTAAATAGTGAACTTTATTAACCTTCAAGTTCTTCTTAGACATAAAGGGCTTATTTTCTGTCTTGGCCATATAAATCAAATCTCTTTGTGGTTTCTATATGTTTATTGAATTATCTCATAGTACAGATTAGTATGGTTCTCTGTTTGTATAAACTTCGCTGATTTGAATTTGGTTAACAGATGATTTCCTTCCTTACACTGACTGTACTGTCTTGATTTTTTTATTATTTTCTCTCTCTTTATATATATATAAAATAATGTGTGTGTGTGTGTGTGTGTGTGTGTGTGTGTGTGTGTGTGTGTGTGTGTGTGTGTGTGTGTGTGTGTGTGTGTGTATGTATGTGGATCTATGTAGCTTGGTCGAACCATACTTTGGTTGACATGCATAATGTTGACCCAAACTGATGGAAACTATGCATGTTGTTGACAATTCACTATGCATGCACTTACAATTAATCTCAGTGCATGCAAAACTTACAAAACAAAAACAAAAAATAAAGCATCAATTTTTGTAGGGGGCCAAGCCACCTTGTACCCCCCATGTGGGGGACTTTGCCCCCCCCACTCCCTCTGCTAATTATATATTCTAACTCTGAGTTTTCACAATCCCCAGAGAAAAGGGTATATTCCCATATGTGTGGACTGTCAATCTAGCACGCCTGTCGACCATCGATTCAGTCGATCAAACTTGGTTGATTAAACAGGTGTCAACCAAAGTATGGTTTGACAAAGTTAAATAGAACCATATATATATATATATATATATATATATATATATATATATATATATATATATCTTAAAGTTTTTCACTTTCAAAAACACATTTGTGGTTGAGTGAGGGCCCTATTGATGGAGTCCACTTATTAAAATAAAATAGATAAAATAAATAAATAAATCAAACAGTGATGGAAAAATTTGACTCACAGCTGACTTCTGTGAACAATATTTGTCTTTTATAAACACATCTACAATTCACTGAGTCATTTTTTAATGTTTTCCCATTAAATGGCAAAATAATGATGTTATTCCCATTTAATGACAAAAAGAATGATTGTCATATTAACCTGCAGCACTGGAATTATTTTAATGATTGCGTTATGTAGAATAAGGAATGCCAACAGCAGCTGGAAGTGTTATCCTTTAAAAAATTATTTCTGCTATAACTTCACTGCTTTTCTTCACAAAATGCCTGCTGTTGTGACTTTTAAAGTTTACTGTGACTTGAGTTCCACAAAAACACCTGTGAAAAAGTTATGGGAATCCAGAGGGAAACAACAGTGAACACTCTAAAGATCTATCATGTAAGTAATATACAATTATTAGGGATAAAAACTCAATGTGATTTCATACACAGTATTAAAAGATAGATTTCAAAACCATAATCACTGACCTGACATAGTGTTAAATAACTGCAGTAGTCTAATGGTTTTCAAATTAATAGCCCATACACATAAGGAAATGGTACTTTGCATCAGACCTCCCAACCGTCACGAATTATTCGGTTTTTACCGAGTTTTGGGGTCAAAATGAAGGGGTGCCATGATTCCCAAGTGGCACCCCTTCAGTTCCAATTTTTTGCTTTCTTTTTTTTATGTTTTGAATTTTCCTGCTGTCAGAGCTGACGTCATCACGTGCGCGATGACGTCCGCTCCATCAACGCTACCAGCCAGTCGGAATTGAGCTCAAGGAGCTCATGTCATTATTTCCGGCTGGCTATGAGCAGGTGGGAAATGAAAATTAAACAGTAGCAGGTAGCAGCACTAATGCTGCCGAGAATGGGCTGGTTACTTTTTTAAACTACTGCAAGAGCTATGTAAGTAACAGAACCTATTTACTTATGGCTGCTATGTATTCTTAATGGCAGGTACATTTTAATTTTAACAGCGAGCTGAGCTATTTTGTATGAGAAAGGAGCCTCAGGGAGGCATTGCATTTTACTTTTAAGTGCTTTTTTATTCTTTTAACAGCTGAACTGCTTTCTTTTACTTTATACGGTTGTGCAGGTGAGCTGCTTAAACAGTTTAATGGAATGTATTTACTGACGGCTGCTATGTACTCTTAATGGCAGGAGAAATAACTTGCAGCCAGGCATTACATTTTACTTTTCACGGCTGAGCTGCTTTGTATGAGAGGGATTCATTTTACTAACTGCTTTGAGTTTGATTTACTTTTAACAGCTGAGCTGGTGTGTGTCTGTATGATCAAGTTTTGCAGATAGTCTGCTCACATGTCTCAGGCTGAGGCTGCTAAGAAAAAAAATACTGGGCTCATATGCTGCATAGTGGCATAGATTTTTACCCTTCTGTCAGTTGTGATAGTTTTTTATCTGCTGTGCTGCACGTCTAAGCGAGAGAACTGTGTGAAAGTTTGATTTTATCTGCTGTGCCATTGTATTTTATCTACTGTCACTGTAAGTCCGAGTCTCCGAGAATCTATTTCTGCTATAAGTCCCTTCAAGCAAGCTGTACTTAGCGATTTTATTTGGTGTGCCGTGCTGTAAATGAAAGTATGCTGCTGGGGCCAATCGCCAATGTGTGCGTGTGTTTGTATTTTATTTTAGTTTCATTAAGCAATAAAGCAAGGTATATGTAATGTGTGTGTGCCAGTGTATTATATCTGCCATTGCTATAAGTACAAGAGAACAAAAGTACGGTCGAGAGAATCAGAGAACGTATTTATTTCTGTTGTGAAACTAAACTTATTTCTGCTGTGAAAAGTAAGCTGCAAGTCCGAGAACTTGAAAGTCCAATTTTTATCTGCTGTGCCAGTGTTCTCACTGTATGTCCAAGCCAATTAGTATATTCAAGCAATTAGAAGATTTTCTGCATTTATTTTATAGCCAATTTTCTGCATTTATTTTACAACCGGCTGCAAGTTCGAGAACTGCTCTCACTGTAAGTCGGAGAACTTAGTCCATTCAAGAAATTAGCCAACGGTCCATTTATTTCTATATACAACCAGCTGAAAAAAACTGTGCATAATCATCATCTGCAGGGCTAAAGTGTATGTATTTTATTATGGGTCATTCAAGCAATTAGCAAGCTGCTCTGCATTTTATTTTACAAGGTCCTAAGCAAGCTGCTCTGCATTTTATTTTACAAGGTCCTAAACAACCTACTGTGCATTTTATTTTACAAGGTCCTAAGCAAGCTGCTCTGCATTTTATTTTACAAGGTCCTAAGCAATCCTTACAATTTAAGTGTGTGTGCGGGTGCAAATGCCCCAGTTAGGTATAACTGCTAGTTAGAATTATGCAGACTCGAACCTTGTGCCTTGCATACAAGGAGCAAGACCCTAAAGTCTCTACCTATTCCACCACCACTTGTGATGATTCATGGAGTTAACCATAGTTCTCTACTGTCCAAAGTTTTACAAAATGTCTGGAATGTTCCTCTTAAAATTTGTGGTTTTCTGGCAAATCAGTGAGAACTGAATTCACTAAGTAATGATAGTTATTTAAGTTTCAGTCTTCCTGTCTTTCAGGAAACTCATAGTAACGCAAAACATTTTATTCTAGCAGTTTTTCTAATATTATGCAAGCAATGTTTAAACTGTGTCCCTGGTTTTGGGCCTTTGTCATCCCCCCACCCCTAACAAATTTTGGCTTTTTCCAGATTTTTTGTCCTGCATAGTTCTTCAAGGTTAGAAATGTTTTGTGTTGCTTGTGTCAAGTCTGTGTTAGTAGCACAACAAGTAGAATACTTGCTTTTTGATGCAGAAGGCTGTGGGTTTTACTCCCATGGTATGTAGATGGATTACTGATACTGTGCTGTGTTGTATTTTTAAAGGGGGTGGATGCTGCAGCCCTGCGAATGTCCTCTTTGGCAGACATACCTAGTAACTATGAACCTGTTATGTTTGCCATCCATTCCCTCTTGCAATGTTACTAGCTTATCATTTTTTTAATATAACATAGGTATGGTTATTCATCAAGGGCAATAGGCACTTTATTTGTAGAAGAAATAATGAAATATAAAGTTGTTTTCTAGCAGCAACCTCTTCATTAGTTACAGATCTCTTTAATGTGGAATTATTTAGATGACTTTTACTTCTGCAGAGATTGTGAATATTTACTGATACTGGTGGGTTGTAGACATCTGAGTGGACTTTTATGATAGAAATATTCTGAATTGAGCAGTTTTGTCATTATTGGTTCATGCATTTTCTTTCATTGCTTACTGGAAAAATGTTCAAAACAAATTTAAAACGCTCTAACAAGTGTGTTATATTATACAAGGAATGTAATTTAATACAATCAGGAAGGTGTATCAAAAAACACATGTATATTTTGTGTGTAAGGGGCCTATGATTTGAAAACAGCTCAAAGGTAATCTTTATCCACCACTGGCCAGATGGCATGCATTTTGAGTTTCAAGGCAGAGAAGTTTTAATCCTAAGTATATTTTCATTGTGAGACTATTGTTTTGTTTAGCAGATATGTATTAGTGTTTGTGCTGTAAAATAAGTTTTAAATGAAATCCAAATCATCATAGAAGTAAAGCAGTGCACACACTACGGTGTTTACAGTAAATAGGGTGAAATAGCCAAGTAATGGGCTATTGGAATGGCTGCAGGGGGGAGGGCTGTGTATGGGGGGCCCTATTCGTCCATGATTTTGTGAGGAGGGGAGGGTGGCAAACTCAGACAGTTCCGGGTGGCACAAACTCAAGCTATGCCACTGATCAGTAGGCCATGGAGAATGACTTTTGGAGGTTCTAGCAAATTATAACTTTCTTTTGCTAAGGTTAGAGCATGCAGTAGGTGGATTGGACACTCCATATTGGCCCTAGGTGTGAGTGTGTGTGCGCCTTCTGCGGAAGGTTGGGCACTGGGCTGGCAAGTCGACACAGAAACTCCACTGCCAATCATGAGAGGACAGATGATCTGCTGTGGTGACCCCTAACCGGGAAAAGATAAAAGAAGATTATTGCTTACCATTAAATGCAACATTAAATGCTCTACTTTTACCTCAAACCCAGATACTGCAAATCACCAAAATAAAATCATAATATTCATTATCTTTTCCCTTCCCAGTGAACATCATGTGTTACATGTTTCAAAACAAAATGGTTAGCATTTACTACAGGGTCTAGACTCTAGAGCCATATTTTGGTTCTGTTTTTCAGTTTGTGTTTGAAAGTTGGTATCCCACAATTCCATTGGAGTGGGTGGGGTTACGTAATTATGTATGCAAATTAGATGTTAATCAGCGTACAGATTTGTACCTATTTTTCATGAGCCTTGTCCAGATTTTTGATGTTTCCAGGTTGAGAGGTATGCTTTGCATACTGCAACAAGTCAACGCCCACTTATGAACCAAAGAGGGTAAAAAAATCTAATGAGGTATATGAGTTGTACTTTCTTATTCTGATTCTAAAAGGAGAAGCGCCTATAAAAACTAAAACTATGCTTTCTGCATTACCAATATCTCTGTATCAACATAGGTGGCTGTTATTATTTTCGAATTTATTGCACCCCAAAATAACCTGAAAGGGGGCTGCCTTGGGTAGCATGATCTTGTTTTGCAGTTAGTGCATTACCTCTCTGATGTTATTTTAGAGGGACAGAGAGAAATCCTTATGATGAGAGGATCATTTAATGTGGCTCTCTCCCTCTCTCTCTTTATTATCAGCTAACACTAGCACTGTGACTGGCTACTTTTGACAGTCAACATCAATCTGTATTTTTCTTTACTTTCCTTCCTTTGATTTTTATAAGTGGCTCTCTCCGATATAGCATGCTACTGAATGTTTGAATGATAGTCTTAAATATGTAGCAAAGTTAGTTGTTCTTTTCAAAGTAACAACATAGTGTTCAAGTGTCAGACATCTGCCTCCTCATATTAATAGGAGTTACTTGGGATGAGGTAGTTTGTGTTGTGTTCAATTTTTAACACTGTGGCTATAATTGTAGACTTTGATATTGACCTTCCTTCTCCAATCTCTCTCACTTGTGTCAACACAATGCTATATACAAAGCAAAACATTTTAACAAAACAGCAGTAGAGACTGCAGATTTACAGAAAATACAGTTCAGAAAAATGCAAAATCAAATACTGACTGGAAATCAAAGCAGTGAGATGAAAATGTTTATTTCTTCCTTTGTGGCACTCAGGGTTTGATTAAGGGGAAAGATAACAAATTCATAATAGCAATAACAATAATAATAATAAAATTAAACTAAGTGTGATTTGTGTTTTCTTATTCATTTACACCTGACAACCAAACTTGAAAGCCTTGCTTTTGTTCTCAAGCCTATACTAATTTATCTGAAGTGTGATGCTGGCAATTTGGAACCGATATGATACATTTAAATGCCAACATTTAAGTAGCATTTTTTTCTTCATGGCTCTGTAGTTGGAATAAGTGCTCTAACCTAATTCCTCTGACAATCTTAGTCTTCATTATGTAACAGATGATGAGATAATCTTAGGAAAGAAAGGCAAACAATAATAAATTCAGGCATAAAACAAATGGAATAAATATTAAATTATGTTTTTTTTTCTGTGTGTGGCATGGTTATTGTTGAAATATAGAGAAGTAAAATGACTTCTTGGAAAGAAAAACTGGACATTTGGGTGGAGTTCTGTTTTAAACATGCTACATATTTCATGGCATTCAACTAATTGCTAAATTTGTGTATTCATGTTTTGCCCTTTTCATGACATCACAAGGTCTTTTTATATACCACAATGTGATTCACATGAATTAGGCAATACACTCTCATGCAAATAAGTCACCACGATTACCCTGTCCTCTTTAAATAACAATCTTTAAAAACACAGACATTTGTCTCTAAGAAAAATAAGGGTTGATATGAGGATGTAGTACTTTTGGTTTGGGGGGGTAGCCTAATGGTTAAGGTGTTTGCCTTACAAACACAAGGTGCAGAGTTTGAGTCTCACAAGGGATAATTGGCAAGGCTTAAAATGGCTCACAAGGGCAGTTAGCTTAGTACTAATCTATGAACCTATGAACCTGTGAACTTTTACACTATGAGTTACTTTATTGTCCGACTCCACTGCAATACTCTTACCATTAAAATATTCATAGAATTTTTGGCAA
Organism: Protopterus annectens; assembly: GCF_019279795.1. NCBI lineage: Eukaryota > Metazoa > Chordata > Ceratodontiformes > Protopteridae > Protopterus > Protopterus annectens. The sequence goes on from NC_056735.1 coordinate 1,754,973,599, forward strand.
CCAAAAACAATGTCAAACATCTCTTTTTCTGCTTGTGTCCACAGAAACTTGTGCATCTTTCAGTGTCTTAGATGTGTAAGCTATTGGAGTGTTTTTTATAACAGAATTTCACTTAGACCTTGCTGATTATCATCAACTTTCAAAGTTATAGGTAGCATCACATCACACACAGAATTTTAGAGATGATGCCATGTTAAATAGATACTTAAGCAAATGATAACTCACGTCTTGTTCTATTGACTAACATCATACTACATCATGCACTAGTAGTTTCTTTAGTGATAGTGTACTATATCATACATAAAAGACTAACTTGAATAGATATTGTATCATGCCTACATCAACCATAACAGATAATTTGACCTTAGGCTTCTGCATGTTATCACTACCTTTGACCTTGGCAGAATCTGACTTTAGAACATAAGCCACACAAGTCTGGCATTTGGCTTTGCTAAGTTTTAAACCCTGAGATGTTAGTCTATCAAGCATCTTTATTAGATGCACATCATGCTTCTGCTTTGAAGCACCATAGAATACAATGCCGTGAATTATGCTGACTGCACCATTTAGTCTTTCAACTGTAGTTGTTGCTGTTCTTTGGAATACATCTGGAGCTGACCAGAGCAACTAATACCTTTCTTGGAAAATGAATCAAAGATACTCCTCGGGACTCATGAAGCTTGTGCCAGGTGATCTAATGCCAAATATGGCCACTGAGCAATTCAGGTACGAGCTGTTTCCACATGCACTACCAGCGTATGCCACAGCTGCGCAGCTCCCGGTGTATGTATGCTAATTACCCCATGCGCAGCAGTGTAGCATGCAAATGAAGGTATATAGCAATTCATGAAGTGGTGCAGGTGTAGCATAAGCATGCAGAAATGTAAACCAAAAAAACGGTTTACATTTTTTCAAACATAAAATCGAAGCCATGACAGTGGACCAAACTCATGTATTATAATGTTAATATATACCGATGGCTAAATATATAGCCATTGGCATAAAAAAAACATGCGCAACACATAAAAAAGAACATTTAATGTCATGGCCACACTAACGCAAAGTAAAATCACAGTGCATCAGTGCACAAACGGGATCACAATGAAAATATATTTATATGTAATAAAACTGCAATGTAACACATTTTATGAATTCCCCATAATAGTCAATGGCACGCATGCTACACCACAACCATGGCGCAAGGGTTGCTAAGGGTCTGTGACAGTGTTCTGTGAGGTAACTAGGAATTAGTAGTAAATGCCATGCAAATGAGACAAGTAATACTGAATCACAAAATCCCTGCCAGCATAAGGATGTACCTCACAGCATAGTGGTACAACATCGAGGTGTGGTCTGGAGATAAAGATGACATCAAGAAAGGAGTACACCATAGCTTTGATTCACCAGCATATGTTGGAGACTGACGATGGTGTGGAGGATGATGCTGACAACCATCTCAGGCACCGGAGGAGGAGAAGAGTGTTCAGACCCAAGGTAACCTGCCAGGGGCTACATGATCTGGAGATAGTTGAACATTACAGGGTGGACAGGGACACCATCCAGCAACTTGTTGAGCTGTGCCGGCCATGCCTCAGAGCCAGAAATAACAGAGGGGAACCCGTCCCAGTGGACACGAAGGTATGTGTATGCTTGAGAATACTAGCCACAGGTACCTTTCAAAGGCCAACTGGGGATATCATGGGGATTTCACAGGCATTAGCATCCAGGGTACTCCACCAGTTCCTGGATGCCATGTTACCACATGCCAATGAGCACATATACTTCCCTCGAATGCAGGAGGAGTTGGCCAGCAATATGCATCTCTTCCACCGTGTGGCAGACTACCTGGAGGTACTGGGTGAAATAGACTGCACACAAATACACATCAAGACACCACCCGGTGAGCAGGGTAGGCGCTACATAAACCGCAAGGATACCCCTCCATCAACTGCCAGGTCATGTGCAATGCTCAGGGCATTATCATGGATGTGTGTGCTGGCAGCCCTATAAGCTATCACGACGCCCACATCTGGCATGCCTCTCAGCTGTATCAGGTATTTGCCAGTGGGGACATCCTATATGGCCACCTGGTGGGGGATACTGGCTATGCACTGGAACCGTGGATGATGACTCCCATCAGAAATGCACACACACCCATGCAAGAATGCCATAATGAGGCACACGCAGAAACCAGAATCATCATAGAGTGTGTGTTTGGGATGCTGAAATCACAGTTTCATTGCTTGGACACATCTGATGGAGCCTTGCAGTACTCTCCAGGCATGTATGCCCACATCTTTATAGTATGTGCCATGCTACACAATATGATCCTGTGGAAACAGCTGCAGCAGGGACAGAATGGTGAAGGCCCTCAAAGCCCACCACCATTGCTAAGGGCCCCAGAGGCACAGAGGGACTCAGACCATGAACACCCTGTGCCAGCCCCAGTAGGCAGACAGAGGCATGCCCAGTATGCCCATGTCTTGGCAAAGAGGGAACATATAGCACACACACTGACAGTGTAGGCACCTATGGACTGACATCCTTCTCCATCTGCACACACAGCAAACATGGATGGCACACACACACAACTTCCTGTAAATTGTCATGTATTGGTGGTCTACTGTGTGCATCTCACATAGGCAGCCCTCAACTATTGTACACACAACTGCCATTGGCACAAGGTAAGTCAATACCTGAACAGTAAATTAAGCTATCAGCAAGTGCCGATACTGTATGTATAGGTTCATAGGTACATAGGTACATTGGTAGGTGCATGCCTAACTGCCCAAGGCCATTCATAAGCATAGCCAAAACATGTCTGCTGTCACCACCCCTATTGATTAACTAACTGTCCCTTTGTGGAGCACAGCCATTGCGGGATCCCTGGGGTGTATCCATTATTCCCCACCCAACCCACTATGCAAGGACTCCCTGGAGTGTTAGTGAGGGGCTCTGTATAATGTAATTAGGGATGTAGTTCCAAATCATGGGGAGTACCCGTGACAGGAATCTGTCACTCCAGCATCTTCCAGTTATGGTTGTGGCAAGGTGCAGCTCATTACAGTGTGTGGCTCACTGTGACATGGATTCCCATAGGTGGGGCATATCCATTAAGCCTGACGTGGACATGGCTTTGTTAGCTAGAAAATATCATCTCTGAGTAAACGAGATGCCATTGAGTAATGCAAGAATTTATGCAGTCTGGCAGCATTGGACACATGTCTGAGGGCATTATCCCTCTTTGTGAGGTACGTTCGTGGCCCTTCCAGCTGTCGGATGTGTCTTCTGAGGTACATCCAAAATGGGTTATCATACTTGATGATGGGATTGATGACTGATAAGTAAAGGGGCACAATAACCTAAGTCTATTTAGATGCAAACCCTTAAGTAATCAGATGGCCTACATAGACGGATGTCCTAACTACTTCGCAGATATGACTGTCAAAGGAGAGATCACTATGTAATGTAGTCCCCACATACCCATTATGTTGTCTGAATTATAGTGTCTGCCACCCATGTGTTAATATGTGTGTGTTCAGTTTCCCAAAATGGAATGACCATGCAGTATGTGGCCTTTAGCCCGAGGCCATCACTTTGACACCCTGTGTTGGTCTATGTGAGGCCCCTTGAAGGACGTCTGTGACAGCTGGACTGTCAGTTATAGCTCCCAGTCTGCAGTAATTGCCAAACATGGCCTGCTGCAGTCCATCTGTGTTAGCCCGTACCTCTGAGAAGTATATGGCAAACAATAAGGATCCCAGGACTGAGTCCTGTGAGACACCAGTTGTGAATGGTAAAGAGTTGGACCTGGAGGCTGCTAGGCTTACCATGTGCGTTGTGTGTGTAAGCCTGTTGGCAAATCAACCTGTGATGTATGGGTGCATGTACTTGCTGGTGAGTGTAGAAATAATACCTGAGTGGGGAATGGTGTCAAAACCCTTGGCGAGGTCCAGGTAGTATGTGTGAATTACCACAACCCACATCTAAAGTCCAGGTGACTGTAAGATGTCAAACTGGTTCAGTAGGCATGATCTGCACTCAATCAAGCTGACCTGGGTTGGGTCAAATTTCTGGAGGTTGCCATTGTCTATTTTAATGAGTGCCATGTGGGTGCACTCCATAGCCATGGAGATCAGGCTACTCAGGCTTATGGGGTGGTAGTTATCATGGTCAGTTGTGTCACCACCTTGGTGGAGTGGAATAGCTGTTGCCATGCACCAGTGAATGGCCATGTAGCCTGTGTAGAGGCTGATGTTGAATTGTTATATTAGGCAGGGGGTCACTTTGTCTTGTAGTGCCTGCAGGATGCAGTCTGGCACACCGTCTGCCTCCACTGTTGCTCTGTCATGCTGTTTGAAAGGGCCATTACCACCTGTATGTCTCAGATGTCTGGGATACTGTACATTTTGTGTATTGTTGTGGGCCCAGTAGGGGGTGAAGCTTGCTCCGAATGTATCATCAAATGTGTTGGTGATATCAGTAGGGTCAATATATTCAGTGCAATATTGCACCAGCACAGTGCAAATCTGTGTGTTACTGCTTACATCCTTGACATAGCCAAAGAAGCCTTTATGGTCATATTCCGAATCCATGCCTATTAACCTGTGGATGTCAGCCTTGGATGATTACATGAGTAACATAAGTATCTTGCTAATACTGGTCATGGACATCTGCATGTCTTGGGACTTGCTGTTGTTCTGGACTACTGTCCTACTTCTGTTGTATAGCCTGTATAATGCAGGGATTCAGCAGACTGGTGTCCTTGTGTAGGAGTAGCGAGTCCTGGTTTACCATTGATGGCATGACCCATACATCTTTGTAGGTGCTTATAGAGTGCATTCGTAATTCTGTCTGTATCTTGAGCAGTGTCATCCCCAAGCATGGGGGCTGTGAACCCTCCCACCTCTGTCATTAGTACTGTGAATTTAGCTGTAGGAAAGATATTCACTGTGTGTTCCTTGGGTGGGGGAGATGGTTGGGAGTGGAAATCATTAGTGAAGAGTTCATGGTCAGATCTAAACAGTGACCGGTTTACCTCTGCTGTAGTGTACCTGTTGCACATGTCAATGATTGCCACTTCTAGTATGTTTTCACCTCTCGTTAGTCCATCTACCAACTGATACAGGCCGTATGAGGTGATAAATCCCAGGAAGTGCTGGGCCTGGAAGTGAATACTCAAGTAGGTTATCCAATTAAGTGTAGAGTAGCCGAAATTGACCAATAACAGGGTGCCTGGTAGGACTGTCATGTTTACCACTGTCTCCCGATAGTTGTAGTGGTGCTCCTGGGTAATGGAGAGTTATCTATAGCAGCTCAAAGTTTGCATTGCAGTCGTGGCTGATGTTAGCTGCACATGGATGATCACAGAGGTATCATACTGCCCCACTAACTTGGAGGTGTATGTATCCCCGATGAATATGGATGCACCCCCTCCATGTCTGTGTCAGTCCATGTTCAGTGGCTGAAATGTGTGTTATAGTTTGCAGTCTGGTAGTGCTGGTGTGCTCACAGGAGCCTTATACAGGTCCCAGTCACAGAGCAGATGTAGATGTTGTCTCCATACTGAGGGGTGCTGTGAGTGAGTGCATGTTGTGAGTACTACCCCTGGTGTTGAGTAGCTTAACCCTCATTGGTTCCACTATTGTGCAGTTCATGGAGGTGAGATTCACCTCTGAGACCTGCCCAAAAATGGCACCATGGGGGCACTAATAGCCTTGCCCAGCATTTCAAAGCCTTAGGCTAACACATACAAGTTGGTATGGCATTGTTGCAGGCATGTATCCCATCTGTGCTTGTGTCCCATCTTTTCTGTAGGTAACCTACTGGTAAGCAGTAGAAAGCCTGAAACCTATACATGTCCACTAGCTTCCAAGATAGGCTTTTGGAGTGATTATGTATCAGTAGTCTGTATGCTATTGCTGTATTTAACTGTTGTCTGACTACATGGTGGTTTTACACTGTATATTGTGATCAGAAAACTGCATAATCACATATGATGTTGGAGATGGCCTGCACTGTAGAGGTTCACAGATAGGCAGTAGGCTATCTGCCCAAGGGCATTCAGAAGCATAGCTACAGTGTGGTGGCTTTACCTGCACCACTGATGAAGTAGCTGAGCCTCTGTTAAGCATAGCCAATGAAGTGATTCCAGGCAGAGTTGCTGGAAGCTGTTGAATACTGGGGAGCTGTATGGTGATAGGGGCACATAGTGATCTTAAAAGGGCATGTTAACATGACAACCCAACAACATTCAATTTCCCCAACAGGTCTTGCAGCTATAAAACTGGAGTGGCTCCCCCACACCCTGACTGTATGTTTATGGGACACATGATCCCAGGGCTGTATATACTGTTGGCCAGTCAGAAATCAAGGTTTCCCCTGAAGTGTGTCAGTGAGTGGCTATGTCAAATGTAGTTAGGATGTTAATGTATAGTCTCCCAATTCATGTGTTATGTCGGTATTTCAAGAAGCTCACTGGGTGTGGGTGGCTCAGCCTGTTGTGTAGCCAAGCTTACACATAGGATTCATGGACATAGGAAATAGGCAGAAGGAACGTTAATGTCAATAGTGTAATGGCTACAGCATTTACATAATATCTGTGCAGTCCTGGTTCAAATCCCAATAATGTCAGAGATGATTTACATGTTACATAGTATACCTTAACCACAGCTTGCATATATAGGTAGTATTCCGCAGAATAATAAACATTTGGACACACAACCACTGAAATGTGTGTTAATCATCCTTGCACTACCAGTGCCTGCTCTGAGAGGTAAAATGACCACTGCCAGGATTAGAACATGCAGCCATGTACTCAAGCTTCACAATAACCTACCACTAAGCTACCTGAGATGTACCAACAGCAGTTGTGTATTCTGACAGGTTAAAACACAAAAGGGAGGAACGTGTGGAAATAGGACAAACCACCATGTACCCAATGAAAGGTGTATGCGATATATATATATATATATATATATATATATATATATATATAGACTAGTGATTGGAGCGGACTTTAATGGGCATGTTGGTGAAGTGAACAGAGGGGATGAGGAAGTGATGGGTAGGTATGGTGTTAAGGAGAGGAATGCAGAAGGTCAGATGATTGTGGATTTTGCGAAAAGGATGGACATGGCTGTGGTGAATACGTATTTTAAGAAGAGGGTGGAGCATAGGGTGACGTACAAGAGTGGAGGAAGATGCTCACAAGTTGATTATATACTATGTAGGAGGGCCAGTCTTAAGGAGATTGGAGACTGTAAAGTGGTGGCAGGTGAAAGTGTAGTTAAGCAGCATAGATTAGTGGTATGTAGAATGACGTTGGTGATCAAGAAGAGGAGGAGGAATGTGAAAGCTGTGCCAAGGATTAAATGGTGGAAGTTAAAAAGGGTGATTGTGAAGTGGAGTTTAGGGAAGAGTTAAGACAGGCACTGGGAGGCAGTGGAGAGTTACCGAATAGCTGGGTAACTACAGCAGAACTAGTAAGGGTGACTGCTAGAAAGGTGCTTGGTGTGACATCTGGACAGAGGAAGGAGGACAAGGAGACCTGGTGGTGGAATGAGGAAGTACAGGAGAGTATACAGAGGAAGAGGCTGGCGAAGAAGAAGTGGGATTGTCAAAGAGATGAAGAAAGTAGACATGAGTATAAGGAGATGAGGCATGGCAAAGAGAGAGGTGGCAAAAGCTAAGGATAGGGCATATGGAGAGTTGTACGAGAGATTGGACACTAAAGAGGGAGAAAAGGACCTGTACCGATTAGCTAGACAGAGGGACAGAGCTGGGAAAGATGTGCAGCATGTAAGGGTGATAAAGGATAGTGAGGGAAAGGTACTCACAAGAGAGGAGAGTGTGTTGAGTAGATGGAAAGAGTATTTTGAGAGGCTGATGAATGAAGAGAATGAGAGAGAGAGAAGGTTGGATGATGTGGGGATAGTGAATCAGGAAGTGAAACAGATTAGCAAGGAGGAAGTAAGGGCAGCTATGAAGAGGATGAAGAATGGAAAGGCTGTTGGCCCAGATGACATACCAATGGAAGCATGGAGGTGCTTAGGAGAAATGGCAGTGGAATTTCTAACTAGATTGTTTAATGAAATTTTGGAAAGTCAGAGGATGCCTGAGGAGTGGAGAAAAGTGTTTTGGTACCTATCTTTAAGAATAAGGGTGATGTGCAGAGCTGCAGTAACTACAGAGGGATAAAACTGATTAGTCACAGCTTGAAGTTATGGGAAAGAGTAGTGGAAGCAAGGTTAAGAAGGGAGGTGATGATTAGTGATCAGCAGTATGGTTTCATGCCAGGAAAGAGCACTACAGATGCAATGTTTGCTCTGAGAGTGTTGATGGAGAAATACAGAGAAGGTCAGAAGGAGTTGCATTGCGTCTTTGTAGACTTGGAGAAAGCATATGACAGGGTGCCTAGAGAAGAGTTGTGGTATTGTATGAGGAAGTCGGGAGTGGCAGAGAAGTACGTAAGAGTGGTACAGGATATGTACGAGGGTAGTGTGACAGTGGTGAGGACTGCAGTGGGAGTGACAGATCCGTTTAAGGTGGAGGTGGGATTACATCAAGGATCAGCTCTGAGTCCTTTCTTATTTGCAGTGGTGATGGACAGGTTGACAGATGAGATCAGACAGGAGGCCCGTGGACTATGATGTTTGCAGATGACATTGTGATCTGTAGTGAGAGTAGGAATCAGGTTGAGGAGACTCTGGAGAGGTGGAGATATGCTCTAGAGAGCAGAGGAATGAGGGTCAGCAGGGCTAAGACAGAATATATGTGTGTAAATGAGAGGGAGGGTAGAGGAATGGTGAGGATGCAGGGAGTAGAGTTGGTAAAGGTGGACGAGTTTAAGTACTTGGGATCAACAGTTCAGAGTAATGGTGAATGTGGAAGAGAGGTGAAGAAGAGAGTACAGGCAGGGTGGAATGGGTGGAGAAGAGTGTCAGGAGTGATTTGTGACAGACGGTATCCCTAAGAGTGAAAAGGAAGGTCTACAAGAGTGTAGTGAGACCAGCTATGTTATATGGGTTGGAGACAGTGGCATTGACAAAAAGGCAGGAGTCAGAGCTGGATGTGGCAGAGTTAAAGATGTTAAGATTTGCAATCGGTGTGACTAGGATGGATAGGATTAGGAATCGGTATATTAGAGGGTCAGCTCATGTTGGACAGTTTGGAGACAAAGCAAGAGAGACGAGATTGCGTTGGTTTGGACATGTGCTGAGGAGGGATGATGGGTATATTGGGAAAAAGATGCTAAGGATGGAGCTGCCAGGTAAGAGGAATAGAGGAAGGCCTAAGATAAGGTTTATGGACGTGGTGAGAGAGGACATGCAGGCGGTTGGTGTGACAGAGCAAGATGCAGAGGATAGGAAGAAATGGAAAGAGATGATCCGCTGTGGCGACCCCTAACGGGAAAAGCCGAAAGAGAATGATGATGATTATATATATATATATATATATATATATATATATATATATATATATATATATATATATATATATATATATATATATATATATATATAAATCAACATATATATATATATATATATATATATATATATATATATATATTTATAGAGAGAGAGAGAGAGGGAGAGAGAGAGATATATGTCGATATATGGGGATATACATATATATGTAGATATATAGATAGGTTAACAACATCTGCACAACCATGGAGGTGCAAATAAATGGGATACCTACCAAATACTGAATGCTTGACATACCGACACGAGTAATCATGAGGCTTAAAGACCGAAAGACCACAGTACCGAAACACCAGAGGCGCAAGGTTTAAAATCACTATGTTAAGAGACATTTAGTTAGTGCTTCTGGTGTTGTGGTTCAGGTAGGTCACTGTGTGTAAGTGTGTTTCTGAGGACTGTAGTGTGTGTAAGTGTGTGTTCTGAGTGTGGTGTGTGTTTTTGGGGGACTGTAATGTGTGGGTGTGGGTTTGCTTTGTGTGTCTGTTTGTGCGATCTCGGAGGTAGAATATTAAAGTAGAGGGGGTGTGGGGGGCGCAGCCACCCACATGGGGGGGTGTAGGGGGGCTTGCCCACCTGCTCATGCATAGTGTAGGATGGTTTGTTTGGATGTGGTGGGTAGCAGTGTTTCTGTGTGCGCGTGTGTGTGTTCTGTGCTTGTGTTACTTTTGCGAGTTTGACTGTTGCTGTCGGTAATGTAGGGTATGGGAGTCTGGGCCCGGTACTGTGGGTGTCAGAATTGTGTGCATTCGGGATTCCATAGGTATCCCGTATCCAGCAGTTGAAGTGTTCATATATGAATATAACATGGAGCATAGCAATCACACATTCTGACATGACCAAACTTTATGAACAAAGGATATGGAGCGTATATGCCTATACACTATTACAGATATGTGCTATGGACATGAGCCAAAGATAGGGTTACCACCTGTCCCACTTTGCAAGGGACAATCCCTCTTTGGGCGGTTGGGTCCTGGCCAAAAATATTATAAATGGCAAATGTCCTGAGATTGTACGACATAATTATGTCTCATATGTAATGTAATAGTTGCATAAAATAGTTATTTCTGTATCTAAAATACCTACATGTTACAAGAAACAGGATAAGCAACTAAACTGCTACAAGAATAAGCTTGTATTTAGGCAAAAAAGTAAAGTTCTATCCTTTGTACTGACCGTGGGTTTGTGTTGGCCTGCAAAATCTGATGCGTGTCCCGAAAATGTCCTACTATGGCCATTTGAAAAGGTGGCAACCCTAGCCAAAGAGGGTCAGTCACCAACACAACTCCAATGACTACAAATACCTATGACAGAAATACACAGACAGCTTTCATGTAGCAACACTTTATTACACTCCGATGTATTGCCTAAAGTATTCAAGGACTAACATCACCTGCATGCTATACAGGAACCAATTAACAGTGCCTTAATGAATCAGCCTGCAATTACCATAGTATCAGTCTACTAAAGGATAGGTGTTCAAATAGGGAAGGAACCCAAACACACATATTGATTATGTATAAAAGCAGTTCCTACACACCTGCATCTGCTATGTACACCCACCAACATCTCCCCCACACCCAAACCAATTACAATACAAACTGTAATAACATCATAAATCATTCACTCACTGTACGACATTTGCAGAAGCCTTAACATACCTTGTCAGAGGCACACTAACATGGCCCTATGTGAAATAGTTGCTGTTATACAATGGAACAGCTGCTGATGTTACAGGGTTTGTTTGCACTAATCCTATTTCAGACGGTTGTGTGTACACCAGGAAGTGTTACCAATTACTGATTAACAGCACAGTATAATAAACATGTACACCAAACCAAAGATGTCTGGTGAGCACACTGTAAAAAACCTAACATTTCATGCATAGCCATACAGCCTTGAGCTGCCCAAACATCCTTGCCAGACTGAAACATCTGCAGAAGTATCAGGTACAAACAAACCCTGCATAAGTACCAATGTTCTGATATATAACAGCTGTACTCACATGTAGAACATCTTCTAGCCATTACACACAATCCACGGGAGTGATGAAGCTAATATATCTCTGTCTGTCTCCATATAGCTGTTGAAATACATCACAAACAACACATCCAGGCCATCTTCCTCGAAAGTAAGGCAAAGGAACAACGCTCAAGTGGAGTACTCAAATATACACTACTGTTGTCATGGTACTGGCTAATGGAGTAGCTGCACAGCTGATGTGCATCTAATTAACTACTTTGGAACACCAATTGGTGGTCAGGATAGCATGTTACCGATATTTAACTATAAAAGGATGGCTTGTCACACATTCAAATCATCTGTATATACCAGCAGAACATTACAAAGAAGATTGAAACACAAACTGAAAAGGATTGAAATAACAGTCAACGAGACCTTGGGTTACTAATAAGATATGAAGAACACTCAGTATGTCTGTGTATGTAGTACCTGTTCTGTGATAATTAAAGTGTACGCAATGCATATAGTGGGAACAGTTATCTTGTAGTGATGTATTATTGAGCAGAGTAATGCTTGTAGTATTTATGTATGTAATGCTGTAGGTCACAAGGCAAACACTGCATACACCACAAGGGATGCTATATAAGGACTTTGAACCCAACAATTCCTCTCCAGCCACTGTCAGTGGCAGGGTTGGTCCAACAAGTACGTACTATAACAGGGGATAGTATATGTTGATATAGTGTAACAGTAGGCATATGTATGGGTGTATTACTGAGAATAACATGTCAAAGGTGGGCCTACTGTGCAATTATGATTTGCATTGTGGGATATTGTGCCAATAACTGTGTAATGTACAGTATTGTAGGCAGATATGTATCACATTTTACATAGCATTACTGTTATGTTAGGCAAACATTAGTTATGTTTTGTGGCATTTACAATACCCAATAACAGGATACATATGACTTGTAGTCACCCGACAGTTTATCAGCATGATAACAAAGTAAAATGGAAGAGCTAGTTAACTATCCATGCACATAAGACATATAATACGTTCAAAGGTAGGTACTAGGCTGTCAGCCCAAGGGTATTTATAAGCCTAGCTAGAATGCGTTGGCTTCCACCACCCCCTTAGGTTAGTTCCCTGTGCCTCTGAACAGCAGAGCCATTAGTTTCCTGTGCCTCTGTCCAGCAGAGCCACTGCAGTGATCCCCGGGGTACATGTCTGTCTTCCATTCACCCGTCAAGGTTTCTCTTGAAAAGTGCTAGTGAGGGGTCCTGCCTGATGTACATTGGAATCATGTTCCAATGCATGGGGAGTCTCCGGGTCAGGAATCTATCCCTCCAGCACGTCCTAGTTATCATTGTGGTTAGGTGTATATCCCTAAAACATGTGGCTCTCAGGGGCTTTTGTTTAAGTGGAGCATATCCAGCAATACTGGGTTGGACATGAGCCTTGTATGTCAAGCAGAGATCACCTGTGAGTACACGGTATGCAACCGAGTACAGCTGGAGTTTCTTTAGTTGGGCTGCATAGGTCATCTGTTTGAGGTCAATAATCCTCTTGGTGTGGTACTGTTGTGGTCTTTCAAGCTGTTGCAGTTGTCTTGTAAGGTACAACCCAAACGGGGTGTTGTATCCTTTAATGGGTCTAAGAAGTCATGAGTAGAGAGGCACAATGGCCTCCTTTGTTCTGGATGCGAACCCATTTGAGATTAGGGGGACGACGTAGAAGGATATTCTAACCACCTTGGCATTATGGTTATCCAAGGAGAGATTGCTATCTTCTTGGGTTCCCAGATCCCTTATTACCTTTTCTGTATGTAGGGGACTAGCACCTATGTGGTAGTCCGTGGGTAATTAGTTTTGTCCAAAGGGGATGACTATGCACTTTTTGGCATTCAGCTTGAGGCCATGATATTGACACCAGGTATCCATCTTAGTGCGACCCTTCTGGAGGGTGTCTGTATCAACTGGGGAAACAATTATGGCCCCTAGTTTGCACTTGTCTGCAAACCTTTTCAGCCAAAGTCCTCCTGTGCTTGCCTGTACCTCAGAGAAGTATATACTGAACATGAGGGGTCCTAGGACTGACCCCTGGGGGATGCCACTTGTAACTGGTTTACAGTCAGACCTAGGGTATGCAACTCCCACTGTGTGGGTTCTGTCTGTGAGCCACTTTGCAAACCATCTCATGACGTAGGAGTTAATGTTCAGGTGGATGGGTATGTCAGTAATACCAGAATGGGGAATGGTGTTGAAAGCCTTTGAGAGATCAAGGTAGGCTGTGTGGACCTCCTTACCCTCATCTAATGCCTTGGTAACTGTCTCAAAAAAGTCCAGCAGGTTTAAGAGGCATGGTATGCCCTTAACAAAGCCAAACTGGGAGGGGTCAAAGGTTTGGAGGTACCAAATGTCTCTGTGACTGAGATCCATAATGATGTGCTCCATAGCCTTGCAGACTAGGCTAGTCAGGCTTATAGGGCAATAGGTCCTATGGTCCATTGTCGCACCACCTTTATGGAGTGGGGTAACTGTTGCTGTGTGCCATTCAGGGGGCACAAAGCCTGATGCTAGGCTATTACTGAACATGGTGCATAAGTGAGGAGCCAGTTCATTCTGAAGTTCATGTAAAATACAGCCTGGGATGTTGTCCATTCCCATGGATGCTGTGATATTGGCTTTAGAGAGTGCAGCTTTTACCTGCGTAGTTGTGACTACAGGGACTCTGCATTCTTCCTGTATAGATATGGGCCCTTTAGGGGGTGAGAGGGGGGAAAGGTAGCACTGAACCTATCTGCCTGGATGTTGGCAATATCAGTTGGTTCTGTACTGTTCATGCCTTTGTGCTGTAACTCAGAGCAGATCTGGGTGTTGGCATCAAGATATTTGACATAACTATAGAATGCTTTGTGGTTGTCCTTGGAATTAGTGGTGGTTTTGTTTTCATAGCTAGCTTTGGAAGATCTTATAAGGGATCTCAGCTTCTTGCTGAGGATGACCAGGGAGCTCCTCCACTCATGGGATTGTACTCTCTTTTGCAACAGTTTCTTCCTTCTGTTGTACAGTTTGTTTATGGCAGGGGACCACCAGATTGGCTTCCTTATTTTGGAGGATAGTGTCTTGGTTCTGTTTGTGATAGCATAATCCATGCACTCGTTTAAGTGCTTATAGAGTGCATTTGTGTAGGATTCAGCAGTTGTAACTGTATTGTCCATCTGCATGGGTGTCATGAAGTTCACCACTTCTGTCTTAAGAAGCATGAAGTTGGCTTTACAGAAATATTATACTGTGGTTTCCTTAATGGGGGGTGGGGGCGGGATGTGGATATCAAGAGTGTTTAGCTTATGGTCGGATTGGACCAACGAGGAGTTGACTTCATGTGTGGAACACCGGTCACTCATGTTTGTAATGCCTATGTCTAGGATATTGTTGCCCCTGTTGGGTGTGTGGATAAGTTGATCCATGGCATTGGAGTTTATGAATTCCAGAAAGCATTGAGCTAATGAGTTGGTACACAAGTAGTTTTCCCAGTTAATGGTGGGTGTTTGGTTGAACCCTAATAATTTCCAGTACATCAAAAAAAGATGAGTGGGAATCTTGGAGCATGGTGGGGATCTGTAGCAAGCTATGATTTGGATTGCAGTTTAGCCCAGAGGAAGTTACACTTGGATAACCTCGGATGCATTGTGCTAAGCAACAAGCCTGGAGGGGTGAATATCCTTAATGAATATGGACACACCTCTGCCTTGGGTGTTTTGGTCCAGGTTACATGGCCGAAAAGTGTGGTATGAGTTATAGCCTGGTAGTGCAGGGGTGCTCTCTGGAGCCTTGAAGCAGTTCTCAGTCACTGCACAGATATCGATGTTCCCCATTACAAGGAGTGCCTCAAGTGAGTGCATTTTGAGATTTAAACTTCCAGCATTGAGTAGCATTACCCTCGGTTTGTTCTTGCCTGTTCCTTTTATGGTGGTGAATATGTTATTTTAACCTTGCCTAAAGAAGGCACTATAGGGGCAGCAAGAGCCTTAGCCAGTATCCGGAATCCCAGGGGTGACAGGTGCAGGCCATCTGTGGCAAAGCGTTGTGGTCTGTCGACCATGTCATCCCAAGCAGACAGAGACTGGATCATCTTAGAATGACACCAGAAGCTTAGCCAATTGTTGAAGTCAATCATTTTGTCCTCATACTGCGATATCATTCTGGGTGATAGCAGAATGCTACTGAGGGCTAGGATAATACCTGCCTGGGCTACTAGATCAGAGAGCTCTTCCATATCTCTTTATATGTAGTCCAGGGAGGTACATCTCAGGTCATTCACACCAACATGGACAATGACAGAGTCATATTTGTACTTGTTGTGGAGTGATCTGAGTGTGTGGGTTATGTGGCAGATCCTGGTACCTGACAGGCAGCTGACAGTAACCTTCTCCTTGTTTAGCCTGGTGAGTGGGACATCAGTGTGCCTGACTATAGAGTCACCTATGACTAGTGTGTTGGGTAAGTTGATTTTCCTTATTGGCTGTGGTTGAGTGACACACTGAGTCTGTGAGCTATGTACCATTGAGGTTGTGTTGGGGGATGGAGGCTGCTTGTGTTTCCGATTTCAAGGTCTCTGTTGCTTAGACACATTATTATTGAGAGCCTCCACAAATGTTTTTGTGTTACTATGTGTGGTTTATGGTGGTGTAGATTTAGTGAGACTATGTGATGAGTGTGGTGTGGTGCAAATGTTTACCTTCTCCACGTGACTGTCAAGTTCAGTCTTGGTTGGAGAGAGCTCTACCTCCAGTTTGGCTAGATAAGTGCATCTCTCACAGGTTGTAGTGTTGGGTGGTAGGTGGAGAGAGTTGTCTGTGTACATGAGGCAATTTCTACATTGCCTTAGGATGTCCAGATTCATTAGATAGACAGGAGAGAACACTGAGAGCTGACCCTTCGACATGCCTGAATATATAACTATTTTCCCTTAGATAAGTGAGGGAAGTGAGTACAAGAGTTGTTTTACTGCAAGCAAGTGGGAAAAGTATGTACAAAAGTTGTTTACCTCTAGGTTATGAGGAAGACTGAGGTCTATAGTAATTAATAGCTTATGTAGTGCTTACAAGTTCTGAACAAGTGCCGAGCATGAATAAGCACTCCAGATAGGGTCTTGGATAACATAAATACACTGTCCCTCCCCCCCCAACAGGTACACAATCATATATCCATGTATACTACAGATCCCCTGTAACCACAAATATGCAGGTACAAGCTGCACTCAGGCTGCATGGGACTTGTCCACATCCCAGGTTGTATCATACACATATGGCAAAACAAGTTGCTGTCCACATACACATAATGTAAAACATAGCTTCATGTCAGGCTGTGTACACACTGAATGGTGCACACCAACAGGTATCACAACCCACAAAGGGGGAGACACCACTGATAATGGGAAGTACTGCACTACTACCCTGTTGAGTCTGGTTGGAAAGGCCATGAACCTTGATCAACTTAGATGACAGTAAGGTTGACTTCACACTGCATATCATAACCTTGCCAGGTCATAGGACATCATCCCCCATACTGTGTTCCACCTACACTCAGTATGCTAGATGTATATTCCTATGTCAAAGGAGTGTTTTGCAACGGGACTGCTGGCAGAACCAATACTACAGAAAGTGTCTGAATAATACATGCACATCACACCAGTGCCAGCTACAGTAAAACAGGGTTAATTCATTGTACTCCCCCTCATTGTAGTCTATACCACACAGACTAACAGAAGGCATCTGCCTATTGAAGTATGCAAATGACTATGACCTAGGAGCAATAGCTGACTCAAGAATGTTGTGAACAACATACAGAAGGGGCTTTGTGGGTGAGGTGTGTGACATATGGGCACAATCTGACAGCTACATATTGCATTGTCACCCCTATGTTAATAACCCTGTACCCATGAACTATCACCTAGGCAGCGGTCAACATAATGGACACTGTTTGTAAAGGATGCAGCTGGGAAATTGTCTTTCCTGTGATAGTTATGTCACCACACCTGTCAGGTAGTCATATGTGACAACCCTAATCATGGCAGGGTGCCATCCATGGATATAGAGATCATTGTCCAGCAATACTCAACATTCAAGTGACCCATATCAGATCATGTATTTCCTTTAAGGGGTATTGGCCATGTTTAGATGGCCTACACCAGCCTTCCCAATCCCTATCTCCACTATGTAGCATGATGCCTACCCTGAATAAAGCCATGTCCAACCCCAGTGATGTTGGACATGCTACACGTACACGATCCTGATCTCAAGCATATACTTCATGGACATCCACCTTCCTAGTACTAGGATAAACACAAGCTGGACAGATCCTTGTCCCATACACTTTACATACTCCTGCCATACTATGCATTCCTGTCCAGCAAAGCTGCACATTGCCCCCCTCTCAGACATGGTGTGATGACCGCATGGTAAATGTATCATTAACCCTGTGGATCAGTTATGTGGCACTGCTTCACCTGGCCCCAGAAACCTGCCTGTTGGCTACAACTAGGTAACCGTTCATCCTAGATTCATACATGGCCCAGGGCATATAGCCTACTAGTTGACTTTGTACATGCTATAGTTGATATCCATCCCTGCAAATACCATCTGGCTAGCCAGTGTCCCATGTGTATCACATGTGCAACACTGGTGATACATGGCAAGATGTTGAACTGCTGTACAGTGCCATGCAGATGTATATGGCAAAACACATACATGTAAAACTTTCCATGAGCAAGTCTGCAGGGTCACAGGTTATGTCCGTTAAGGCAGTGTAAGTCTTTATATGTGACATATACACAGCATCAAGGTCGACTGCATTAATGTGGTCACATCCAGCCATGTGCTGATAGGTAAGAACACCAGTACAGGCAAACAGAAATGCCCACATCAAGACAGCATCCACATGGAGTATGAGCAATATAATCAGGTGACACACACATATATGGTGATAATATCCAATCACCATTGAGTGTCAAATGTGTGTGACACAAACATGTCAGTGGTGTCATTGTCATGTAGATTTGCAAAGACAACTATTTAATCATAATAAATGTGATACACATGTATGTTCAGCTATAGCTCTGTATGTCTCTGTGAGTTATTGTGACCTGTCTCCATCATTACGTCTTTCAGGTATGCTGCGTGCAAGGCTAGCACCTTATACCTGTTTGGAGAATGAGGCCCTCATCCCATACCTACATGACAATCATGATGTCCTGTTCAGCCATGTGCCACAGGATGCACAGCAGTGGGATGCTCTGTGGCAGGAACTTCGCTGGAGGGATAATGATGTGGGTGTCCACAACCGCACATAACAGCAGGGGCACAGACACTGTACAGACCTCATTAGACAGGCGAAACAGCATGCAAATGCAATTGCCAGGGAACAAGGTCAACAGGTTGTGGGCCACCAACCCAGCCCCCACTTACACGTACCGAGAAGCTACTGGCCAACCTGGGGACACCTGCAGAACAACATCCACAAGCCTAAGCCGATATCGTGGAGGTGGGTGTCTCTCAACCACAGAACCTGGAGTTGCCTGGTAAGTCACTACTGCACCTATAACAGCTATATTCCATATAGTTACATGTGTCACTGTACAATATGTAATGTAACATCATATGCAAGGCATGTATACCCACATGCCGCATACTACAGTATGCTACTCTGTGTATGCACACATGTGCATACTCCATAGTATAGTCTATTGTACTGGCATATGTGTTAACATGCACATTGCACCCTGTAGCTATCATACAGGCATGGATAATGATCATACTGCTGTGTTACTCCTATTTAGGTACCTCTGGTGTTCCGCTGCGACAGCAGCCCATTGCAGATGAGACTGCTATTATTTATCAGGCATGTTAATGCACAGATCTATCTGCCATGTGGCCATTTACCACATGTACACATAGTGTATGGTCCTGTCACAATATACAGGTTGGACCTGCAATGCATCACAATGGCTACCCATGTGCAATACCTGTAAACTATGTGAAACACCAACATGAAACCTCACAAACTGTTATTTCCAGATGTGTGGACAACTGTACATACAATGGTGGAGGTGATGTTCACTGTAGGGACATGTACTACAGATCAGAACTACATGTGTGGGGAATACAAACAGTACTACACAGTGAGGTGGAGTATGGCCAGCCCACAGGATTCACCGGTGTGGATCATACCCCTGCTATGAATGTCACACAATGTGATGTGCTATCTGACATGTCCATGACATTTAGTGGGCTGGCTGCAACACTGCCTAACTATCCTGAAAAACATATCCTACATACCAAACATACCAGCCTTGGTCTGCATAACCCTGTCATCAGTGGAGCATATGACATCTATGGGTGTATGTCATATGGGACAACACAGACATGTGAAATAGACACCCATCACAATCATTTGGCCAACACATGTACACACATGGCCATGGAGGATGGCCAGAGACATGAAGCAACACACACAGTAGATGTGATGTGCTTGTGTGTAACCCTGTCATACATTGGCTCCACATGGTCCAACTATGACCTTTGTGTAATGGTTATATTGCAGATGTGGAACACTAGACATCCTACAGGCCTGTGCACATCTTGTGTAGGCGTGACATCAATTCACCACATAAGATGTGCTGAACATTTTGAGTGTGTCACGACATGACAGCAGTTACCTGTTCAGTATCCACATACATCCACAGACAACCACATTAGCCCACAGATACAGTACATTCCCCTTGCTGGTGTCGGACATCAATATCATCCTTACTCCTCATGTGTGTGTGTGTTTGTGGGACATAGTGTACCGACGAGTTTGCCATGTCTGGCCATAGTTGCCAGGCAGCAGCAATATGGTTGCAGATGTGCAGGGGTGTCATCCGTGTACTCTTCAGTGACCTGTGTCACACATTCCAAATCATGGTTTAGTGTGTATACACCTCAGTGACGTGGGTCACATTCCACAGTATATATGTATTGTATCTGAATACAGTTATGGCTATGAACTGTGTCTGTAACTCACACTGTATAACAATAGAGACACCTCATGATTCCCTGCAATGGCCATGCACATCAGCTAAATGTGCAGTATATCTGCAGGGTGGACAGACAACACTGCATTGGGACACCATTGCCCCACTGTATATTTGACAGGACACCATTGTGTTAAACATGTATGCATGTCATTGCACACATCAGCAGATCACATGTCATACTACATGTGATTGTCAAGGTCATATGCCACACATCAGGCAGGTGTACTGTTAACCTGTGCTGGTCTACATGGTGTAACACAGGGATGTATGCTAACTACTACTTTGATTGTGTAATTTGCATGCCTTTTGCTGTGATACATGCATGTTGTTGTGTGCAACCCAGGGATGTATGATAACTACCACTATTATTGTCTGAGCTGCATGCCGTCTGCCGTATCACATGCATGTTGCATGCCTTCAGTCATATCACATGCATGTTGGGTGCCATAGCGTGTGTCTGTGTGTGTGTCTATGTCTATTGTATAGATTGTAATGTACAGTTCTTGTCTGCCCCTCACAGGTGATGTAGGTGCATTCCCTCCTGTGGTCCATCTGATGTTAGTGTCCCCACAGGCTCTAGCAGTGATGATAAACATATGATTGAGGCACAGGCAGGGTTATCAGGGGCTGAATCTGTGCCATTGGTTGCAATTCCACCTATATCCCCCTCATCCCTGCATATAGTTCTCATGCCTACACATACCCCATCACCAGTGGCCATAGAGGAAGGACAGTTGGCATGTGGTAGCTTGGAACAGGAAAGTGTGGGGGCTATGGAATGTGTGCCTGCACACCATGGTGTCAGCCAACTGACTAGTGATACCCCACACAGGCACATGTCCAGTGCTGCTCATAGGAGGACCTCTGGCCAACATGCCCCTGCAAGACAGAGTGCAGCAGCTGGTGTCACCAGATGCATGCTTCAGGCTGTAATGGGGGCACAGGCATGTGCTGAATGGCACAACAGAGAAGATCAGAGGCTTCAGAGAGCTGCTGTCAGTTCTTTAAACAACAACATCCAGGCAATGGTAAATGCTCAACAGCAGATTACTGAAGCTTTGGATAGACGATTGGGTGATATGGTTGGAGTCCTTGCCCATGGCATGACAATCTGCGAGTGTGAGCTGTCAGTGTTGGAACATCTGGTAGGAGTGAGGCATCGGGCATGTGGATGTAGGCTTGCTACATCACCTGTTTCAGGTCTACATGAACGAGTTACCTCACATGCTTGCTCCCATAGTGGTGGTAGCAGCAGCAGTGCAGCTAGTGCTGTGCTGTCCACACCACAACACAGCAGGCCATGTGCTCGTGGCCCTGGATGGTTCCAACAGGGACACGGCTCCAGTGGACATGTCATCAGACAGTACCCAATCTGTACCTCTGCCTGGTAGTGCCCGTGCAACCTCTGGCAGGCACAGGTCACTTGGCCATGGCCGGACACAGTGAACTATAAAACCTGGCCTGTACAGTCCACAGCTGTCAATAATAACCCTGTGTAGGCCAGACACATGCCAGAACTGTGTGCATACATACACGCTCACATCCGAAACATATGTAGGGCACAGCAACATGCACATGCATAACATCCACACACTCCCCAATTAGATCAAAGGCCCTAACCCACACACACATGATGTCATCCAATGGTGCAGCCTAGGCCTCTGGCAAACATTATCACCCTGTGCATATGATGATGCCTGTGCTGCATCCCTGTCATCCACACCATCGATGTAGGGGCATGCCCATATGGTTTGATGCACAGGGTGAACAGACTAGGAAGATAAGTGTAGATTACAATTGTTGTGTACTGTTGACAGGCAGCAGACATACCATGTAGTACAGGTTTACAATGCATTTCGTACTGTTAACACTATGTGTCTTGTGTAACAACAGTAACTGCATGTTGGTCATGATGTTCTGCTTTCCTCCTTCAGGTCTTATTGCATGTGCCGGTGGATGTCAGTGTTTGCATTTAGTGTCCCATATGTAAATGTGGACTACTCACAGGTATGTATGAAAATAGCAGCATGCACCTTGTAGCTTCCACATCACAGTTAGAATGTCCCACATTCCAAACACGTCTAGTGATCCAAGAGCATGATGGGTGTGTATTAAGCTACTGTGGCTACAGACGTGATATCCATACTGTGTGACATCACAGGTACAATTATATGGAATGGTGAGGTAAGAGAGCAGTCTAGCTGATGACAAGGGTAGAGGCCAGTGGGAAGTGTGATGTCTCATTGGGACAGGAATACACGTTCCCATGACAGGATGCAAACACACAACTGCACCCACACACTCAGGTATTGACACACATGTATTCAGTGACACAGTAACACACCCACACACTCACGGATTCACTGACACAGTAACACACACTCACAAACACAGTTGCTAGTATTGAGGTGAGGACACCTGCCTATGTGCAAATCATCATTACAGTACTGTGCACCTATATGACACACCACAGAGAATACACATGTACAGGTAGTCAGTATGGCCTAAGATCGGGGACATCAACACGGATAGTAGATTGCATTGCCTGGATAGTGGACGGGGTCTTATCAGTTCACTATAGTAACATACATCCTCACTGCAGGGACCACACAGCTATGCATACACACACACGCACACACGCATGCACACACACACACACACACACACACACACACACACACACACTGTGGCATTCATTATTGAATACACCTATGTCATGCACATACAGATACCTCACATGTGTGAGATACACACCCCTGCCTATTTCCTGCTTTCTACATTGCAGTCTGTACAGATGTCTACAACAGTGTACAAGAGAGTGAGTAACAATTGAGATGCATTCCCCACCATACGTGACATATATGGATGCCTTGCAACCACACATGCCAGTACTGTGAATCAAACACCTGCCTATCTCATGATATGTATGACAGACTTACAGCAGTATTGCATGCGTTACAAAGTGTACTGATGCTTCCTTTGGCAACTGTGCTGATATATGCACATGGGAGGTCTTAACTGTTACAGGTGTCAAGTGATTTACCTTCGGTGTCACCCTGACCGCTGTCTATGTTGTGTGTGTTGCCCTTCAATTAACAAAACCATTGCTTAGCAGTTACACAGGTTATTGTAGGACCACTTGTGACACACCTGTGAGCTGTCCTCAGCAAACATCCATCTGCAAAGATGCCCCACCACTTAGTTATGTCCACACATCTGTCCATACCTGAGGTACATCTTTCTGTACTTTCAGCATACCACCATATACAGTTGGCAATGCTGAGGCTGCATTGCAACTGCATGATGTACTAAGACACACGTCACCTGCATTCATCAGCAACTGCACATGCATGGTATCTGAACGCACACCACTACATGTACATGTGTGTAGGTCCTACAATCTTGTCATTTGGGCATGTTTGTAGGCATTGCAATTGGTGGACATGTGTAATGACATACATGACACGTGGACTGATGCATGATATGATAGGTGTAATGGGTAACCAGTACAGAGGGAATGTTGCCTCTGTCAACATTGATATTACACCTTATGTACTGTTAGCATTCAGCAGCCATGGACCTACATTCCATGTGCATGTGTGTAATGGCTGCAGCCACCTGTCTGCACAAAGGACAACAGCAGCTATGCTATTTACATATATGTTGTATGTGTGTGGCATGTACATATCCAGGGCAGGTACATGTATGTCATATCCAAACATGAGTGTGTTTGCTGGTGTACAGCAACAGTCATCTGTTAATGCTGTAAATAACTGAGGGCCCCTGGTATGTGTACAGCTGACCTGGTTACAGACAGTGGTATCATTGCATTGCATAACACATGATGCAACTGTGTCAGTACATGGGTACTCTGCACAGTTGATGTAGAGCTTGGTACAGTCCACTGGTCAATGGTCACATGGTGGTGTACTGTTATATGTCCTACCACATGTATAGATGTGTGTTTGTGGTCCAAGGGCATGGTGGTGTCTGAGGGTTACATCCTAGAATGCAGCTTTTGACACTGTGTCCTGCACCTGACTCATCTGTGATGCCTTTTGTGGGAGTACTGGTCAGTACATGTGAGTGGCCTTTATGTTAGCATTCAGCAGCCATGGACCTACATTCCATGTGCATGTGTGTAATGGCTGCAGCCACCTGTCTGCACAAAGGACAACAGCAGCTATGCTATTTACATATATGTTGTATGTGTGTGGCATGTACATATCCAGGGCAGGTACATGTATGATCACTCCCCACACTGGCATGTGTGTCAATAAGTCATAAGACATGCAACACATAGTTCTCAAAGTCAGTGTGCTAAACAGTCACAGCCCTTAAGGCCAAACACAATGCCAGACACACTTGTTATAGGTGACTCTATAGTCAGACACACTGACGTCCCACTCACCAGACTGAACAAGGAAAAGATCACAGTAAGCTGCCTGTCAGGCGCTAGAATCTGCCACATAACACAAGCACTCAGGTCACTCCACAGCAAGTACAAGTATGACTCAGTCATTGTCCTTGCTGGTGTGAACGACCCGAGACGTACCTCCCTGGACTACATGAAAAGAGACATAGAGGAGCTCTCAGATTATGTAGCCCAGGCTGGTATGACCCTGACCCTGAGCAGTATCCTACCCTCACCAAGAATGATGCCACAATACAGAGACAAAATGATCAGCTTTAATAATTGGCTTAATTACTGGTGTCATTCTAAGGATCCAATGTCTGTCTGCCTGGGATGACATGCTTGACAAGCCATGCTGCTTCGCAAGGGGCTTGCACCTGTCACCCTGGGCTTCGGATATTTGCAAAGGCTCTTGCCACCCCATAGTGCCTTTTTAGGCAAGGCTCAAATGATAAACCTACCGCCCTAGAAAACAAAAATGGAGAAAACTAAGGGTAATACTGCTCAATGCCAGAAGTCTAAACCTCAAGATGCATGCCCTCGAAGCCCTCCTCAGTATGGAGAACATTGATGTCTGTGCTGTGACTGAAACCTGGTTCAAGGCTCCTGAGAGCACCCCAGCACTATCAGGTTATACCTCATATCATGCGTTCCGGCCCCAAAATCCGGACTGAACCACAAAAGGAGGGAGTATCCATATTCATAAAGGCTACCCACACCTCCAGGTTAGTGGCAACATGAAGCATCGGAGACCATCCAGGTGCAATTAACCATAGGTAAAACTGCCCTACAGTTTGTAACATGCTACAGACCACCTTCTCAAACTCAGGAAACCCACACAGCCTTCCTGAAGACACTGGAGAGTATGAATGTCTCCAAACACCATCATATTGGGTGACTTCAACTACCCAAACATAGACTGGGAACATTACTCAAGCCCCAACACCCTAGCCCAAAGGTTCCTTGAGTTCATAAACTCAAATGCTATGGAACAACTAGTCACCATTCCCACAAGAGGAGAAAATATACTAGACCTGATCATCACAAACATGGGGACAAAATGCTCCACACCGGAAGTATATCCCTCATTGGTGAGATCAGACCATAAATTAATCTCACTGGAGATCCACATCCCCCCCCCCCCCCAGCAAAAAAGACCACAGTGAAGAACTTCTCAAAAGCAAACTTCACACTTCTTAAGACTGGAGTGGTATCCTTCAAGGCCCCTGAGCCAGTGGAAACCACAACCCACGCTGCTGAAACCCTTACAAATTCCTTCTACGAGCACCTCCAGGAATGTATGGATCAAGCAATCCCTAATAAAATCAAGACCCTTTACAGCAAAGGCAGGCACCGGTCTGGTGGACCCCAGCCATAAACAAACTCTACAACAAGAGGAGAAAGCTACTACATGACAGAGCAAAATCCTAAAGGGAAGGCATCTCTGATCAATACTAGCAAAAACTACGATCACTCATAAAATCATCCAAGGCCAACTTTGAGAGAAAATCGCTAATGACACAAAAGACAATCATAAAGCCTTCTTTAGCTATGTTAGAAACCTGGGTGGAAACTCCCAGATATGCTCAGAATTAGTCCAAAATGATAAAAAAATCACTGAACCCTCAGACATTGCCAACATACTGGCAGACAGGTTCAGTGCAAATTTCTCCCCTCCCTCCCCCAAAAGGAGAAATATCTATCCCACCAGAGTCTAGCCTCCCAAACATCTCAGATGCCCAGGTGAGAGCTACTCTCTCTAAAGCAAAAAACACAGCATTAATGGGACCGGACGGTGTCCCCGGCTGTGTGCTACATGAACTCAATGAGGAACTAAACCCACACATAAGGCTGCTGTTTAATCTTAGCCTTACTACAGGATACGTACCCAAATAATGGCGTACGGCAACTGTGGTCCCACTCCACAAAGGCGGTGCTTCTACGGACCCTGGAAATTACCGCCCCATAAGCTTGACGAGCCTTGTCTGCAAAGCTATGGAGAGGATCATAATGGAACTCATAAATAAAGACATTGGGGACCTACAGACACTGGATCCTACCCAATTTGGCTTTGTCAAGGGCAGATCCTGCCTCTTGAACTTGGTCGACTTTTTCAAAACAGTCACTAAGGCCATTGATGAGGGTAAGGCAGTTCACACAGCCTACCTTTACCTAGCAAAAGCGTTCGACACAATACCCCACTCGGGCATCATAGAAAAGCTCACCAGCTTAGATGTAAACCCATATGTCACAAGATGGGTTGCAAACTGGCTCAAGGACAGAACACACAGGGTTAGAGTTGCTGGTGCCATGTCAGACTCTAAGCCGGTCATGAGCGGTGTCCCACAGGGCCCCCTCTTGTTCGGCATTTATTTTTCTGAAGTGCAGGCAAACATAGGGAGATTGTGGCTGACAAAATTTGCAGATGACTGCAAACTGGGCACCATAATTGACACTCCATCAGACACAGACATCCTCCAGAGAGGTCTCATAGAAATGGATAACTGGTGCCAGAGCCATGGCCTTAAGCTAAATGCCAAAAAATGTATAGTCATACCCTTTGGGAAAAACAAGGTAACCCCTAATTACCACATAGGTGGTAATCCATTAAACACGAAGAAGTTATCAGGGACCTGGGGACCCAAGTTGACAGTAACCTCTCTTTTGACACTCACATTGCCAAAGTGGTTAGGAAGACCTTCTACATTGCCCACCTGATCATGAAGGATTCACATCCAGATCAGGAGAGGTCATTGTACCCTGTACTCTTCACTTATCAGACCAATGATTGAGTACAACACCCCATTCGAATGTACCTTACCCGACACCTGCAGCAGTTGGAAAGACCCCAAAAGTTCCTCACCAAAAGGATAAAGGGGCTCAAACATATGTCATACGATGCCCGACTGAAGAAACTCCCGCTCTATTCAGTCACATACCGTCTGCTCAGAGGTGATCTGTGCCTGACATACAAGGCCATGTCCAACCCGGAATTAATGGTCATGCTCCACCTCAAAAAATCCAAATCCACCAGAGCCACGAGAGCAAGAGACTTAAACCTCAACACGGATATAAATAGGACGTGCTGGAGGGACAGATTCATCACCCAGAGACTCCCTACACTATGGAACAGAATCCCAGTCCATGTGAGGCAGAGCCCCTCACTGACTCTGTTCAAGAGAAATCTTGACGAGTGGATGGGAGATCATAGGTTTACCCCGGGAAACATCTCTGTATCACTGCTGGACAGAGGCTCAGCAAACTAATGGGTATAGTATTCTCATCCTAAGGGGTGGTGAAAGCCACACACACTCTGGCTAGGCTTATAAATGCCCTAGGGCAGATAGCCTAGTATGAACCTATGAACCTATGAACCTATGTATGTGGGGACACCTGGAGCAGTCCGTACCTGTGTTATGGCCCGCATGTCTGGTTCTGAGGTATATGGTGGTGCTATTGTGCACTACAGAGCCTTCAGCCAGGTGTTCCTCACTGCACAGATGTCAGTACTCCCCATTGTTGGATCTACAGTGAGCAGCTGTGATTACGGACGCTACCCATCTAGCACTGGTTAGCATAAGCATACAATGCAGCTGTCCTCTGGGTGTCAGGGTGTTATCCTGTGTTTAGGACATTTGCCTTGGAATGGCACTATATGGGTGAATGTGACTTAGGTATTATCTCCACTCCCTTGAATCATGGATGCATGTGATATGTGCCAAAGGCCTGTCTACTTTCAGTCATGTCATCCCAGAATGACAAACACTAGACAACCTCGTAATTACAGCAGGACATTGGCTCATTGTATTGGTCAAGCAGTTGGCACTCCTAGCAAGACATCGCTGTGAGTGGTAGTATTGTGTTTGGTATAGAATGGTGCATCTAAGGTGGCGGACAGCAGCAGATGTTGTGTATAAGACTGGTGTCAGATATATGTAGTGCAGTGTTCCTGCTAACAATGACAACTACTAACACCGGTGTCCATTACAATGTGTTCTTTACGTCTAACTGTAATAGCATGGCCACTGTAGCCTTCCGTGTTTAGAATCAGAGTGCATCCCAGACAGCCCTGTGCTACTGAGTGTATGAGCATGCCCAGTATAACCTTGTGTAGATGGACACATAGTGCATTCTGAACAGCCCTGTGCTACTAAGTGTGTGAGCATGCCCAGTGACACCTTGTGTCAGTTATGTGTCTCTATGTGTATGAGCATGGCTATTGTAACCCTGTATAGTGATAGTAGTCATCCATTCCACAGATGGGCATACTCCAGGTCAGGATGGATTCCTACTTTAAACACACAGGTTCACAGGTATGTACATCTTAACTGCCAGCATCCCTTTTGATGTCCGCATTCCTAGAAAGTCATAATGACAACCTTGCAATGTGTAGTCTGTGTGGCGTGACTCATAACTATGTAGTATTGTAATAGGGATCTGTAGATAGGCAGGTGTTCTGTTCCCACCATTGGCATGTGTGTGTGTTTGTCTCCATCTGCCTGAGGACTGAATGATGCTTTCAGACTCCTCACACTCCATACAATTCCTGTACCCACCTTTAGCAAGGCTGATGATGTCACCCACCTAGAAATACACCTCTCAGAGTACTGTGACCCAGTAATCTCAGTAGCACGTTCTATAACTGCGTAATGCTATAGTGTGATAAAGTAGTTCAGTCGGTGTTCTAATAGCAGACTTGCCGTGTGTGTGTGTGTGTGTGTGTGTGTGTGTGTGTGTGTGTGTGTGTGTGTGTGTGTGTGTGTGTGTGTCCATCTGCCTGAGGACTGAATAATGCTTTTAGACTGCTCACACTCCATACAATTCCTATACCCACCTTTGGCAAGGCTGATGATGTCACCCACCTAGAAATACACCTCTGGGAGTGCTGTGACCCAGTAATCTCGGTAGCGTGTTCTGTAACTGTGTAATGCTGTAGCATGATAAAGTAGTTAGGTCGGTGTTCTAATCCTAGACTTGCCAAGTGTGTGTGTGTGTGTGTGTGTGT
This sequence comes from Protopterus annectens, assembly GCF_019279795.1. Classification (NCBI taxonomy): domain Eukaryota; kingdom Metazoa; phylum Chordata; order Ceratodontiformes; family Protopteridae; genus Protopterus; species Protopterus annectens. Next base: position 1,755,003,547 of record NC_056735.1, read on the forward strand.
GTGTGTGTGTGTGTGTGTGTGTGTGTTTGTCTCTGTCTGCCTGAGGCCTGAATAATGCTTTTAGACTGCTTACACTCCATACAATTCCTATACCTACCTTTGGCAAGGCTGATGATGTCACCCGCCTGGAAATACACCTCTGGGAGTGTTGTGAGCCAGTAATCTCGATAGCGTGTTCTGTAACTGCATAATGTTGTAGTGTTATAAAGTAGTTAGGTCAGTGTTCTAATCACAGACTTGCCAAGTATGTGTGTGTGTGTTTGTCCCTGTCTGCCTGAGGACTGAATAATGCTTTTATACTGCTCACACTCCATACAATTCCTATACCCACCTTTGGCAAGGCTGATGATATCATCCACCTGGAAATACACCTCTGGAAGTGCTGTGACCTAGTAATCTCAGTAGCACATTCTGTAACTGTGTAATGCTATAGGGTGATAAAGTAGTTAGGTCGGTGTTCTAATAGCAAACTTGCCAAGTGTGTGTGTGTGTGTGTGTGTGTGTGTGTGTGTGTGTGTGTTTGTGTGTGTGTCCCCATCTGACTGAGGACTGAATAATGCTTTTGACAATTCACACTCCATACAATTCTTATACCCACCTTTGGCAAGGCTGATGATGTCACCCACCTAGAAATAAACCTCTGGGAGTGCTATGACCCAGTAATCTCGGTAGCACATTCTATAACTGTGTAATGCTGTAGTGTGATAAAGTAGATTGGTTGGTGTTCGAATCCCAGACTTGCCAAGTGTGTATGTGTCTGCCTGTGTGAGACAAGTACAGTGCTTTGTAGAGTATGCATTCTCTGTACAAATCACATGACAACCTTTGTCAATCCTGCTGTTGTCACCCACCTAGGTATACACCTGTAGGTGTGCTGTAACCCAGTATTCACCATAGCGTGTGCCCTTAAAGCATATTGCTGCAGTGTGATACGGGAGGTAGGGGTTCGTATACAGGACATGGCAAGTGTGTGCATTTAGCTTTCACTGGCTGTGAGTGTCTAACCACTGGACATGTTGGGAAGCAGATTTTCTAGTTTTCCTATATGGTGCCCATCTTATAACACATTGGCCACCTCATGAGGAGTACAGCTGACAGCCACAGGACTGTGTTGGCAAGCCATACCCCTACATCTGGCAAAAGACCTGGTGAACAAAGTATGCAACCCTACTAGTACCCGGTATATGTCCTGCACCCATGTGCCATACACAAACACACTTGCCTAGGATATCCCACTATGTTGCTAGTACCATGCGCATTGATGACAGATAGTAGGCATGGTGTGAATGCAGTGGGCTGCAGAGGACATGGCACCCTGTACAGCAGTACAATAGACACATATTTGCGGACATTGTGCCTTCACTATGTTCCCCACTGGATGCCTGCAACATATGTGATGCCATCAAATGTGATCCACAAAGGCCATACAATGCCATACACATGCCCTGTATGGACCAATGCCACTGACACCAGGGAATACCTGTATCATATGATCAATGCAGGTGCAGGGTCGACCTGCTCACTATAAGCAGGTTTTGCCACACCAGGCCAGTAGTGGCATATCGGGGGATAACAGTCTGTGTACACAACATTTGCCTGCCAAACCAGGCACACCTGTACATGTCACTGTACAGTACTGTGGGACATGCACATCCCAGGCAATGTCCATGTGAAGGACTATCAAACACAGACATGGCATGCATTGCAAAGCTATGGCCATACACATTGGCAACCAGGATGTCAGGGCAGATTATGCAGTACCCATCTGTGTGGGACATTGCAGACACTACACCCCTGTACCACACTGCACATCATTGTCAGGTGATTCGATGCCAAGGATTACCCCTCACCCAGCCTTGTACAGCCATCTTGCACAGCCAACCACTACACACCCATGAAGCAATGCATACATGCATGTCAGTACTGGCACCTTGTGTCTGTGTGTGGGTTATGATGCTCCCAACTGCAGTCACTCCCAGTATAACCCTCATTGACATACCAAAAGATGTCAGATACTTTCACATGCCCTAGCCCATAGAACCTCCAGATATCCCCTGTTGTGCATGTAGTCCTGTGCATTACTGCAGTGTGGCAAACTAAGTAGTTAGGTTGTGTATTTGTGGCCCTGGCAAAGACTGTCAATGTGAGTCCATTAGAGAGTGTGGTTGTGGTGACTATGGCATCCATTCATGTGGACAGCCATGTGTGCCACACCTAATGTATGTCTACTATATCTCTGCTGCAGATGTCTCTCACCTACACACATATATGTTCTTACAGCACAGCAACATGTCGGCTTTGTGGCACATGTAGTAACATCATGCAAATGTAATAGTAAGGACTAGTCAGTCAGGGGTTTGACCCCTGTACTGTTAGGTGTGTGGCAGACGATGCTTAGGGTTAAGTCTCCAAGCCCTTCTCTGGTGTACTTTGCCTGTCCCACCCACACACTCTTTGGTGGATGTGGAGGTGTACACCTGCTCAGCAGCAGCATGTGTATTGTAAGTGATGGACATGATCAGGTGATGGCTTCTGCACCTATTGCAGTCCTCCTCTAGCTGATTGCATGTGGAACAGCTGTGATGGTGTTCCCATAGCCATTCGCATGATAAACACAGTACACTATCTAGGAAAAACATGTTGGTATTTGGCCATGACAGTCGCTGTGAGTGGTACCTGGATGTGGTGTTCTGAAACAGCATCACAGATGATATCTGGATGTACCTCAAACATCATTCACAGTGGGAAATAGCCTAATGACAGGAGGGTGATGTGCCACACATGACTACAGCATGTAAGTGTAGCTATGCTGCATTGAGACTATTGCCTGTTTAACATGTTGTTTGTGGTAATGGCTATTCTGCATGTTTTAATACAGACATGACAGTACTCTATTCATGAAGGACCCCCATCTGTAGGGCCATCTGTGAACTGGTCAGTGTGTGGAACCATTTGTTTCCTGTGTTACACACTGAACACACATCTGTGCACAGCAGGAGCATAGTGTGAGGATTGCAGACAGTACATGATGATAGGGATGTGTTACTGCCATCGCATCCGTGACTGGACATATGTCACATGAAACAGTGGTAAGACAGAGTTCCCAGTGACAAGCCAATAATGGGCAACTGTTCATAGCTGCAGTCACACGTCTGCTACACATTGTACAGATGGAATGCAGTATATATGCATGTGTTGTGCTCCCCCTTCAGATGTATACCATCTGTTGTGTTGGGTTGATGGTGATATCTATACATACAGTTGTAGATAATCCTGTATGCTGCGATCTATCACTAAGCCATATGTGGGTTTAAACTGCAACACCATAGGCTGAATGGGTTGGGAGGCCCCGCCAGAACCTCCTGTCCCAGTTCAGCTGACCATGGCACCGGGCACCAGCACATCTGGGGCCCAGCCTTGGACATCAACCTCTGTTGGCTCTGCATCAACTTTTGGTGGTACCACCACTGAGAATGGGGCATATCCCCCCTAGGAGCAGGACCAGACAGGTACATGTCTGCTGTTGTGCGGTCCTGGACGTGTTGTGTTGGGGGCTCACTAAGGGGTTCCGAAGCCAGATATACAAGCTCAATGGTGGAGTGTCACATTTACAAGGTGATGCTGCCCCTCCTGGACAGCCCCCAGCACTGCCTCCTTTGCAGCTGTTTAGGTACAGTGGCGGCTGCCCATGGCTGGGGACCTCCGTCCCACTGTTCCCATGGGCTTGTGAATGCTGAACACCCATCCCCATATGAGGTGTATCCCCCCACATGTGTCATATACCGACCCTGTATGCTGGCTTGTCTGTGATCCTACCCTACCTATCCTCCATAGCCATACCTACTCTCCTTCCCCCACATCCGACTCTCACCATAAAAAACATAAGGCCAACCGGCTCCTAGGACAACATCTGCCCTATACATAGCTGTCCATTTCACACACGTGTCCACTGGACACATGTAACCCTTGTAATATGCATCTCAACATACTCCTGTTATCCTCACCCTTGTCCCTCAGGTGCACGATCCTAGTAGGCACATCACTCCTAAATGGTCCAGGTACATGTGATGAGGATGACCCCATTGTACACACAACACTACCGGTCTCTCTATGGTTACCCCATTTACCTTTATCATGATGATGATGTTGCACACAGCACCTTGCAAGAGTACTGTTCACACATAATGATTGGACAGGTACTGTTGTGTTAATATATGTTACATGCACAGAGTGATGTATACAGCCAATGTACAACTGTTTGCGTGTATGAATGACACATGTCTGTCTGAGAGAGTCTTGAGATTCCATAGAACAACACCACTACATAATACAGGTGTCGCTGGTGTTTCCCGTTTCATTCGTTTGTAATGCTTTGTTGCCACATGATATGTTCCTGATATATCTCTATATATGTATGCACCTATATGCTGGACATAAACACTCAATATATACATCTACATGATGGGATACATTCCTATACTGTTGAATGACTGCACTGTATGATATGTTTGTGATACTGTCCATTATCTGTATATCTGCCATGGCATATTGGTAAATCACATTAGCTGTGTGTGCAGGGTCCTGGTTCCGAGCCTTGCAGAGGACGTTTATTTGGTTGCAGGGCAGAACAAGGCCATTGGATATGGAGGGAGTAAGGCACATTAAAGCAGTTGTGAGTGGGTGTGTGTGGGTTTGCGTGGTGTTTAGCAATGCTATCCTTTGGTTACAGCTTCTTATACTCGGTTAGCCTCTACATTGTTTTACCAATGCAATACTCACATACTGGTAGCCAAACAGGCTTATACCCACTCACTCCCGCACCTGCAAATGCACCAACATTGGTGCTTGCATCTGACACTCATCCCTGGGTGGGAGTGAGGACCAAAATATTACCTTGTGATGCCTATTACATCAGATTACATGCCTACAGTATCGGGAATGGCTGTCCATTAGGCGACGGCATGCCGTTCGACTGTATGGAATCGGCGGCCTGTCCAGTGATTTATTCATATTGCTTGTGTGTTCCTCTTACAATCTGCTCCTGTCTGGCTGATACATGGGAACCGAGAATCTTCAATACAGACAAGTAATTGGGTTTTGGGGCCCACATCTGTCTGCTGAGTCATGCTACCGCATACCTATTATAGGGTTGCCAACTTTTCAATTGCCCAAGGTGGGACTTTTATGTAGAAACGTCAGATTTTGCAGGGCAAAACATACCCACAGCCAGTACAAAGGAAAGAACTTCACTTGTAGCATTATATTTGCTTATTCTGTTTCTTATAACATTTAGGTATTTCAGGTACAAAATAATTGTTTTATGCAACTACTACAGACAATATAGGAAATCTTTGTCCTAAAATCTCAGGACATTTGCCATATTTTCAATTATTTTGCAGGACTCAACTACCAAAAGGGGATTGTCCCTCACAAAGGTGGACAGGTGGTACACTAACCTATTATTCTATCATCTTTCTAAGGTAGTCAGCAGAATATGCGCTTTCTGTCACTAGCAGACCTCTCATACAAATGGGGAAGAATGAACACTGAATCAGTGACACTGCATAGCAACATCAGGGATGCATTCAGAAGTTTGGTGCTATTAACCTGACACATTGACAGACCCAGAGCATATGTATTCATACACATTGTCTGAGGTACATACTGTTTATGACTTTTACATGTTGTCATTACGTGTATTCCACCACCTTTACTCCTAATATCACTAGTTCTAGGAGGGTTTAGGTGGGACAGAGTTAGATTCTGAGTCATAATCATGGACGTCCTTGGTAATTAGGGACAGTTCAATGGTACGGTCCCTATGTGTTCCCCCAATGGTTTACAGACTATCCAGTGGATGTGCTATTAGGGTTTGGGAGGTATGGGCATCTGCTATGCCCACATCGGAATATTACTTACATCTACGGGGGGTCCTAATACGGCTCTGCCAGCCAACACCTGCACACTCAGGCTCATAATTGCATACCCATAGTTCCCCTACCTGCCACTCCTCTACAGCACTCATCCTCACTGTGGGCGCAGGTGGGGTATAAACACACCACTACACACTGCCCACTATCCCCGTGTCAGGACACTTGTACATTGTGTCAACCCATGTGTTATCAGGCTTGCACAACCTACTAGTTCGTGTACATCTACAGCCTGGTCAGAGAAATCATTACAGGACCTGGCTCAGATCATTACTTTTTGGTGTCCCACAAGGGACATCGATGTCTATGTTTCAAGTGTAGACCTTG
>NC_056735.1:1755014803-1755087303 GCF_019279795.1 Protopterus annectens
GTTCTGTTGCTATTTCCCTTCACATTCGTTATGACTGCTTTATTGTGTCCATGTTCATTCTTCATGGATATATATATATATATATATATATATATATATATATATATATATATATATATATATCTGTGCATTCACATGCATTTACACCTATATGCATTTTTACATTTCCCATACTGTTGAATGACCGCCAGTTACTGTCGCGCATACCTGCTTACGTCTGCTTTGAGGAGCCATAATCACCCTATTTCTGACTGCCACTATTGTGGGCATCATTTAAAATTAGCTGCCCTTGCATGGCTAGGACCTGGGAACAGGAACAGCATAGTCACTGGTTCTTCCACTAAACCATCCATGATACATTCTGTATGGATGGTAATTAGGATATATGACTTTACTACAGGCATTCCACAGTACTGGCAATATATGTGACAGTTGTTTGGTGTACATATGTATAGTACATGTTTCTGTTCATATGTTTCTGAGAAGCATATGTATACATTTGCAAGTATACATATTTATGAATAGGACACATACTTGATAACTACTTATATGAATGTATTTGTGATGTGTAGCTATGCGAATGTAAGTATGTACACTTATAGATATATGACTACATATCTGGAGTTTTACATGGCCATGTATATGAACAACTGCATACGGGAGGTACATGTACCATTTGTATACAGGGGTTGTGTGCATCATTATGACGAGGAACCTGGACGGGGTATACAATTTGTGGACATGTACTATTTGGAAGATGGCAATGGGGAAGCTTCATGTGAAAGGTATTTATTCCCGATAATGCACGTGGGGCGACGTGCATCACAGTCAGGTGTTTAATCCCAGGTCGTAGGTTCTGCAGGACCAGGTGGAGGCTGAGCAGGGTTGTGGTCAGGTACTGCTAATCTGACTTGTGCCCGGTAGGGTTGCTACCTTTTCAAATGCCCAAAGTGGGACATGTTTTGACCAAATGTCAGATTTTGCAAGGCAAAACATACAAACAGCCAGTACATAGGTCAGAACTTCACAGTTTTGCCTACATAAATGCTTATTCTTGTAGCATTTTACTTGCTTATTCTGTTTCTTATAACACTTAGGTGTTTCAGAAACAGAATAACTCTTTTATGCAACTATTACATTAAATATAGGAAATATGTTTGTCCTAATATCTCAGGACATTTGCCATTTTTCAATTTTTATGCAGGACACAACTGGCCAAATAGGGACTGTCCCTCGCAAAGTGGGACAGGTGGTAGCCCTAGTGCCCGGATGTCAACGGGGGTGGACATCGTGTTATGCCACAAAGTCTAATCTTGAGAACAGACACTTATCCCATGAGGGATGTCCAAAAATTGTGAACAATGGACCCCATTCAGCTGGCTATTCGAAAATGTGGTAGGGTTATGCATGCATGGGATACCTAGTTTGCAAGCCTGAGACTGCCTAGGATGTGACTGCCTACTAGATGTGGGTAGGGGGCACTATGTGCAGATATGGCTACGCCAAGCTAGCAGCCCGAGTAAGGTTGGTTTTGGTGGACGTTCAGCAGGGGGCGGGGGTGTGGAGGGGATGATGGGTATTCAATTATGTATCCAGGTGTGTTGGGGTTGGATGGCTCAGTTCAGATCAGACCATTATGTGGGTGTGAGCCGGTAATGTTTCTGTACATGTGTATCGCACATTTTAATGTTCATATGTTTATGGGATTGTGTCCTGCAGTATGGCCTGTCAGGGTGTATTGTGGATGTGAATGTATGTTCTTTGGTTTCCTTTCTGATTCACCCACTGCGCCCTTGTACACATCCAGTTCACCTATTGTACATCCGACCCAGTCTCCCCTTGGTGAATTATTATATTACCCCTCACCCCCCCATAATCCACACACACCATCCATCCCTTCTCTGGTTGATGGCCCATGGCACAGACAACAGAACTTGCATACTTTACATATCTCTGGTACCAATATGGCTGTGAGTACAACCCTGGCATATTTGATCTTCCACATGCTGTACTTCACACACATAGGTACATGCAAATACCTATCTTTCATGACATGGTAGGTAGACCTGGGTAATACCCATTCATCTTTGGGCCATCCAGACAGGGATGACCTGGACCGCGAGTGGGCAGATATTGAGCGAATGCCTAGACCATTGGTAGGGTTGCCACCTTTTCAAATGGTCAAAGTGGGACATCTTTGGGACACACATCAGATTTTACAGGCCAACACATACCCATGGTTAGTACAAACGATAGTACTTTACTTTTATGCCTAAGTGACAGCTTATTCTTTTAGCAATTTAGTTGCTCATTCTATTTCTTGTAAAATTTAGGTATTTTAGATACAGAATTAACTATTTTATGGAACTATTACATAAAATATGGGACATAATTATGTCCTACAATCACAGGACATTTGCCATTTTTAATATTTGTGGTAAGGACATGACTGCCCAGAGAGGGATTGCCCCTCACAAAATGGGACAGGTAGTAACCCTAACCATTGGGCTAGGCTTAGCAAAGGGCAGCAGTGTGCAAACATGCTGCATTTTGCTTCCACTTGGTATAACAATCAACACTACAATGGAATACGGGCACGGGGTTTTAAATGTCATTTGTTCGAGGGACAGGGGCTCAGTATTCAGCTACATGTCTTTGTGTTTACTTTTTATTTTGGTGTTCGTGGAACTGTCTTGTATGCTTTGCATACATTTCAGTATCCACAGACACTGACAGCAGTGATTACTATTAGAGGCAAGCTGTACTAGTCAGCATTTTTGGTTGCACGTCTGCAGTCGACATGTTCATGTCTCCGTGCAGCACATAGAAATGCCCCATGCACTCGTGCACATTTCCTATGCACGTGGACGTTGCGGCAGCGCGCCTTCATTAATATGCATGTGGTGCTGCTGTGCCATCTCTATGCTGCAGGGTCGGCGCAAGGCTAATGCCATCCTTGCTCCGAGCTTCATGAATCCTGGGGACTGTCTCTTTATGTGATATTCACATAAGTACTTAAACAGCTGAAATGTTTGTCAAATAAATAAATAAATAAAAAGTCTGTAGATAAGTAAAACTTTGAAAATATCAACAGCTTTGTTTAAAATATCCTGTGCATTCTTCACAACATTTCAAAATTCTTTGACTTAGCTTTCTGATCTTTTAGTAAAATACAAGCAACATTCTTTTATTACAATTACATAACATAGCTGTTTCTTTGCCATTTCGATCATGCTTGCTTGTATGCTGTGCTTAAATCTGTACTTCAGCTTCAACACTGTATTGTCACTATACTAAACAAGGCCCAAAACTGCTCAATGTACTGTGCTGAATACCTCTATGACATTTCTGTGTGATTGTGCATGTGGTCGACAATTGAACATTTTCATATTCTGGCTCTGTATGTTTTAGGCATTATCAGAAAGACTACTCTGTTAGTTCTGTTTGCAGTGCATAACGGGGCAAAATAAGTAATTATATAACTGAACTGTTTGAATATTCTTTACTATAACAAGAATCATGCAAGTGTCTCTTTCTATTATGTTTGGGTGTTTTAATTCATCTTCTAGAGATTCCTAGAGATGTGCAGTAAGTAGTGATAAGGAGTAATATAATTATATATAAATATCCAAATGTTGGCACAATGTGCACCTGAGCAGCTAGCTGTGTTCTGAAATGGAAATTGGAACAGTGTAGTTACAAACCAACCACAGTGGAAATGGACCAAGAAGTAGGTTGTAGAGCTGTGAAATGGCCACCTGCTGACCAGTATGAACATTGTGAGATTAGGTGGCAACAGGCAGTATGAGGTGGAACATGCTGAGGTAGGATGTCAACAAGGCCACATAGTAGTAACTTATGGCAAAGTATATACAGCTGTCACCTGATGTCCAGTCGTGTCCAGGAAAAGAGAGAAACGGGTTAGCATAGGACAGCAAGAAATGGGAAAATATAGCAAGCAGAAGTACACACAAGGGAAGCACAAAACAAAATTACCTTGGGAAGGTAAGTCACATTTTTGTGGAATAGTAGTAACTTATGACAACGTATATACAGCTGCCACCTGATGTCCAGTCATCTGTACACATACTGTGTCCAGGAAAAGAGAAAAAAGGGTTAGCATAGGACAGCAAGAAATGGGAAAATATAGCAAGCAGGAGTACACACAAGGGAAGCACAAAACAAAATTACCTTGGGAAGGGAAGTCACTTTTTTGTGGAATAGGTTCCACATTTTATATACATGAAACAGAAAGGATAATGGAAAGTGTGACAAGGAAAGCAAGGGAGGAAAGGGGGGTAATCAGTTGGGACATGCAAACAAATGAACAACCAAACTCAAAACAGCAGGCACAGACAGAGGTAGATGTTTACTAAATAGAAGGGGAGCAACAAAAAAGGGGGGAGGTGCTACAATATAAGGAGGTATACCTGTCTGAGGATAGGCTGGAGTACAGTAAGCATGCTAGACTCTTTTAACAGAGGGGGATGCCATTGTGATCCATCAGATGGTTGAGATCCATCAGGATAAATGGAGGCAGGGGCCTCATTGTCATATGTTAACCCAAAGACACAGACTCATCAGTTGAGTTCATATGCTATATATTGAAGGAGGGGCGTAGTAGCAGCTAACCAAAATGCCATTGCACTGATAGCATTCTCCTAACCTCCCGCTGCTTTACTAATAGCTGGACTACAACAGGTGAGTATGCCAGACTATCTGGCTCATTCTGCCCCCTCATCCACAACATCTGCAGTCACAGGGACAGTGTCTAGCAGTATTTACATGCCACTGGTTTGCTAGGTCATGATTACACTATCAAACCAGCATCTAGCAGTATTTACATGACACTGGTTTACTAGTATAATCATGACCTACTGCAGAGAGACACACTGTGGGAAGGATGACAGAATTCCTACAATTTATATATTGCAAGTGAGTAGTGAATATGCAAAGTAACCCTCCTGTGCCATAAGCTTCAGTTGCCTTCTACAACAGACAACACAGTTGAACTCTTGCTCTATCTGTGTTAAAAGTAAAAAGACAAATCAGTTTTCATAGATAATTACCGGTGATCACCAGACAGTGGTATACAACTACATTCTCTCATGATCTGTAATAATGGCAGAAGCCTGAAGATATGCCCACAGCCTCACAATTAAGTGACAGCCCTACATGTATGCGGAAGATGGCAGAAACCTGGAAATATCCCACTTCCTCACAATAAAGCCATGAACTCACATGTAAGTGCAAGACAGCAGAAGCATGACAATGTATCCATAGCCTCACAACTGAATAGCAATGCTTTTCCTTGACCCATGTACAAAAATGGGAAAAGGGGTTGTGGATGGATGGATGGATGGATGGATGGATGAATGGATGGATGGATGGATGAATGAATGGATGGATGGATGGATGGATGGATGGATGGATGGATGGATGGATGGATGGATGGATGGATGAATGGATGGATGGATGTATACAGAAGTTCCATATGGTTCAGATAAGTAGCAGTTATAGGACAGATGCAGTCATGCACAATAGCCCATCTGGTATGCCATTGTATGTTTTACAGGACATAGCCTTTATAGATACACTGTTGTAAATGAATGGAAACAGTTTCCAATTGCAGCTTAAAAAAGAGCATTGATGTTAAATCTTTACTATATCAGTTGAGGTTTCCTGCCTAATAAATATAAAACAAGAAATATAAAACAACAAACATGGCAATGAAATCCACAAACATTTAATAATAACAGAAGGTTATGGCTTTCATGCCCAAACAACTAGGCACTTCTTCAGACAAATGTATTAAAAAAACAGCACAAGTATTTATAGTACAATCATTCAATGAAACAATTTACGTTCCTTGAGTAAAGGTTTTAAAGGCACATATCCCTTCAAACCAGGACTCTTATGTGCTTGTAGCCATACTATCCATTTAGTTTCAACTTTCTCATTAAAATTATCCAAATCACCACCTCTGTCATTTGATTTAAAACACTGCAATACTAAAAAACAGAAAGTGTGACCCACATTGTCCTGAACATGTTTAAATAATGCACTAGTGGGGTCCCTATGCCTAATATACCCCAAATGTTCTAATAAATGTTCTCTTAGGGTTCTACTTGTCTTTCCAAAATAAAAACTACCACATTGGTTGCATAGGGCAAGATATATTAATCTTCATGTAGAACAATCAGCATAAAACCTAGGTTTGAACATAGACCCTGTAACAGGGTGTTGAAAATCCTTTGATTCTGAAATATATTGACCAGTGGCAGCTGGTGACTTCAAATCAAAGGTGGGCTGCAGGAGACAGCTGAATGGGTGGGGTCAATGGGCATGTGTGTGGCCAACTAGAAAGGGGAGGGGCTATGCTCAAAACCACAAAAACTGTAACTTTAATTAAATACGCTGCCCTGGGTGCCAAACCATCATTATGAGAGTCCAATCAAGAAAAAAGGAAAGTGTAGAAGAAAAAAATATTTCAATCCATTGGCTGCATGGCAGCTTACTTAATATCTAGATGGAAACAAAAAGGTTGTGAGGCATGAAAAAATAAATTACTTTTTAAATACATTACTGGAATGCTAGTCAAAATCAAGTATAAGAAAAACAAGCAGCACTCAACTCAAAGCACTTCTGCTTGCACTCCAGTTCTTATTATAATTTATATTCAGATTTATTAAAGTACCAAGTAGCATGCTGAAAGTAGCAATCTCTGTGATACCCTCACTTGTAAAAATGTTTCTTATCCCAAAAAGACCTGCTGCCTGACAACAACTATCTACTTGTTTCATGGGGAAAACATGATCAAAGTAAAAAATGAAAAGCAAACAGGAAACAAGCTCAACATACATTGCTTAAAGGATTACTGCACAGGATACAGACCACACATGATAGACTGGCATTCTGTTCAGTTTGCAGGTAAAGCCTGTAATGAGCTCTTAAAATAATGTAATCCTGTCCTTTATTACAAATACTGTCATATGCATTTCAATACCCAAGGCTTATATGTTATCTAGTTATGTAAGTATTATCTGCATGGCAACAACAGAAAGGCTTTCAATGTTGACAATTTGTTAACAGTATGCTTATTAAAACTTACTTGCATCTTACAATCTCAGACAAGCTTACCAGATGGTCGTTAAATCATTGCTACTTAAACACAGAGCAACAGGCACTTTCTGAATAATAATAAGCATAAATCAACAGTATAAAAATATGACAGAAACCAAAACAGTCTGCAAAATCAAGGACAGATGAAAAGCCATTGTAGTACTTGTGTCTACCTTGGATGGGGGATAGTCTGCACATTTACACTGCATAACTGCTCCTCGCCTTGCTTGGACACATCCAGAGTCACTACATGGGGGAGTGGGGTGCTACAAGTACGTCACAATTTGAAATGTCTCTGGCTGACTACGATGGCCCTGACACATTTGTCAAACCTCTCAACCTCAGAGCAAGAAATCTGGACAAAGCCATACATAGAAGTGGGACAAAGGCCCAAAAATAAGGACAATTTTTAAATATTTCTCTTATAAACTTAGAAAGATAATAGAATAGTAGGTCTTGCATTAGTATGAATTTTCTGAAAGGTATGAAATCTGAAACTGAAATGTCTGTCATTATTTTCTAACTTCAGTCTTTAATGATTTGCCACTAATTTGCCAAAAAAACACAATTTTATGAAAAAATGGACCAAAAATGTGATCCAAAAATATAAAATAGCCACACAATACAGCTGGGAACCTGTCAAAGAAGGGACACTTTTTAATATTAGTACTGCTAACTTGAGCAGCTGACAAAATAAAAGAATCTACATGCATTTCTGAAATAAAAGCAATCTATAACTGATTATTACAGTTATTTATTAATTGTAAACCCTCCATGTTTTCTTCCAAAATTGCCATTTTGCGGAGGGATTATTAGGGGAAGAGCAACATTTTAAGCCAAAATCGAGGACAGTTGAGAGGTTTGGATATGCTTAATTCTATAAAGCAATTTATTTGCATGTACCTCTCAACCTGTTAATGCAGGAAATCTGGACAAGGCCAAATATATGGGGGGAACATATAAACAGTACTAAAAATTGCTCTTGTATAAACTGAGACAGTTGATAGAATAACAGGTCTTGCTTTAGCATGCATTTTTCTGAAGGTTATGAAGTCTGAAACTCAGTGTCTGTCATTATTTAGTGACTTCATTCCTAAATGATTTGACAGAAAACCACAAACTTTATGAGGAACAAACCAAAAATAAGAAGCAAAAATCTCTTCATTCTGCAAATAACTGGACAGTTGAGAGGTATAGTTCAGACGGGGCTGTCTGAGTTTGCTGCCCTTCCCCCCCTCACAAAATCATGGTCGAATGGAGCTTCCCCCTACAGCCATTCTAATGAACCATTACTTGGCTATTTCACCCCATTTACCATAAACACTAACTGGGAAAAGCCGAAAAACAAAAAACATAAACATTAATGTGCATACTGCTTTACTTCTGTGATGATTTGGACTTCATTTGAAAGTTTTATTTTGCATTTTACAGTGCAAACACTAATAGATGTCATATCTGCTAAACAAAACAATGCAGTCTCACAATGAAAACAGACTTAGCATTAAAACTTCTCTGCCCTTGAAAACTCACATTCACTGAAACAGCATTGAAACCCACATTCAAAGAAAATACATTTTGCCAGTGGCAGATTAATTTTGGGTTTGGGCTGTTTTCAAATCACAGGAACCTTGCACACGAAACATACACATGCTCTTTCATACACCTTCCTGATTGTATTAAATTATTTTCCTTGTGCAATACAGTACAGTTTTAGAGGGTGTTTTAAATTTATTGTTTTGAAATTTTTCCAGTAAACAATGAAACAAAATGCATGCACCAGTAATGACAAAATTGCCCAATTCAGAACATTTCCATCATAAAAGTCTACTCAAACTTCTACAGTCCACCAGTATCAGTACATATGCACAATCTCTGAAGAAGTAAAAGTCATCTAAATAATTCCACATTAAAGAGATCTGTAACTAATGAAGAGGTTGCTGCTAGCAAACAACTTTGTATTTCATTGTTTCATCTACAAATAAGTGCCTGTTACCCTTGAGGAATAAATTGCCTATCTTACACTAAGAAAATGATAAGCTAGTAATATTGCAATAGGGAATGGATAGCAAACTGATAAGAGGTTCATTGTTACTAGGTATCTTCGCCAAAAAGGAGTGCATCATCCACCCCCTTTGCACAGGACAGTATCAGCAATGCATCTATCTACTGTGGGAGTAGAAAACACAGCCTTCTGCATCAAAAGCAAGTATACTACCTGCTGTGCTATTAACAAGGCAAGCAACTTCAGCATAATCAGCACTAAACTTTTGCTCCCCTACAGCTCTCAGCTCCTTGTAAAATCTACTCACTCAGCTGTATCTCTGAACTTTGCAGCACAAAGAAATCTGTAAAAAGCCAAATTTTATTGTGGGGGGGGACAGAAACCCAAAAACCAGGGACACGTTTTAAACAATTGCTTGTATAATGTTGGAAAGTTGTTAGAATAAAATGCTGTGTTACCACCATACATTTCACTGCCAAGCCTTAAACCCAGGACCCTGTGCAAAACAGTCAGAGCAACATACCACTATGCCAAATCAGCTGTTGTGTGAAAGAGGAAGTCGGAAACTTAAATGGCTACCATTTAGTGAATTCAGTTCTCACCATAGCACAGCTGTCAACCTCTTAGCACAAAACACTTGAACAAAGCCAATAATGGGTGAATACAGCCCCCAAACATTCAGTGAATTCAGTTCTCACCATAGCTGTCAATCTCTTAGCAAAAAACACCCTGACAAAGCCAGTAATGTGGGAATAAAGCCCCCAAACATATTCAGTGAATTCAGTTCTTACCATAGCTCTCAACCTTAGCAAAAAAACCTGGATGAAGCCAATAACCATCTTATACACTTAGAAAATTACTAGAATAAAAGCTTTTGTGTTACCATGCACTGTCTGAAGAATATGAAGTCTGATATTCAAATGCATGTCATTTTTAATATTTGTTAACCAGGAAAGTCTGACTTGGAACAAAAGCTAATTTTTAGCAGAGGCCCAGGGTGAAACACTCCAGACAGACACATGTCTTTGTAAGATGGGAGGACACTAGAGAAAACAAACACAGGGCGGGCATACAGACTCCACAGAGAAGGTAAGACACCCCAGCCAAGAATCAAACCAGAGAACCTATAGCTGTCAAGCAATAATGCTACCACTGCACCAATGCACTACTGGCTTTGCAAGGACACAAAAATACAGAAACCACAGATTTTATAAGGAATAGAACAAGTATGTGGGAAAAATCTGCAATGTTTTTACAAATGGTGGTGTGTAGGGAATTCAGGCTACTGCCACCTGGGCTCAAGGTACAGAGTTCAAGCCTTTTTCTCGACCCACCACCATGTAGCAACTGGGGTATTTCACACACACACACACACACACACACACACACACACACACACACACACACACACACACACACACACACCCTCACCCGATCCACAAATCCTCTTGTTTGCACAGACACCCTCGGCTAATCCATGAATCCTCCTGTTTGCAGCTAAATCCTCCACAAACAGTAAAGCAGCTAAGTCCTCTGGCATCCTGGCCCATGAGAGATGACTAGAGCACCCAGGCTGGAGCCTCCATCCTGCGGGCGATGCAGTCCAGTCCAGTGACCTTTGGTCATCACTGCACAGACCTGTGGGCTGGAAGGGTGGAGTTTCCTGCCTTCCATATCCGGACTGCCTAACAGAGCAGTCTGGAGCTCTGGAATGAGCATGCATGCGTGCATGGAGTTCTGGTCTGCATAATGCAGCAGTCCGTGCATGGAGTTCTGGTTTGCATAACACAGCAGTCAGGAACCATGCACACCTTGAATTTTTTTTTTTTATTTTATTTTTCAATTTTATTGTTTAATTCTACAGGTGTGGGGGGACTGCAGTCCTATAGCATGAGCCACCCCTGATAATGACATGCTGCACAATTCCTACAAGCAAAGGTACCCCTCCTATTAGATAAAGATGCATTAACTCTCCTATCAACATAACAAAGTTGTCTTTTTAATGACATTCCATTTTTAAAATAAAAATGGGGGGATCCACCAACCAACTCTGATATAGTATCATCTGAAGTCAGTATTGGCCAGGTCTCACTTATTACATCACAAACTTTTTGAACATCACTAGTGAATGTAAGGACTGGTCTAACAAAACTCAAGTCCTTCTTCTTCTTCACTTGAGTGTTTACAGCCCTATGTGAAAAATACAGTAAAGCTGAAGAACATCTATTATCAATTACTGATCCCTTGACCACTAAAAAATCACTGGATGAATAACCACATTAAAACAAATCATTTTCAAGTATGCCAAGAGCCTGCTGAAACCCATCTTCATTAGTGTGCAATCTAGACATCCTATGGGCTTGATTTAAAGCAATATTCTTAAACACAAAACCAGGATGCATACTACTGCGATGCAAAAGTGTATTCGTTCTACATGCTTTCCTATGTAAAGATGTCTGCAAACATCCATCATGATCCTTATATAGATGGATATCGAGAAAGTCTACAGAATTAATACTTGCATTCATGGAAAACTTTAAAAACTCATGATGGATTCAAGGTAAGAAATAAAGGCCTTCAACTCAGGGATTCTACATTCCCATAAGAGAAAAATATCATCAACAAATCTCCTAAAAAACTTCAATTGAGTATGGTTGGAATGTGCAGTCAAAACATGTTCAAACTCCCACTGTGCCATCACCAAGTTGGAGTAGATATGGGCACAAGAAGTGCCCATAGCTACGCCAACTTTCTGTAAATAAAGATGGTCACAATACATAAAAGCATTATTTTCTAAGATAAGATCTAACAATGTGCAATTAACAAATATCAAATCATTGGAAAATTCACTATCCTTATGTAAAACCTCTCTAACAGCTTGTACACCTTCCATATTAGGGATAATGGTAAATAAAGTATTGGCATCCGATGTTGCCAGTATTAAATTTAAAACATCATTAACCAGAGTATATTCAAACAAATCTTCAAGAAAATGCTGTGTATACCTTAAAATGGTATAAACTTTATCAACAACATTCCTCAACTGATACTCAACAAAAATAGACAAAGGCTCTGTAAGCCATCCTGAGCCCGAGACAACTGGTCTAATAAAAGGGTCTGTAGTGGATTTGTGCATATTAGGCAGTCCACGTATGGTCGGTGTAACAGGGTGTTCCACAGTGAAATAATCATATAAATCAGCATCTATTAACCTGTTCATCAACAAGTCATATAACTCATCACAAACATGTTGTATTAACCTAGCTAAAGAACTCAGCTGTAAACTAATGTAAACACCATTATCAGATAACATGCCATGCATTTTCATCTCATAAACAATGCGATCAAAAATCACAATGCCCCCACCTTTGTTAGCAGGGCATTTACAAATATCATCATTTTCCTTAAATATAGTTAACACTTTTGCTTCAACTTGTGTTAAATTCACAAATGTACCTTTACTGTTCATCACATTACTGGCAGTAAGATCTTTTTCACACTGATTAATAAACAAATCAACACACATGGATGTAGGTGGGCAATAGACACTCAGTTTTCTATACACAGATTTGACTCTATTGTTATCATTAGTAGAAAAAACTGTTTTCAACATTTTTTTTATTTTCTTTTATTTATTTTATTTTGCATTTGTTAACCTGGATGGTCCGACTGGACAAGGTCCATTTACAGTGGAGGCCCGGGGAGAAAAGCTCCACTTAATTAATACAACAGATAATGATCATAATATTTCTAGCAAATAGTTTTAACTGCAAAATGGTGTCAGTCAAATTAGTTCTGGTGGCAGGTATAAAAGATAATCCACGATTTATCAAACTAACCTGTTCATCAGTAAGTTCCATACTGGATTAGTCAAAAACTAATGTGTTTTCTGCTGGTTCCAGAAAGTTTTTCTGCCACCTTCTTGGTCCAAAGATAACTTCCTCTTCTTCCGATCGTTCCGTATGCCGTAATCCTTTATAGGAGTTGGTAAAATTGGAAAAGGACTATCTGATACATTAATTACAGATCCAGACTTAGGTTTCGCTCCTAAATGCTCACTTGCCATATGTCTGCCATCTTTCATGGGCATAGACAACTTTCCACCAGTTGAAAATGAGACCGAAGCATCAGCGTCATCTATACAGGGTGGAGCAACATCTCTTTTGCATCCTGGATAAGCGGTGGCAACAATCGCTTAATATTCATAACACTCATACCTACAGTTCCTCCCAGCAGTAGAAAGGGCATCTTTACAGCCTGACTCATGAATATTCATTATTTCATTGTTAGATGGAACTGTAATGTTCTTATTCTTATTTCCAACCTCCTCCTTCTCATCAAAAGCCTCACTATTCAATCCACAAGGCCAAACAAAAATATTACCACTGCGGAAATCAGAAAAATCATGGATAAAAGTTTTAATTTTCAATGCCCTTAACTTATTCTCATATACTGAAACACCAGTAAAAACTTCATCAAACTTTAGCGTGAATCTGTCAGGAACAACTCTTGAATTAAACTCGTTAAGGAGACTTTCAATACTCACAGACAGCTCTTTCTCCATATGTTTAAAGAAATTCATTAACAGTCACATATAATTAAAGCTGAGCTCAAGGTTCAGCTCTTGCCACTTTTGTAATAGTTCTGGAAAGGCTGTCCCATGTGTGGGCATTTTCATAACACGTAGTCCCCTAGGAACTACCTTAAAATGAAGACAAGCTTCCATATGTAATCTTTGCCATTGATAATGTTTAAGGTTATATAACTTATTCTCGATGTTCAGAAGCTTTTTTTGTTTTAAAAATGGAATGTCATTAAAAAGACAACCTTGCTATGTTGATAGGAGAGTTAATACATCTTTATCTAATAGGAGGGGTACCTTTGCTTGCAGGAATTGTGCAGCATGTCATTATATTTCAGAATCAAAGGATTTTCAACACCCTGTTACAAGGTATATGTTCAAACCTTGGTTTTATGCTGATTGTCCTACACGACAGTTAGTGTATCTTGCCCTATGCAACCAGTCTGGTAGTTTTTATGTTGGAAAGATGAGTAGAACCCCAAGAGAACGTTTATTAGAACATTTGGGGTATATTAGGCATAGGGATCCCACTAGTGCATTATTTAAATGTGTTCAGGACAATGTGGGTCACACTTTTTGTTTTTTAGTATTGCAGTGTTTTAAATCAAATGACAGAGGTGGTGATCTGGATAATTTTATTGAGAAAGCTGAAACTAAATGGATAGTATGGCTACAAGCACATAAGAGTCCTGGTTTGAATGGATATTTTATTTATTTTTTTATTTATTTTACATTTGTTGACTGGGCTAGTCTAGCTGGATATATTTCCATTTTCAGTAGAAGCCCGGGGAGAAAAGCTCCACACAGATATACAAAGTATAAAATATTGTTACATGGCGAAAAAGGATTAGGAAAACAAAATAAAAACAGGTAGTTAATACATTCTTGAGATAAAAACACTTGAGAAAAGTTACAGTAAAACAGAGTAAAGTTTAAGAGAGCTAGAACAGATATAATACATTAAGAGTTATGTACAATAGATAAAAACACTTGAGAAACAGTACAGTGAGCAGAATATAGCTTAAGACAGCTCAAAAACAGAATAGTAAGAGTTATGTACAATAGATCATATGAGATAGAATTATTTAAACACTAAGTTGATTAGAGTTTAAAAAGAGTCGGTCTTATTTACAAGTCGAAAGCATGTAGAAGTTTGGAAGTATGGCAAGAAGAGGAAGAAAGAGGGGTGAAGAGGATGGTTAGTCAGGGTTACTACAAGGGCATAGCCAGTGCATTTGGAGGTGTTTTCTAAGTTTTTGTTTAAAGAGTGGCAAGGATGTAGTTAGAGTTAGTTCAGTGGGTAGTAGGTTCCGGTGTTTTCCTGCTGTGTTGGTAAACAGAGAGTCACCAGCTGCATTATTAGACTTTGTTAAACTGGCAAGAAGTTTGCTAGAAGAACATAGGGAGTTCAGATTATTATATGGGACTATAAGTTTTGAGAGTATAGGGGTATTATTGGGTTGGTAAAATATCTTGTGGGCAATTGTGATTTGGGGGATAATCAGATGGTTTTGGAATTCGAGCCAATTTAGTTGTCTAAGATTTGAACAGTGATGGGTTCTGAAGGGATTGCCAGTAGCGAATCTAGCAATGTTATTATAGGAGGTTGCTAATTTGTTAAGGTTGGTTTTCTTAAGGTTGGTAAATATAGGTGAAGCATATAGGAGGGTTGAGATTAGATGGGAGTGAGCAATCTTGGCTCTGGCTGCTGAAGTTAAAAAGGGTTTTATTCTGTATAAGGAGCCTATTTTTCTGTTTACTGTTTTAATGGTATTGTTTATATGGTAATCAAATGAGCGATTATTATCAATGGTTATTCCTAGAAGTTTAGTGGTAGTGTCAGGGAGAATAACAGTACCATTATTTGAAGAGATTGAGAAGTCCAAGGGGGAAGACCTAGTAGTGGGTGTAAAGAGAAGGAGTTTTGTTTTTTTAGCATTAAAAAGGAGACAGCATTTGGTAAACCATGTTTCTACAGTGTTGAAAACATCTTGAGTAAGAGAATATAGTTCAGATGGAGAGGTTGATGAGCATATTAGGGTAGAGTCATCTGCATATTGAATACAAGTGGCTTGTGGAATTGCTACATGGAGATCATTAATAAATAAGGAGAAGAAAAGTGGTCCAAGAATAGAGCCCTGAGGGACCCCAATGGTAACAGGTAAAAAGGATGAGACTTGATTTTCCCAGAGGACTGCTTGTTGTCTATTGCTGAGGTATGATCTGAACCATTTTAAGGCCAGAGAATCAAAGGAAAGAGATTCCAGAATATTGATTAAGAGGGTATGGTTAACCATGTCGAAAGATTTAGAGAGGTCAATGAAGAGTGCAGATGAGAGGAGGTTTTTGTTACGGTTTCTATTGATGGTATCTGTGAAGGATAGAAGGGCAGTAGTGGTACTATGTGATGGTCTAAAGCCATGTTGACAGTGTGCTATTAAGTTGTGTTGAGAGTGATGGCATAGAAGTTGTTTGTGAATGCCTTTTTCCATAATTTTTGCTAGGGGTGATAAGAGAGCAATTGGCCGATAGTTAGAGTAATCATTAGAGTTCCCGCCTTTATGTAAGGGGATAATGTGGGAGATTTTCAAAATATCTGGGATGGTTCCTTCTTGGATTGTTATATTTATAAGGATAGATATAGGGTAAGCAATTTCCTTAGCTGCTTTTTGGAGAAATTGGGAAGGAAGTTGGTCAGCAGATGGAGTACATGGCTTAAGTTTTAGAATAAGATTATAGATGAGAGAAGTAGAGATGGGTTGTAGTTTGAATTTCGAGAAAGAGTGTGGTAAGTCAATGGGAATGCTGGAGTTTTCTGAGATAAGTTGATTAGCTAGAGATTGTATAGTGTCAGTGAAGAAAGAGTTGAAGGTATTGGCAGTTAGATGGGGAGTATTTGGATCTGCATCAAGTGGGGTGGGTGTTCGGGAGTTACCTGGGGAAAGGAGCTTATTAATGCAAGACCAGAACTGTTGGGGATTATTTTGATGAGTTTGCTGAAGTTTACAATAGTAGTTGTTTTTATCTGTAAGTATAGCCTTTTTTGTGCTGTTTCTAAGCTGCCTAAAATATAGGTGATCAGAGCTATTTCTATAGGTTCTCCATTTAGCCTAGACTTTGTTCCTAAGTAGAATTTGATTCCTAGTTTCATTAGAAAGCTATGGTGCTGGGTTAGACTTCATTCTAATGGAAAGTTTGGGATCATGCTTATCCAGGATAGATAAGAATGCAGTGTTAATATACTGTACTGCCTCTTCAAGTGGGAGGGATTTTAATGGATTCCAGTTGCATGCTTTAAAGTCAGTTTAAAATAATTCGGCCTTAAAGTGTTTGGTAGAGCGTGCTGTCCTAATGATGGGGAGGTTTGGGAAGTCTTTCTTTTCTCTAGTAATGTAGGTCAAGGAATGATCACTTACATCATCAGGCAGGGTTCCTATTTTGTAAGATTGTTTCACTTTGTTTATGAGAATCCAGTCTAAGGTATTCTCTTTCTTGTTAGGTTTGTTAATTCTGGTTGTAGAGATTATAGTTTGGGTAAATCCATGGAGGTTGATATGAGAGGTAGGATTTTCAGCACTAACACTTTTCCAGTCCATGTTAAAGTCACCTAGTATTATTGTTTCTTGGGGGTAAGTAGAAGACAGCCAGCTAAGAAATGCCTCAATTGTAGTGATATTATTTCCGGGTGGTATGTAAATGCAAATAATGTATAAAGATTTGTTTATGTTGATTTGAAGCTTAGTAATGAGGATTTCTGCATTGCTATCCTGGGTTGGATTAGATGGGAGGGTAGAGATATGAAGTCCATTTTTAAATAGAATTGCTACTTACCACCTTTACATTTTGTTCGGTCTTGTCTCACTATATTATAGCCTTGGGGAATAATTTCATTATCTTTAGTTTCTGGTTTCAACCAAGTCTCAGTGAGGCAGAGGATATCAAAGGAGTGAATATCTAAGAGGGCATGAAGGTGCGATACTTTATTATTGATGCTTTGGATATTAAGATGCCCTATTTGGAGAGAGCTATTGAGATTAGGGTGAGTTGTTTGGATTGCAGGGTTGGTAGGGCCAGGGTTGGGGTGGACGTCACCATCTTTCAAGGTGAGATTATTTAGTTTTGTTCCTGAGTTGTATGTAAGATAGGTTAACAGTTTTTTTTTTTTTTTCTGAGGGTAGGTTAAGTTTGATGTGGGAGAGTCTATGGTATTTGGGTAGTAGGTAACTGGGATTGGAAGTTATGTTAGAATTTCTATCGAAGGATATGTATATGTAGATTGCAGTTTGTTTGTGAGAATGGTTAAGATGGAAATAGTGCAGTTTTTCAAGGGAGGTAAGAAGGTAGGTTGAAATGAGAGTAGTTGAGAGTATGATTGTAAGTGTTAGCTTGGTTAGATTAGGGAGAGGCATCTTGGAGAAGTTTGTAAAATAAGAGCTCAAGTGTAGGGATATAATAGGGAGTGAGATGTGAAGGGGAGGAAGATAAAAGGAGAACAGGAAGAGAAAAGAGGGGGATATTATATGGATGAGTTAAATGTAGGAGGATATGATAGGGGTACTCTAAGGAGTGGCTTATTGAAAGTGATTGTTAAGGAGGTAGGGGTGTGGTTAGAGTTTGTGGGGAGGGGTGATGTATGGGATAGGTTGGAAGTGAGAGTGGGTGTGGTAAGGGAGGTATAAGAGTAGGACCCCTGGGGTGGGTGGGAATTGGGGGTAGGGTAGGGGAGCGGAGTGAGCCTGTAGGGCGAACGGAGCGGGTTACAGCTGAGAGAGGCTGAGAGGCAATCAGTTATGGAGAGAGACTGAGTTCTACAGGCACAGAAACGGTAAGAGACAATATATAGTTACTAAGTAGCAGAGAATACAAGGTGAACAAAGGTATAGCTGTGCTGGGGAGACAGTTACGTGAAACAGTTTTGAACAGAGAGAGAGGTATTTAGAGAAATTACCACAGGCAGGAAAGGAGGTTAATACAGAGGGAATAATTGAGGGGCCCGTAACAACAGGAGTGATAGTCAGAGGTAGTGATAGTCAGAGGTATCTATATAGTAATGCTCCCAGATTTACCTAGGATAATTCCCTTTTCAAGCAGGTATGGGATGGGGGTAAGTACATGAATAGAAAGTACAAGCACAGATAACAGAGTCTGGCTGGTCTACAGGGCTAGTTGGGTTCTACAACCATTGATAGAAGGTTCTACAACCAGTGGGAGAAGGTACCCAAAGCCTGAGCTCCGCTGCCCTCTAGTGGATAATGCAGGGCAAGCACTAACTCCACTAGGATAGTAGGAGGAGGGGGGATAAGTTAATACAGAGATGGTAGGAGGGGAAGGTCCATGGGTGTGGTGGCCCTTACAAAATAGTTAACAATTTATAGCAGACACCAGTAATTTAAAGTTAATGCACTTACAAGGTTATATTTAAACATACATATACTGTAGGATAACACCTACACTGTGAGGCTGAAATGTAGAGGGTCCAGGAAGATCCTGAAGGGCTTCTAAGTTGAGTTTCCCTACTATTCAGTAGGATATTATTAGCCTTACAGGGATTCAAATAGAGGGACTGGCTGTGACTCCACACAGGACTTAGAGGCTGAAAAAAAGGAGACAGAAAGAAGTATTAAATGATTGCTATCTAACTAGGTGAAGTTCTATGCAGGAGTGGAAAGGAAAGTGTAGAGGTGGAGTGCTTAGTCTGTAGTTGAGTGGAGTTTAGGGTGCAGTGAGTTATTAGCTCAGAGTGTAAGATACAGTCAGGTAAATTAGCACAAGTTTTCAGCTATTAAGATCAAATACATTTAAATGTAAAGCTCAGAAAAAGAAAACAATACATGTATATCTACAACAGAAGACAAAGTGTAGCAGCTAATTACAAAACAGCATTAACTAGAGAAGCTAAAAAGAAAAGAAAAACTAACTAAATTAGTTTAACATATTAAACTACACAAGAAATAAACCAAACCAAAGAACAGTAATACAGCCTGTTACCGTCTTATCATAATATAATGTTCTCTTTTGCTGCAAATAGTTCACAAGGACTATAAAGTTATAACAAATTCTAGCCAAACTTTAAATGGCTATAAAACAAAAATTATAGCCAAAAAAGGGGTAAGGCTGGTTTACACCTCTACAGTCTCCACACGCTAAACTCTAGTAGTTATAAACATTATAGCCAGAAGAGGGATAGGCTGGTTTGCACCTCCCAGAAATAAGTAGAGAGTCAATGTAATAAGATCAGCTTGTCCGGGCTACCAGGATCAGTAATTTACAATTAAACAGCCATTCTGGATGCCGGTTAGGGAAGTCGCGAGGTAGCAGATAAAGCCTTTATCCAAAACTAGCATAATTCGGCTATCCAGATACAAAAACCACCACCAACAAAGGAGTAACAGGATAAAAGTGGCAGCCAGCACATTGACAGTTGTAGAACTTCAACGGCTAACACTTGAAACACTGAAGGGGGGCTGAGGGCTATGGTCGATAGTAACGAAGGTCGTTAACGCCCCACGTGTAGCTTCATGGACTTAAACAACAACTCTGGTACTGCAATAAGAGTGGAGAATACTCATAGTGCATTGCTTTACACTGTAAAATGAAAAATAGCCCGAGTACACCTGCATGTAGCCCTCAGTATTCAAAAATTCATTCCACCACTATGGCTATAGTGAATACCCACAGCGTGGAAGAAACGCCACGCGGGGAACACACCAGACCAAAAGTGGCAGTAGCACCTAGGATAACACAGCTCAAAGACCAAGGCACCTGACTGGCTAACTTTAGAAGTAGAAAAAAATAACAGTACCAGTAAATATATACAAGAAGACTATCATAAAAACACTTATCATTTCAAAAATTTCTAAACATGTTCACAGAGACAGCAAAAATGCCTGTTAAGAAAAAACGCTGTTAAAATAAATGTTGATTTAAGCATACAGGGAGCGACAATGCTGTTTATCAGTAAAGCTATGAAGCATTAAGAAGTAAAAATTACAACACAGCACTATTAACAAGCTGATTCTAGCCCATTAGACACAAAATGAAGCGCACTTACGGCCCACACACCGCCTGGAGATCAAGGGGCTATAGGTGCATAAATATACATTAATTTAAGCATACAAATAGCAATAGATGTTTGTCATAGGGCTTCAATGTATATAGCAATGTACTAAATCATTACACAGCACTGTTTAAAGAACAAAGTCTATTACAGTAGACACAAGATAAAACGCAATTACGGTCCACACACCACTCAAAGAGCTAGGGACGTTTGGCCAGAGCAAAGGGATTTTAAAAATGGCGCTCTAAAGGCTTAACCTATATTTATAGGTTTAGCTAAGCAGAAGGAGAGGGGAGGAAGTGGGCGGGCTAGGAGATTACTAGACAGAGAGAGGGGGTGGGTATCAAGTCAGATATATTCCTTAAAACCTTTACTCAAGGAACGTAATTTGTTTCATTGAATGATTGATTGTACTATAAATACTTGTGCTGTTTTTTAATACATTTATGTGAAGAAGTGCCTAGTTGTTTGGGCATGAAAGCCCTAACCTTATGTTATTATTAAATGTTTGTGGATTTCATTGCTGTGTTTGTCCCAGTGATTTCTTGTTTTATATTTATTGGTTTTTTGGTTGCTGGGGCTTTAGTGTTCCTGATTCATTTGTTTTTTGAAGTTCTTCCTGCCTAATATCTGATTCCCACTGGTGGTGATCTACCTGTATTGTCCACAGCCACCTTGTTTGGGGATGCCATCAGCTTCACCCCAAAGCTTAGTCAGAGCATTTCAAGCATCCATCTTATAAAATGGGCAGATATATGGTACCCAGCAGCTGGTCCTTGAACTGGTTGTGTAGGAGAAGAACATAACTAGCTGCACATCATGTCACCGTGAACATCCATGAACTATAGCAGTTCATAAAGGTAGGTGAAATCATGTCACCATGAATGTCACTGAAATATAGGAGTTCATAGAGGTATGTGAAATCATGTTACCATGTATGTCACAGAAATACACCAGTTCATAGTTATGTGAAATCTAACATCATCTGAATAAATAGTATGCAGATTGCTATATAATTGTGGCCTAAGCAGATATTCTCCAATTTTAAACATCAAACTATGCACTGGAAAAAAGGGAACAGCATCAACAGTATCTCTACCAATATTGCAATTTGAATTTTAAAAAGAGGCAAATGAAAAATGGACCTTACCATTTTTAATGGTCATTGGGATTCTGAAGGAAGCAACTAAAGCAGAGAATTGCTGAAGGTGAAATATCAGAACATGAACAGCTAACAATATTGCCAAATATGAGGTGTTTCTTTGGATTACTCAATAAAGGGACTTGGTATCCAACTGACCAATGGCCTGCTGAAGGTGGTAAGTGTGACAGTACATTTTAAGATTAGGAACACCTCTCTAATGTAGCTGTAAATTTATGGATGTAGTTTAATTAGAGAAATAGTTGCAGCCCTCCTAATAAACTGCAAAGCTAGTCTAGTGATCATATTACTCTGCTTACTGTTGAACAGAAGGAGAATGCACCTTACTAAGTACAAGGCTGCTTGTGCCACCATGAAGTTGATTGCTCTTTTCCTACTCAAAAGGGTAAGTATAATTCTCGCTAAGCATCAAACCATACAAACAGTTTCTTAAGGAGGTAGGGGTGTGGTTAGAATTTGTGGGGAGGGGTGATGTATGGGATAGGTTGGAAGTGAGAGAGGGTGTGGAGTAATTTTAAATTAATTCTGTCTATTTTCCTAATAGAATGGTGCACAGGAGCGGCCTTAGATGAACTGGTACCCTAGGCAAAAGGGCTCCATGGTGCCCCCCACCACACCATCCGGTGCCCCCATCCTGGTCTACCTATATCAAATAAATACTGGTAAGCGCCCCTACTAGTGCGGCACCCTAGGCGGCTGCCTAGTTGGCCTATGCCTTAAGGCCAGCTATGATGGTGCACATAGATGCACATGTTTTCAACAAAAGTCACACCAATGAAAATCCCCAGTTGATAACAAAGCAGTTATTTTATAGCATTCCATTTATACATTTATAGAGTATAACACTTTTTTTAATAATACTAACTTCTAGTCCATAAGCAAAGCTCAGCAGCAAAGGTGGTGAAATGTCAAGAATATGCAGTCATCTGCAAAATACATAATAATAATAATAATAATAATAATAATAATGCATTGAGATGCACATTTCCTGCCAGTCAGGTTTCAATACTGTAGAATTAGCTGTGCCATTGATTAGTCACCAGAAAGAAAAGGGGTGATTGCTGGAGAGAGTAAAAATCACTGGCTAAAATATTTGTTTGAAGACAAGGAGAAATGCATGCCTCAGTTGATTAGGTTATGTGTAAAGGGCAATGCCCAGAATGTGAACACTAATTAAATGGAGAAAGTGAAAACAGACATGCAATAAAAGAGCGCTATAAAAATAAAGCAATAGTTAATATACGGTAGAAAAAATGATTTAAGAAGTTAGTCAGCTGAAACCATTAAGGACAATATTTACATCTGTTACAGTAGTGACATATTAGGAGTTAGGGAAGAAATGCTATGAAAATGGTTGGGACTTTTTGCAGTCAAGGTAGATGCTAAAGCTTATAGGGCAGGTAGATTAGGTTATGTGACCTGAAGTAGAGCATTTAAAAGCAGCTTTTGCTGTGAGGTGTTTTTTAAGTTGTGCCAGGAAGGAGGAATAGTTAGAGAGGCCTTTAAAATTGAAGGAAGTTATCTCCAGAGCTTGGGTCCAAGGGTATAAAGGGAGTGGTTAGAGCACTGAAGTCTCATTCAGGTGCTTGCAAGAGAGGTCTAAGAGGCTATGACATCTAAGGTTATATGACAGAGGCTGTTTAAGTAAGCTAGGGGAAAGAGAAGGTCAGGAGTTTTCTTTCAGGAGCTGGAAAAGTTGGACGCAAAGGGGAAGATTGACTCATTGCTGAAACAGCAGGCAGTTGGCTTTGGTTAGTATAAGACAGTGGTTGTCATACTTTGTGGAAAAGTAATGAAGCAGCAGATGGAGTTGGAGATTGGATGGTAGTAGTAGAGTTATGTTTGGAGGCAGATGCTACAAGTTGTATGCAGTGCTCAAATTGGGCTAGAAAAATCCCTTTGTCAATACTATTTTTTGTCAGGTGGGAGAAGAAAGAGGAAATTTTGTTGGCCCAGAAGGGCAGGGAGTTTAGCTTTTTCTGAATGTTTTTGAGAAGATGATGATGGAACGTAATTGAGGAATCAAGTCAGACTCCTGGGTATCTGAATGCATTAAGCTGCTCAATGGCATTGTTAAGATGGTCAAGAATATGAAGTGAGGTGGTGTTCTTTTGCCTTTTATTTAGTTTTTGAGGAGTTAGGCAATATTTTTTTGCTGTTGAGTCAGTTAATGAGGGACAGGAAATCATTTTGAAGATTATTTGCACAGAGTGGGAGTGGAAGATAACCATGTTAGCAGCACATGGTAAGTTTGGAAGTTGGAGAAGGTCAATAGTAAACCTATTTATAAAAAAATGTAGAAATGTAGAGAGGCCATTATGGAACCTTCAGTGACTCCTTTAAGGGAGTGGTAGCTGATGTACCGTTGTTAAACTTTATAGATAAATGTTTATTGGATAGATAATTTTGGAACCAAGGAATAACATCAAGCTAATGCCAGTGTCCATTAGGTGGTCAGTTTTGTGTTGCCAACAAGGTCAAAGGCTCTTGTAAGATCTATAGCATGGCTAAGGTAAGTAGACTTTTGATCGTATCTAAATGGTGTGATCAGTAAAAGTCCAAAGTGCAGTGAAAATACTTTGACTGGACCAAGAACCAAGCTGATCAGAAGTGAGAAGGCAAAATTGACTTATAAAGTTTTAAAATTGATTATAGACCATTTTTCTAGATTTTTCCATGTGTAGGGAGGATAGAGATTGGGCAGTAATCACTAACAAGATTGGGGTTGGATTTGTTTGGAGAGAAGCATGATTTTTACAGTTTTCCATATATTGGGCATACAGTTTTGAGTTAAAAAGCAAAGGCTGTAGATATGTAGCAGAGGACTTACAATGTCCCCCCCACAAGGGAATATGAGCTGAGGGAGAGGGTGTCTATTCCTGCAGGAAAGTCAAGTTTTAGGTTTTTAAGAAGAAGCACAATATCTTTGATTACAATCTTTTTAAAATAGAAGAGAGGAATATGAGGGAGGGAGAGGTTGAGTGATGGAGTGAACTGTGTGACTGATGGAGGGGAGGGTGGAGAATTAAGAAATAATGTCTGAGGATTAGAGAGAATAAGAGGAAGAGTAAGCACTGGGAGGAGTTTTATGACCCGTCAACCGGTTGACCTCTGTCAATAATTTTTTAGGAAAGTTAAAAAAGTTTGATTGATGTGTGATCATATGATGGCTCTTATGACGTATAATTGCTTGTTTGGACAAGTTTCTCATGTGTGGTGTTGTCTTGTAGAAGGAGTTGTGTCAGACTTCCAAGAGTGTCATGCTTTGACTTTTAGAGCTAGGAGAGTTTTGAGCTTGTAAATGAGCCAGGCATTTTTCTTGTCCTTTTCATTCTTGTGACTATAGGGAAGGAGGTGTTTGATGAAGAGCTGGGCAGCATGTTAGGGTCTGAGGAGGAGAGCATAGAGGTACTCCTGAGAGAAAATAGGTATGCTTTTAGTTAGTTAATGTTTACTTGAGATTTATTATGGAATGTAATGAGTTTTGGTTGGGACTTTTTGCAGTCAAGGTAGATGCTAAAGCTTATAGGGCAGTGGTCATGTAGGTTGGGAGTGGACAAGAGATATGAGAAATAAGTGAGTGATAGTTTTTGACTATAAGATTAAGCAGTGAGTGATGCGATGAGGAAGGATTAGGTATGGTGGGTTCAGAGTCAAGTTGTGTGACATTAAGGACATTTTGAAGTTCAAGTATTTAGTTTTGTGAGGGGATAAGGAAATTGAGGTTAAAGTCACTAAGAAGAATAAGATTTTTGATGCTCCGAACAACAGAGGTTAAGTCTTTAAGTAGATTATAATGTCATTGTAATGAAGCAGGAGGAGGGAGATAGACAACAGCAAGAGGAAATGGCGAGCTAAATGAAGTGGATTTGTGTTAGTAACCAACTAAGAGGAGAATATGAGGAGGTGTTACTTTGATCATAAGTTGTATGTTCATGTATAACTTGAAAAGTAGGAGAGTACTTCCTCCTTGCCTTAATCATGGAATGACATGAAGAAAGTAATCGCAGCCTGGGAAAAAGTAGTGTATAGAGGAATCTTGTGGCTTAAGACAGAATTCTGTGACAACAATGATTTGAGGACTGTGAATAGAGATAAGAAAATCTAATTGGCTCTTTTTTATTTCAAATGCTTTATACATTAATAAGTGAACAGGTCAATGTGTTTGGGCCTGGATTTGACTTGATATTACTATGCAAGAGTAAGAGGAGGAGTGCAGGTGTGAACTTTATGAATAATTTGGGATGTTTTAGGGAACATTTAGTGGTAGACAAATGCCAGTTGTAGTGGCAGAATTTTGTATGTGAAGAATGGGATGAGGATTCTATAAGAATACAGTGGAGGAAGGAGTGTAGAGAGATTTGAAGTAGCACCAGAGGGTAGAGTGAAGAGGAAGGAGTAGGGTAGATAATAACTTTAGGGTAAATGATGTTGAAATGCATCTGTTTGAGGTGAAGATGTTTGAGAGTGGCGTGTGCTTGGATGAGATGGACAGTTGTAAGAAGAAGCAGACATGTGGAAGGGCATTTTATTTAACCTTTGCTTGGCAATAAAATAATGGTATATGGAAGTTTAGTATATGTTCCTGATATGGAGAAAAATGGGATGCGTCCTTAAGTGCGATGAGATAAGTAAGAAGAGGAAGAGCTGAGCAGGCTGAATAAATTATGGAATTCATGGTTTGAGGAGAACATTTGGATGGGAGGAGAGTGAAGCAGACAGAGAAACAGAATGAAAATGAATTAATCAGTTTGCGAAAGCTCTGAAGACCCAGGGCCAATCACAGATACCAGCTTTATTGCAGCCAGATAAACAGGATTAATATAACAAAAACAGACTGCAATCAGTGTATGCTAGACTATATTACTACTTAGTTTTCAGAAACAATAATTACAATAAAATAGCAGTGAACAGGGGGTGGAGCCTAGATGGCCAACTGAGAGCAGTGAATTTTGAGTGCTCCATAAACGAGTATAATAATATAGGAGCATTTTATTATTTTCAAGTTTAAAGTGTCAGAAATCTATAGATAAAATACTAAACTACATAAATATCAATTTTGGTGAAGATATACAAAAATGTTCCTGTCGAGTAACTTGGAGATATATTGAGTCACTGAATATGAACATCTCAAGAAATTCTCATATAGATGCTGCTTTGAAAAAAGAACTGCAATTGATGACATCTACCTTACAGGAACTATCTTTGAAGATGGACGGCTTTAAAAATGACTTATAAAACGTCAAATTAAATTCTCAAAAACAGACTGATACTCTTAAGGAACTATTACAGTAACACCATACAAAAATAAAAATATAGAGACTTCCCTAAATGACATTGAGGGGAGACTCAAAGAGGAAGAATTAAAAAATGAATGTATGCTTAAACAGAATACATGGCTGCTTAACAAAATAGATGACTTAGAAAGCAGGGAAAGGAGAAACAACATAAGGATCTTTGGTCTGCCTGAAAACACTGAAGGTAAAGACATTCCCCCAGATTTACTAATCTTCCATGCAGGACTAGCTTAGTCCTGCATGGAAGCGACCGTTTAGGAGCAGGATGGCAGCGCGCCATGCATATTAATGAAGGCGTGCTGCCTGAGCTCCAAATCTTACACAGAGCATGTAAGAGTGCAGGGGGCATGTCTGAGAGCAGAGCTCTCAGAATATACATGCCTCAGCAATGGAAAACAGCAGAAATGCCAAAAGAATGAGCAAGACTGTTCATAGGTGTCTGCATACCCCCAGAAACATCCCCCCACGTGTACAACAGCAATAGTAAATACAAACAAAATAAACATACCATTTTTTTTTTATGAATCCGATTAAATCTATCCGTAGTTGCACAGGTTTGCCCATTGCTTATCTATAGTTAATGCAGCTTAAATGGCAGAAGAGGATAACAAGGAAGATATATGCAAATGAAGCAACATAACAATAGTGTAGTGAGCAGAGCATTCACCTTACAAGCAGGCATTTCCAGTTTGAGTCCCACTGCAAAACATTCCATTTTCCATGTCAAATCACGTTATGACCAATATTTTAGTTGCATAACCTACTAAATAACATATATTTGTGAACTGGAGTACTGCAATAAATGCAGATGTGAGGTGTCAGTGTCATAATGTTGCAAAGTCCACAGATAATCACATGTGCCCCATACAGTATATGTACACATAAATCCTGGCTACAAATGAAAGATATAATGTGTAATGAATGATAACTCCATACAGCTTCCAAATCCCCCAGCTTCCCAAGAGCCATTAGCATTACTGTATAAATTAGTGCAGTGGTAAGCAGGAGTAAGCACTAGTAAGCAAGTGTAAGCAGTATTAAGCAGTAGTAAATGGCAGTAAGCATATGTAAGCACTAGTACATGGGTTTAAGCCCATTTGCATGGGTGCAAGCAATGCACACACAGGTGAAGCAATACTGAAGCTCATTCTATGTAAGCATATCTCACCAAAGGTTAGCATAGCTTACCCTCGCGCAAAACCATGCAAACCCACTTACAAGTGCTTAAAAGTGCCTTAATCACTCTGCATCCAACAGCCGCTGTTCTGCCCAGCAACAAAGTGAACAGCCTTGCACTTCTTGAACCCAGGACCCTATACACTAGGGTCACAGTAGTTAACCACCAAGCCATCACAACACTATATTAAACTGAGGTGTCACCAAACAAAACCTCACTATAGTAAAATCAAACTGAACATGTGAAAGGAATCAATATACAGTCATATGTTCTATAACCTACTACATAACATAAATATGTAAACTGGTGTACTGAAGTAAGGCCAGATGTGAGGTGTAAATGTAATAGAGTGTTGAAGTCACCTACTAAACACAAGGACCTCATACAGTGTATGTACACATGAATCATGGATACCAGACATATGTATAAGATGTAATTAAAAATAAATCAAAGCAAATATAATGCAAAGTCAATTTTAAGCAATGCTAAGCATGGCACAGGCCAGCTTAGGAGATGTAAGCAATGTCTAGGCCAGCTAACTCAATGTACCCAGTAGTATAACCCTTTAAACAATGCCAGCCTTAGGTAAGCATGTTTTCCCATAGCTTAGCTTTTTCAAAACAGGCCAATCATGGCAAAGGGCGGAAATTCAGCCCAACTTAAACCCAGTAGGCGGTAATACATCTCATAACTGGTTGTAGCTTCCCCTTGCAGGCACCATGGAAGAAAGGGGAGAGGGAGTGTGCTTCCAGGTACAGCACTGAGTCATCCAGGAGTCCAGAGTCATGTCAGTACTCCTTGTCAAAGACTATGAGCAGAGACTGCTGCAGGGCCAGTAGCAGGGTTCCCAATATAAGGCAGAAGCCTGGGGCTGTCTCACCCGTGACCTCACCAGTGCCACTGGCATACCACAAACTGCTGAGCAGGTCAGGCATCACTATGCTGCCCTGAAGCGGTGAAAGGGGGAGCTCTTAGATCAGTGGATCCAAGAGGCTAGGATGAAAGGGGAGGTCCCAGCTATGTGTAAGTATCACTCCACCACCTGTTTAATAATTGCCAGCTCATGTATATTATGGATAGATATAGCTAAATATTCCTCTTATGTCCTTCACAGTGGCAAGTGAGAGGGCCGCAAAACAGAAGGCTCATGGCTGTCGCCTGGAGAGGTTGCGAAGTGAGGCAGGTTAGTAATACTCTTGCCTGCACTGTCATAAGAAATAAATCTAAAAGTATCAGTAAATTAATTGCCAGTATAAAACCTGTATTGTTTAAGGAAAGTACTACATACACCAGATAATATGGAGGAAGAGTCTCATATAGTTTGTATGTAAATAAAAGCATAATAGCCCGACAATAAAGGTCTAACTGCTGGACTGCATGTGTATACTCTGGTATCATATAGTAATGTAGATTTGCAATCACTTAATAGTACTGTTATATTAAGCACTGTTACCCACACTTTTCAACATAAATAGAATGTGTAGGAATGTCTGTATATGACTGGTGTAATCCCCAGATGTCACTCAGTACAACTGAGAGACACATAGACAGAAAACAGTGAAACAACTGCAAACAAAATCCAAATAGCACATGCAACTGAGACATGAACTGTTGTGTTTTTAGCTGACATAACCATGGTTCGAATCCTGGAAGTGGTAGTCTGCATACAGAATCATACCCCACAACTTACAGATATGTGCAGAATGTCCAGTAAAGTGGCCCATATCTGCTGCCTGTCACCCTGTCCCCCTAGGAAATCAGTGGGATGATCCCAGACGTATAGGCAGCAAACAGGAAATATAACTGATTGTCACACATCTATGAAAACAAAGCTGGCACACTAGCAACTCCCCAAAATCTTATGTGAGTAATAAACCACGTATCTCCCATTTACACCCCCATGTTGTCAAACTGTGACCAGAGTGTGTACAGTAACAGAGTGAGATGTATATGCATAATAGTAATGTGGAATCTGGTACTGTGTGTGGCAACATTCAGGTAGTGCTAACAAACATTGCTCCCACAGGTCTGTCAGATGCAAACACTGTGCCCAAAAATAAAAGAATGATACCCTGTACTAGTACTGTTTACTTTGGTATTGTATAGCATTGTGATTGATGCAGTTGCTCTGAATAATAAGGTATTAATCATCACTGTCACCCACACTGTGCTACATAATATAACTGTCTAGGAAATCCTGTATAAGAGTGTTGTAATACAAGGTCAGAATGTAAAACCACAGGAGAATTATAAGACAAAAAGCAGATAAGAGATATACATCAATATCTATATAGCACACACAATTGTGATGATCAGTGTTTTAGTTTTAGCAGACACAGCCATGGTCTGAATCCTGGGAATGGAAGTAGGCTGCATACAGAACCATACCCCACAACTGTACAGATAAGTCCAGAATGTAAAGTATATGGGCCTGTACCTGCTGCCTGTCACCCTGTCCCCCTGGGAAGTCAGTGGGATGCTCCCAGATGTTTAGGCAGCAAACAAGAAATACAACTGATTGTCACACATCTATGAGAACAAACCTGTCACTCTAGCAACTCCCAAAACTGTTATGAGAGTAATAAGCCAAGTATGTCCTATCTACACCCCCATGTTGTCAAGCTGTGACCAGAGTGTGTACAGTAACAGAGTGAGATATATGTGCATAATACTAATGTGAAGTCTGGTACTTTGTGTGGCAACATTCAGGTAGTGCCAACAAACATTGCTCCCACAGGTATGTTGGATACAAACACTGTGCCGAGAAATAAAAGCTTGATACCCTGTACTGGTACTGTTTACTCTGGTGTTGTATGGAATTGTGAATGTTGCAGTTGTTCTGAATAATAAGGTATCAGTGATCACTGTCACCCACACTGTGCTGCATAATATAACTGTGTAAGCAATCCTGTATAAGAGTGTTGTAAGTCAGTAAAGGTTGAAGAGTGCAATAGTCTAGATATGTCCCGGTTCACCTGCATGTGGTCAAGAGTCTGTGCAAAAAGAGATGGACAGGTATATGACAACATCAACCTTGAATCTGGGAGTATGTGTCAAAACAGTTAGTGTTAACAAACATTTCGTCCACAGGTATACCAGCTAAGAGGTGTATACTGCAGGTAAAACCAGTTCATGTATAAAGATGAAGATAGCCATATCACTGTCCAAACTAAGGCAATAGGGTAGTGTTGTAATACTTGTAACGTACAGATAACACCACTGACTAGGAAAGTAATGCAAACTACAGGAATATACTAGTTGTTAATTGACATCTTTCTCTCCCCCCACCATATGTCCAACAATAGACTACATACCCACCTCAACTGGTATGTGATGACTCCAATGTTATGTTGGAACATATGTCCTACTGGTTGATAATTATTTAAATCTGTTTCTATGCATGTGCTATGTTGAAATACTTCAACATTGGTGGCATGATGCCATCAATGTACCTGCATACTGTTGTTATTACTACTATGGTTCCATATATGCATGTTTTCCGTTTGCTATGCAACTGTTCCGTATCTGGTGTCTGGGTTAATGGGAATATCTATGCATGCTGTTATACCTAAGCCTGGAATGTGTTGACTATTACTAACCCACATATGTTGATACACCATAAACACCATAGCATGTATGGAATGCGGGTCCCAGCGGACCCACTTGTCCCACCTCAGCTGGCTGTGGTACTGGGCACAAGCACATCTGGGGCTCAACCCAGGACTTCCTCATCCATTGGTCCTGCACCACCTTCAGGTGGAACCACTTTAGGGGATGGGGCTCACCCCCCCCTGGGAGTGGGCGCAAACAGGAAGCTTTCCTCCATCGCCAGGTCCAGGTCGTGGTGCGTAGAGAGATTTATCAGCAGTTTGGAGATCTTCTACACCACCTCAAGGGCCACGTGTCATGACTAGAGGGTTGGCCTGGGTCTCTGGCTCAGCCCCCAGCACAGCCACCTTCGGGGCTGTGAAGGTGCAGTGGTGACTGCCTATGAGTGGGGATCTTAGTCCGACTGTTTTCTCTAGGGGGCTCCTAAGCTTCCGATTTCCCAACACCCCTCCCCATAAAGGTGTTTACCCCTCACATGTGTCATATACCACATCTTGTCTGTCTTGTCTGTTAACCTACTGGACCTACCTCCCAAAATATACCTACTATCTCTCCCCAACATCCTACTCTCACCTGAAAAAAAAGGGCAATCTGTTCCCAAAAAAAAAATATCACCCCATACATAGCTGTCCATTTTGCACACATGTCCACTGGACACATGTAATCTGGTCTAACTTGCATCACAAGATATTGTTGTCCTCACCCCTCTTTCAGGGGTTTGAGTGTCCAAACCTACCTCCAAATTCAGTGTATATGCACAGCTGTTGCTGTAGAAGAAATGGGCAGCTATGGACTTTCCCTACACCCTCTTGCACATCCCCAGCTATTTTCTCCACTATCTTTCCCTCTTTGTGTCCCTTTTTCACCCACTTTCCTATCAACCCTTTTTTTCTTTTCTTTTAAAGAAATTAGCGTGGGTATAAGCGGGAGCAAGCACTTTTAAGCAGCAGTAAGCGAGTTTAAGCTTATCTGCATGGGGATAAGGAATGCCTACACAGGTTAAGCAATTTAGAAGCTAGCTGAGTATAAGAAACTGTAACCGGAAGTTAGCAGTGCTTACCTTCATGCAAACCCATGCAAACCCACTTACAACTGCTTAAAAGTGCCTTAATCACTCTGCATCCAACGGCCAGTGTTCTGCCCAGCAACAAAATAAACAGCCTCTGCAAGGCTCAAAATCAGGAACCTGCACAGCACAGCCAAAGAGATTTGCCACAAAGCCATGTCAAATACACATAACTCTGATGTTTTCACAAACATATCATCCAGCCCAGTCATTCAACAGTACAGGAAATGTATCTAAACATGTAGATGTATGTGTGTGTGTGTGTGTGTGTGTGTGTGTGTGTGTGTGTGTGTGTGTGTGTGTGTGTATATATATATATATATATATATATATATATATATATATATATATATATATATATATATTTATATATACGGATATATATATATATATATATATATATATATATATATATATATATATATAGATATATATATATATATATATATATATACAGTATATATATATATATATATATATATATATATATATATATATATATATATAAACATATATACATACATATGCATGCATCTATAGATATATATGTCTACATCTATATGTATGTATATATAGATATATATATATATATATATATATATATATATATATATATATATTTACAGCAATATATATGTAAGCATTTATATATATCTATATAGGTATCTATAGACATACATCTGTAGATAATAATGGGAACCTAACAAAAACATATATGTCCACATGCATCGTTAATGGGGTTGAGGGGGCCCAAACAACATACGTCTTGTACGTATAGATAACCCCCCCCCACAGCCAAACACATCTGCCCTGCAATACACTACCAACTGTTGCAGATCCCATAACCAGGACCTGACACAACATGGGCGCAAGATGTTAATAGTACTCCAACCCACCTGTATGATGTCAGGCTGGTAACATATCATGCACTACAGTCTGGCTACCTTAGGGAATGTACAGTGTGGAAGCAATCAACATCCCTAGGATACATACTGCCTGTCAGGCGCTAGGATCCACCACATAACACAAGGACTCAGGTCACTCCAAGGCAAGTACAAATATGACTCAGTCATTGTCCATGCTGGTGTGAATGACCTGAGACGTACCTCCCTGGACTACATGAAAAGAGACATAGAGGAGCTCTCTGAGCATGTAGCCCAGGCCGGTATGACCCCGACCTTGAGTAGCATCTTACCCTCACCAAGAATGATGCCACAATATGAAGACAAGATGATCAATTTCAACAATTGGCTTAAGTATTGGTGTCATTCAAAGGGGATCCAATGCCTGTCAGCCTGGGATGACATGCTCGACAAGCCACGATGCTTTGCTAGGGAGAGCTTGCACCTGTCAAATCTGGGCTTTCGGATATTGGCAAAGGCTCTTGCTACCCCCATAGTGCCTTTTTTAGGCAAGGCTCAAACGACAAACCCACCTCCATAGGTATCACAAGGGATAAGAAACTAAGAGTAATGCTACTCAACGCCAGAAGTCTAAACCTCAAGATGCACGCACTCGAAACTCTCCTTAGCATGGAGAACATCGATATCTGTGCAGTAACAGAAACCTGGTTTAAGGCTCCCGAGATCACCCCAGCACTACCAG
Source organism: Protopterus annectens (assembly GCF_019279795.1). Taxonomy (NCBI): domain Eukaryota; kingdom Metazoa; phylum Chordata; order Ceratodontiformes; family Protopteridae; genus Protopterus; species Protopterus annectens. The sequence goes on from NC_056735.1 coordinate 1,755,049,483, forward strand.
GTTATACCTGATACCATGCTTTTTGGCCTGAAAACTTGGACCGAACCACAAAAGGAGGGGGAGTATCAATATTCTTCAAAGATACCCACACTTCCAGGTTGGTGGCACAGCACAAAGCATCAGAGACTATCCATGTGCAACTAACAGTGGATAAAACTGCCTTCCAGTTTCTAGCCTACTACAGACCACCCTCCCAAACCCAGGAACCCCACTCGGCCTTCCTGAGAACACTGGAAAATATGAAGGTCTCTCCAAACACCATTAAATTGGGTGACTTCAACTACCCAAACATAGACTGGGAGCATTACTCTAGCTCCAACACCCTAGCCCAAAGGTTCCTAGAATTTATAAACTCAAATGCTATGGAACAACTTGTTACCACTCCCACAAGAGGGGGAAACATACTGGACCTGATCATCACCAACATGGGGACTCTATGCTCCAGACCAGAAGTGTATCCCTCACTGGTAAGATCAGACCATAAACTAATCTCATTGGATATTCACATCCCGACCCCACCCCCTGCCCAGAAAACCACAGTGAAAAACTTCTCTAAAGCAAATTTCACACTCCTCAAAACCAAGGTGGAATCCTTCAAAGCCCAGGCCTGTGGAAAACACGGTCCAGACCGCAGAATCCTTTATAAATGCATTCTATGAACACCTTCAGGAATGCATGGATCATGCAATCCCAAATAAAACCAAGACCCAATCCTCCAAAGGCAGACGTCCTATCTGGTGGACCCCAGCCATAAACAAACTATACAATAGAAGGGGGAAGCTACTACATGATAGAGCAAAATCCCAAAAAGGGAAGGCATCTCTGATCAGTATTAGCAAAAAACTACGGGCACTCATAAAATCATCTAAGGCCAGCTTTGAGAGAAAAATTGCACAGGACACTAAGGATAATCACAAGGCTTTCTTTAGTTATGTTAGGAACCTGGGAGGGAATTCCCAGATATACTCAGAATTAGTCCAAAACAACAAAAAATACACCGAACCCACAGACATTGCCAACATTCTAGCTGACAGGTTCAGCGCAAACTCCCCCCCCCACCAAAAGGGCAAATATCTATCACATATCATCAGAGTGCTGCCCCCCTGACATCTCAGATGCTCAGGTAAGAGCCGCCCTCTCCAAAGCAAAAAACACAGCATCAGTGGGAACAGACGGTGTCCCGGGCAGCGTCCTACATGAACTCCAAGAAGAGTTAAACCCAAACATAAAACTACTGTTCAATCTTAGCCTTACTACAGGATATGTACCCAAAGAGTGGCGTACAGCAACAGTGGTCCCTCTCCACAAAGGTGGTGCCTCAACGGATCCTGGAAACTATCGCCCCATAAGTCTGACTAGCTTGGTCTGCAAAGCTATGGAAAGGATCATCATGGACCTCATAAATAAAGATATTGGGGACCTACAGACACTGGATCCTACCCAGTTCAGCTTTGTTAAGGGCAGATCCTGCCTCTTAAACCTGGTCGATTTCTTTGAAACAGTCACCAAGGTCATTGATGAGGAGAAGGTGGTCCACACAGCCTACCTGGACCTCGCAAAAGCCTTCGATACAATACCCCACTCGGACAATATAGATAAGCTCACCAGCTTAAATATAAACCCCTGTGTCACTAGATGGGTTGCAAATTGGCTCAAGGACAGAACCCACATGGTTAGAATTCCTGGAGCCATGTCAGACTCCAAACTAGTACAAGTGGCGTCCCACAAGGCTCAGTCCTGGGACCTCTCTTGTTTGGTATATATTTCTCGGAGGTACATGCCAACACGGAAGGACTGTGGCTGACCAGTTTCGCAGATGACTGCAAAATGGGCGCCATAATCGACTCTCCAGCCGACACAAGCATCCTCCAAAAGGGCTTATAGAAACAGACAACTGGTGCCAGAGCCATGGCCTCAAGCTAAACACCAAAAAGTGTATAGTCATCCCCTTTGGCAAAAACAAAGTGCCCACAAATTACCACATAGGTGGTAATGCATTAAGTAAAGAAGAAGTAATTAGGGACCTGGGGACCCAAGTTGATAGCAATCTCTCATTTGACAACCACGTGGCCAAAGTGGCTAGAAAAACATTTTATATAGCCCACCTAATCATGAAGGGCTTCACATCTAGATCAGGGGAGGTCATCGTGCCTCTTTACTCATCCCTCATCAGGCCCATAATTGAGTACAATGCCCCTTTTGGGATGTACCTTTCCAGACACCTGCAGCAACTGGAAAGACCCCAAAAGTACCTCACCAAGAGGATCAAAGGGCTCAGACAGATGCCATATGCTGCCCGGTTAAAGAAACTCCAGCTCTACTCAGTGGCATACCGCCTGCTCAGAGGCGATCTGTGCCTGACGTATAAAGCCATGTTCAACCCGGAATTAATGGACATGCTGCACCTCAGAAAATCCAAATCCCATCGAGCTATGCGCTCGAGAGACTTGAACCTCAGCACTGAAATAAATAGGACATGCTGAAGGGACAGATTCATAACCCAGAGGCTCCCTTCACTCTGGAATAAAATCCAAGTTCAGGTTAGGCAGAGTCCCTCATTGAATCTCTTCAAGAGGAATCTTGATGAGTGGATGGGAGATCGTAGGTTTACCCCGGGTATCACTTCTGTGTCACTGTTAGACAGAGACACAGTATACTAACCTCAAAAAAGGGCATAGCAAAATTAATTTAAAATGGGTGGCGAAAGCCAAACACACTCTGGCTAGGCTTATAAATGCCCTAAGGCAGATAGCCTAGTATGAACCTATGAACATATATACAGACATATATGCAGATACATATATATATAGATATATACATATATATATATATATATATATATATATATATATATATATATATATACATATATATATATACATATATATATATATATATATATATATATATATATATATATATATATATATATGTATATACAGATACATATGTAACTACACATACACAGAGATATGTATAGGAAGATACATACATAGAAGGTGCACACAATATGGAACAGCCACTATGCCTACAGTTACCACCTTACCAACTGGACACTGTATGAGCCACCCATACAAATGACAGTTGTTGCCTGCAACATATACCCACAGAGAGGTCAAAGGATTTAACACCACACACAGGTTTGCATACATGGGAAAGCTTTATTTGTGTACTATTACAGTTGTATATGCCATGTCATATAGCTGTTTAGACACTGACATATATATAAACAGAGTAATGCAACTGTGAAACAGTTATATTAATACAGTAGCCTGGAAAGGTTTACATATGTTGCTGTCCAGGCTGAGGCCTTCAAGTAGTACAATAGTAAAGACAGACTGGGCCACAGGATACCAATTAATCAACAGTAAGTAATGCAGATGTATAGTCCAATAGCCTCTATCTACACTCTGCACTCAATCCCTAGGGGGTAAAGACCTCGGGTGACACAATGGGATGTATCTGTTACATAACAAGGCATAACTGACACAATCACACTGACAAACAGAACAGTCTGTATGGCAGGAGGCAGAAGGCTTGCATTTACCCAAGATGAATTGTATGGTAATGTACATCCAGATACCTTAAAGCAGCTTACCCCTGATACCCCTACATGTTGTAACAGCCTAGGTTAGTTATGGTGCATTCCACCCCCTAGACTCAATATTACGAGGCCATATACCACTGTTACATACACTGGCCTCTGGAGTGGATAAGGGCACACCTGTATTGTGTAGGTGAAGCCCACACATATATGCACCCAACCCCACAGTATGTGTGGGGGACACAACAGCAGTGGACTGATGGCAGGAATGGCAGCATGACATATTCACAGCCCACTACATGACAACCTCTGACAGCATGTCATATGCACAAAGCCTGGTATGTAGGTGGAGGACAGAGGCTGGAACACAGGCCCATATGTGTAAAACTGTTGTCATACACTAAGCAAATTGCTGGTGTTGCAGGATAGTCTGCAACATACCCTTAGTCAGGAATATGAAGTTAGAAACAGAAATGGATGTAGCCATGTACTGATAGCACTCAACACACACACACACACACACACACACACACACACACACACACACACACACACACACACACACACACTGCCAGTGATACATCTGACACAAGACCTGTGTGGTGGACAGACAAAACATAATAGGCACACCTCTGGCCATCAAGAGGATAGGCCCACTGTTGAGAACTATGCAGACAGACTGCATTCCAAGTTAAACTAGTATGTACACACAAACCCTGTAACATCAGTGCTATTCAATGCAGACAACAACATTACTCACACGCTGTCTGTAGTTCTGGAACTTCCTACAAATATGTAGCTGGCCTGAGTGTGCAGGTTCTCCTGTAAGAGGTATTGCTACCTGCTGTCTGTAACACTGCTGCCCACACACAGGAAGGATGTCCATCATACATGAAAGGTAAAGGGACCAATCCCACATGATGTAGGGATTTATAGTAGTTGGTTGACATGACAGTGGTAATTGGAAGTATTACACAGCATGCTGAATGCAGGTAGCAAGTGGAGGACACTGACTGGTGCAGAGGCCATCACCTGATCATGTAAATCACCTACAAATTCTATGCTGCTATCTATGCAAAGCAGCTCATTCCATTTACTGGAGAAAGACTGACAATGTGTGAGAGAGAGAGAGAGAGAGAGAGAGAGAGAGAGTGCATATAATGCAGAGAAAAAAAAAAAACATCCAGAACAATCTGCATTCCCAGAACAGGTATGAGAAATATATATGTATGTAACTGACCATAGCACTTGTCCATAATAATGGAATAGATGATGTGGAATGATTTATATGTGCCTTCAGGTGTTGTTGTAATGATGTTCAGCTGATCAACTGCTAAGGACAATAGAGTCCATCCCTGTGGGCAGTGGGCCATACCCGTCAACCGTGCAGCGCAGCACTGACTGATAAGATGTAAGCCATCATAGTGTGTGTTGTGTAATGGGAAGTATGTATATTACGTGGCCAATAGCTGGTGGTGGAAGTAATGCCATAATGATGGACACATGGGTTCCACAGCCCACCTCTTACAGGATATTCAGGTTAACCTGTATTGTAGCATGCAGGAATGCTGTAAGTGTGTAATAGGGTTACCTGCAATCCGGCCCTACATATACCCCCTAATGTCAGGCTGTGTCCATTTGTGGCACTTGTCTGTGTTGTAGCAAGGCAGAACAGTGCATCTGTGCAGAAAGGTGTTGTGAGATTGTGGGCCTGATGTCTGAATGTACCCCACACATAGGTATGCATATGTGTATATATATATCTATCTATCTATATATATATATATATATATATATATATATATATATATATATATATATATATATATATATATATATATTGTTTTTCTTTCGTCTTTTTCTCGGTTAGGGGTCACCACAGCGGAACTCTGTTCCGCTAATGATTGGCAGTCGATTTTTATGGTGCCGAGGTGCCAGCCTGACAACCAACCTTCAACGAAGACACGCCCATTCACGCATGCCTTTGGAATGCCACTCGACTTTATATATATATATATATATATATATATATATATATATATATATAAAATACATATATTTGTATATATATACATATATATATATATATATATATATATATATATATATATATATATATATCTATATATATATATATATATATATATATATATATATATGTATATATATATCCATAAATATACAGATACCCTTGTGTAGACATATATATGCGCACATATATACAGCATCGCATATATCTACACATATATAGATACATATGTATATGCACATGTAAACATATATACAAACACACACACAAACATATATGTATGTAAATACATGCCCCCTATATTACTAGCACAGTGCTGCATGCTATGTGTGAGGAAACAGCACACATAGCAATACACACAGATATCTACAGCTGTCACTTTGTGCAACATGGATGGGTATGTCACGTGTGAACCCCTTATTGGGACCACATTGCCCTTGTCTGTGAAGTATGGAATGGGAATATGGGGAAGTAGGGCAGGTATAGTTGTGGAGATGGTCGGGCTTGGTAGATATAGAGGACAGCCTACAGGGGTGGTATGTGACACATCATCATCATCATCATCATCTTCTTTTGGCTGTTCCCGTTAGGGGTCAACACAGCAGATCACCTGTTTCCATTTCTTCCTGTCCTCTGTATCTTGCTCTGTCACACCAACCACCTGCATGTCCTCTCTCACCACATCCATAAACCTTATTTTAGGCCTTCCTCTTTTCCTGTTACCTGGTAGCTTCATCCGTTGCATCTTTTTCCCAATATACTCAGCATCCCTCCTCAGCACATGTCCAAACCAACGTAATCGTGCCTCTCTGGCTTTGTCTACAAACCTTTCAACCTGGGCTGACCCTCTAAAATACTTATTCCTAATCCTGTCCACCCTCTTCACACCCAGTGCAAATCTTAACATCTTTAATTCTGCCACATCCAGCTCAAACTCCTGCCTTTTTGTCAATGCCACTGTCTCCAACCCATATAACATAGCTGGTCTCACTACCCTCTTGTAGACCTTCCCTTTCACTCTTACAGGTACTCATCTGTCACAAATCACTCCTGACACTCTTCTCCACCCACTCCATCCTGCCTGTACTCTCTTCTTCACCTCTCTTCCACACTCACCGTTACTCTTAACTATTGACCCCAAGTATTTAAACTCATCCACCTTCCCCACCTCTACTCCTTGCATCCTCACCATTCCTCTATCCTCCATCTCATTCACACACATATATTCTGTCTTAGTCCTTCTGACCTTCATTCCTCTTCTCTCTAGAGCATATCTCCATCTCTCCAGGGCCTTCCTCTTTTCCTGTTACCTGGTAGCTTCATCCGTTGCATCTTTTTCCCAATATACTCAGCATCCCTCCTCAGCACATGTCCAAACCAACGTAATCGTGCCTCTCTGGCTTTGTCTCCAAACCTTTCAACCTGGGCTGACCCTCTAATATACTTATTCCTAATCCTGTCCACCCTCTTCACACCCAGTGCAAATCTTAACATCTTTAATTCTGCCACATCCAGCTCAAACTCCTGCCTTTTTGTCAATGCCACTGTCTCCAACCCATATAACATAGCTGGTCTCACTACCCTCTTGTAGACCTTCCCTTTCACTCTTACAGGTACTCATCTGTCACAAATCACTCCTGACACTCTTCTCCACCCACTCCATCCTGCCTGTACTCTCTTCTTCACCTCTCTTCCACACTCACCGTTACTCTTAACTATTGACCCCAAGTATTTAAACTCATCCACCTTCCCCACCTCTACTCCTTGCATCCTCACCATTCCTCTATCCTCCATCTCATTCACACACATATATTCTGTCTTAGTCCTTCTGACCTTCATTCCTCTTCTCTCTAGAGCATATCTCCATCTCTCCAGGGCCTTCCTCTTTTCCTGTTACCTGGTAGCTTCATCCGTTGCATCTTTTTCCCAATATACTCAGCATCCCTCCTCAGCATATGTCCAAACCAACGTAATCGTGCCTCTCTGGCTTTGTCTCCAAACCTTTCAACCTGGGCTGACCCTCTAATATACTTATTCCTAATCCTGTCCACCCTCTTCACACCCAGTGCAAATCTTAACATCTTTAATTTTGCCACATCCAGCTCAAACCCCTGCCTTTTTGTCAATGCCACTGTCTCCAACCCATATAACATAGCTGGTCTCACTACCCTCTTGTAGACCTTCCTTTTCACTCTTACAGGTACTCGTCTGTCACAAATCACTCCTGACACTCTTCTCCACCCACTCCATCCTACCTGTACTCTCTTCTTCACCTCTCTTCCACACTCACTGTTACTCTTAACTATTGACCCCAAGTATTTAAACTCATCCACCTTTGCCACCTCTACTCCTTGCATCCTCACCATTCCTCTATCCTCCATCTCATTCACACACATATATTCTGTCTTAGTCCTTCTGACCTTCATTCCTCTTCTCTCTAGAGCATATCTCCATCTCTCCAGGGTCTCCTCCACCTGTTCCCTACTCTCACTACAGATCACAATGTCATCTGCAAACATCATAGTCCACGGGGACTCCTCTCTGATCTCATCTGTCAACCTGTCCATCACCATTGCAAATAAGAAAGGGCTCAGAGCTGATCCTTGATGTAACCCCACCTCCACCTTAAATGCATCCGTCACTCCCACCGCAGATCTCACAGCTCTCACACTGCCCTCATACATATCCTGTACCACTCTTACATACTTCTCTGACACTCCTGACTTCCTCATACAATACCACAACTCCTCTCTAGGCACCCTGTCATATCCTTTCTCTAAGTCTACAAAAACACAATGCAACTCCTTCTGACATTCTCTGTACTTTACCATCAACACTCTCAGAGCAAACATCGCATCTGTAGTGTTCTTTCCTGGCATGAAACCATACTGCTGATCACTAATCATCACTTCCCTGCTTAACATTGCTTCCACTACTCTTTCCCATGACTTCATGCTGTGACTGATCAATTTAATCCCTCTGTAGTTACTACAGCTCTGCACATCACCCTTATTCTTAAAAATGCTCTGCACATCACCCTTATTCTTAAAAATTGGTACCAAAACACTTTTTCTCCTTTCCTCATGCATCCTCTCACTTTCCAAGATTTCATTAAACAATCTGGTTAAAAACTCCACTGCCATTTCACCTAAACACCTCCATGCTTCTACAGGTATGTCATCTGGGCCAACAGCCTTTCCATTCTTCATTCTCTTCATAGCTATCCTTACTTCCTCCTTGCTAAGCCATTGTACTTCATGATTCACTATCCCTACATCATCCAACCTTCTCTCACTCTCATTCTCTTCATTCATCAACCCCTCAAAGTACTCTTTCCATCTCCTCAACACACTCTCCTCGCCTGTGAGTCTGTTTCCCTCATTATCCTTTATCACCTTTACCTGCTGCACATCTTTCCTATCTTGGTCCCTCTGTCTAGCCAATCGGTACAGGTCCTTTTCTCCCTCCTTAGTGTTCAACCTTTCATACAACTCTTCATATGCCTTATCCTTAGCCTTCACCACCTCTCTCTTTGCCATGCACCTCATCTCCTTATACTCCGGTCAACTTTCTTCATCTCTCTGACAATCCCACTTCTTCTTTGCCAACCTTGTTATCTGTATACATGTGACACATGTGGTGGGTAAACACCCTGGATGTTGTGTGTGTTCTGTGATGTGGATGCCCTATGGGCCCCAATATGGACACAATGGGACCAAGCGTCCCACCCACAGCTACTCACAACAGCAGTCCACGTCCTGAAGGTGTCTGGCCTGGAGGCTGAAAAGGAGGAGCAAGTGGGCCCTGTGAATGTGTACTGGGTGCCTCAAGGTGATGTAGCACATACCACATGTGTCTGTGGAGCCCGTTATGGAACAGACCCTGGATCTGTCCTCAGGGGACAGGAACATGTCTGTGTGTGCCCCCAGAGGGGGACAACATCGTCTGGGTTGGGTCCAACTGACAGTATTGCTGGACCAGTACATGAGGAGGCCCCAGCATGGGTCACACGTGATGTGGCCTGGTAACATGGGCAGATGAGTTTAGAGAGGTGGTTCTGCTGGCCATTAGTACTTATACATGCTATTGTGTCACTGTTATAGAACATATGTTGGTAGTAATAGTCTACACAATCCCAAAACATGGACAACAGCATGCATAAATAACCGCAATAACACAGAATGTCAGATGTGCAGCAAACACATAGCAAGCATACCACAGGCATATATGGAACCATTTTGGCCCTGATAATGGCATGCAGGTGAATAGTCTGTAACAGTCCAGCGATGATAGTGTCCACACAGGGAACATGGCTACAAGCACATTGCACAAAGCGTGGTACAGTACAATATCTGCTCAATTGGTAGGTATGCTGTAGCCATACCTATTGAGTTGTGTGTACAGTTTGTTGTTGCTGATATGGTGGGGGGTGACAGTGATATGTATTAAGAACTGTGGTAACCTTGCTGCATGACTTGCTCACACCTGTGCTCATCTTTATGTCTTTCAGACACAATGCCTCATGGAAGGCTGCCAGCCTACACAGCAGCTGAGAATGAAATCCTGCTGAATGAACTAATATAGCACTATGCGATCTTGTTTGGCCAGGCTGCCCATGATCAGCAGGAGCGGACCACCCTGTGGAACGATCTAGTCCACAAGATCAATGATGTCGGACTACACAACCGCAGTTATGAGCAGGCCCAGCATCATTGTTCTGAACTGCTTCGCAATGCCCATCAGCATGCTTCTGCAATCCAGGGGGATCCCCTCAGCATGGGGGGGGGGCATGTCATCCATCCCCCACTGACATGTGTGGAGGAGCTCCTGGCCAGCCTCGTGGCACCTGCCCATCTGGCCAGCCTCCAACCGGTGAACACCTTTGTGGAGGTGGGTGACACCCACACACCGGCCAAGGACCGTGCAGGTAAGGCCACAGGGCACATCTGTAGACCATTATTGTGTATACATCTGCATTGTTACAGGTAGATCATGCATATCTGACATGTCATAGATATATTTTGTTGCTGCATAGTAGTGATAAACAGATGTCACTATGTGGTAGTATTGTGGAAATGTACTGTGGATGTATTTTAATACTGCACCCACCCTGTAGCAATGCCACAGGTGTGGCCACTGACCTTGCATCTCTAACTCTCTTATGTAGGTCCATCCAAGATATCACCAAGGCAGCAGCCTGTAGCTGGTGAGTATGGTTTATGTAGATGCTTGCCAGTACACCAGGCATGTAATGGCGATGGTATATTCCATGCACACATCTAACACACCTACCCAGAATGCATGCTGTACATGTGCACGTATTGTTGCTGTGAAATTCACAGCATCACAGGGGTGACCATGATGGGGTACTGGAAGGGTATGTCAGACACCTGCATGGAAACTAACATCCTGTCATTGAGAAATGTGTCCACAGAGAGTAACATAATGGTGGGAGACATGGCCTACAGTAGGGACATGTATGGAGCAACACCCATATACAGTGCAACACCAGTGTATATACCTGTAGGACAATGGAAACTGCTGCAGAGATACACTGTGGCATAAGGCATTACAGTGGTCCACATTATCAGCTAGGACTAGGCTGTAACATGTGGTCTTCAGTGTATGAGACACTGCAAAGTGACACACATGTGCAGGGCTTACTTGTCATGCACCTGCAAAAAGGCTGAAGGAGGGGGTGTCAGAATGACACACCAGTGCACTGCAGCAAGGATCCTAAGGCTGCTAAGAATGGCTGTATCTGCACATAGTCAGGTTCAGGACCTGTGGCAGCCATAACCCCACCCCCATGGCAATTAGTGATGGCAGTGTGTGAACACCAAGGGATGTGCATGAGTAGACCTTGCAATCATGCAGATTAGGGGGACATGTGTAGGGCAGACTGAACATACACTGGCAAATGCAGATGGCCCATGCTGGTATACCCCTGCCAGGAGTAGTGACTGCTGTAGTACACACAAGAAGTGCGACAAACCATCATGATAAAGGTATGCACACATATGCCCACACAATGTGTATGCATCGAGGTCAGCATTCGCACCCCTAACACATTCCATAGATACTGCATGTGAAAGCTTGTTTCCTGCCTTTCCTGTACCTAGTCTAGTCAGTGGGAGAGGTAAGCATTAGGTAGCCTATCTACTACAAGAGTGGTTTCTGGCCCATAAATTGTAGTTTATTGGCTGTATGGCAGTTTTTCCTTCTCTTTCAACTTACTGGTTTAAAAGCCCGCATTTGCACTTGTTTCCCAGCTTTTCTGTAACTAGTCTAGTCTAGATACAGATTTGATGCCTCCAGGACTGCTTGTAAACTTCTGTGCTCCCCCCAAGCCTTTCTGTGCTGGAGGGAAGCCTTTTAGCTTATCAGTGGGAGTGGTAAGCACTAGGTAGCCTATCTACCATAAGAGTGGTTTCTGGCAAAGAAATTGCAGTTTATTGGCCGTTTGGGCAGTTTTTCCATCTCTTTCAACCTTCTGGTTTAAAAGCCCACATTTGCACTTGTTTCCCACCTTTCCTGTAACTAGTCTAGTCCAGATACAGATTTGATGTATCCAGGACTGTTTGTAAGCTTCTGAGCCCCCAAGCCTTTTTGTGTTGAGGGAAGCATTCTAGCTTATCAGTGGGAGTGATAAGCACTAGGTAGCCTATCTACCACAAGATCCAGGTACAGATTCTTAGTTTTAGCACTTGAATTTGCTTATTCATGCCCAGAACTTGTTGTTAGCACTAAATAAGCTACAAATTACTACAGCACTCAACCTTCCTCTTTCCTCGCTTAGAGAAAAACAGCTCTTATACTCACTTTCCTCACTTGTCTAGAGGAAAGTAATTTTTTACTCAGGCATGTCCAAGGGTCATCACCCAGTGTTCTCTCCTGTCTATCTGATGAATCTGGGCATCTTGGAGCAATGTAGCAATTACCTCATATACATAGACAACCCTCTCCTCCTACCACCCAACACCACACCCTGTGAGAGATGCACATATCTAGCCAAACTGGAGGTAAAGTTCTCTCCAACCAAGACTGAACTTGGCAGTCAAGAGAAGTTAAACACTTGTACCACACCATACTCATCACATAGTCCCACTAAACCTACACCACCAAAATCCACACATAGAAACACAAAAACATTCACGGAGGCTCTCAATAATAATCTGCTCAAGCAACAGAGATCTCCAAAGCAGAAACACAAGCAACCTCCACCCCCAACACACCCAAATGACCATCGTAACAGCAACAGGTAAGCAAAAACTGAGGGTAATGCTGCTCAATGCTGGAAGTCTAAATCTCAAAATGCACTCCCTCAAGGCACTCCTTAAAATGGAGAACATCAATATCTGTGCAGTGACTGAGACTTGGTTCAAGGCTCCAGACAGCATCCCTGCATTTCCAGGCTATAATTCATACCACACTTTTCGGCCACCTAACCTGGACCGGAACACCAAAGGCGGAGGTGTGTCCATGTTCATTAAGGATATCCACACCTCCAGGTTAGATGCTCAGCATAATGCATCCGAGGTTATCCAAGTGCAACTAACTCTGGGCAAAACTGCAATCCAAATTGTAGATTGCTACATATTTCCCACCATACCCCAGGATTCCCACTCCTCTTGTCTTGATATACGGGAAAATATTAGGGTTCAACAAAACACCCTAATAATGGGCGATTTCAACTACCCCACCATTAATTGGGAAAACTACTCATGTACCAACTCCTTCACTCAATGCTTTCTGGAATTCATAAATTCCAATTCCCTCGATCAAATTATCCACACCCCCACCAGAGGCAACAGTATCCTAGACCTAGTGACCCAGTGTCACTCAACATGAGTGACCGGTGTTCCACACCTGAAGTCAACTCCTCGTTGGTCATATCTGACCATAAGCTAATCACCCTAGATATCCACATCCCGCCCCCACCCCCCATTAATAAAATCACGGTAAAAAATTTCTCCAAAGCCAAGTTCATGCTTCTTAAGATAGAAGAGGTGAACTTCATGACACCCATGCAGATGGACAATACAGTTACAACTGCTGAATCCTACACAGATACAGTCTATAAGCACTTAAACGAGTGCATGGATCATGCTATCCCAAACAGAACCAAGATGCTATCCTCCAAAAAAAGGAAGCCAATCAGGTGGGCCCCTGCCATAAACAAACTCTACAACAGAAGGAAGAAATTGTTTCAAAATGGAGTAAAATCCCATGAGTGGAGGAGTTCCCTGGTTAGCCTCAATAATAAGCTGAGATCCCTTATAAGATCCTCCAAAGCTAGCTATGAAAACAAAATTGCCACTGATTCTAGGGACAACCACATAGCATTATATAGCTATGCCAAGAATCTCAATGCAACACCCAGATCTGCTCTGAGTTACAGCACAATGGAATGAAAATTACAGAATGAACTGATATTGCCAATGTTCTGGCAGATAGGTTTAGTGCTAACTTTACCCCCCCCCTCTCACCCCTAAAGGACCCATAACTATACAGGAAGAATGCAGAGTCCCTTTAATCACAACTGCGCATGTAAAAGCTGCACTCTCTAAAGCCAAAAACACAGCATCCATGGGACTGGACAACATCCCAGGCTGCGTTTTACATGAACTTCAGATCGAACTGGCTCCCCACCTAAGCACCATGTTCAGTCATAGTCTCACATCAGGCTTTGTGCCCACTGAATGGTGCATGGCAACAGTTATCCCACTCCATAAAGGGGGAGCCACCACAGATACCGGGAACTATCGCCCTATTAGCCTGTCGAGCCTGGTCTGTAAGGCCATGGAATGTATCATCATGGAACTCATAACCAAAGTGGTAAACTCCAAACTCTGGACCCCAACCAGTTCAATTTTGTGAAAGGCAGATTATGCCTTCTGAACCTGAGTGACTTCTTTGAGGCAGTCACCAAAGCTGTAGACAAAGGTAAGGTGGTTCAGACAGCCTATCTTGACCTCGCCAAGGCTTTCGATACCATCCCCCATTATGGAATTATAGCTAAACTCACTAAACTAGGTATAAATTCTTACATCACAAGATGGGTTGCCAACTGGCTCACTGACAGAACCCACACTGTAAAAGTTGCAGACTCCGAATCTGACTTCAAACCAGTGACAAGTGGAGTACCACAGGGTTCAGTCCTGGGACCTCTCCTTTTTGGTATCTAATTCTCTGAAGTACAGGCTAACACAAAAGGCCTTTAGCTAATGAAGTTTGCAAACTAGGAGCCATAGATGAGTCCCCAAATGATGTGGATAACCTACAGAAGGGCCTCACTGAGACAGATACCTGGTGTCAGAGCCATGGCCTTAAGCTCAGTGCCAAAAAGTGCATTGTTATCTCCTTTGGTAAAAACTCTGTACCCATGAACTACCATATAGGCACCAGTCTACTTAACGCCTAATGTGTGATAAGAGACCTGGGGACCCAGGTGGACAGTAGTCTCTCCTTTGATAATCACATCACTGCAGTAGTCAAGAAATCCTTCTACGTGGCACACCTCATCACAAAATAGTTCTCATCTAGGAAAAAAGAGGTCATTGTTCCCCTCTACTGAACACTCATCAGACCCATTATAGAGTACAATGCCCCTTTTGGAATGTACCTCACAAGACATCTGCAACAGCTGGAAAGGTCACAAAAGTACCTCACAAAGAGGATTACTAACAAATGCCCTACACTGACTGCCTCAAAAAACTCCAGCTTTACTCCATAGCATATCTCCTACTCCGAGGTGATCTCTGCCTAACATATAAAGCTATGTCAAACCCAGAGCTATTGGATATGCTACACCTAAAGAAATCCCAATCCCTCCAAGCTACATGCTCTAGGGACCTAAACCTTGTCACCACAATAAACAGGACATGCTGGAGGGACAGATTCCTGTCCCAGAGACTTCCCATACTCTGGAACAAGCTACCCATCTATGGCAAGCAAAGTTACTCATTAGCACTCTTCAAGAAAAATCATGATAAGTGGATGGGAAATAGGAAATACACCCCAAGGATCACTTCTGTGGCTCTGCTCGACAGTGGCACAGGAAAATAACTTTTTTAGGTGGCGTAAGCCAGGGAGCCTTGTTGGCTAGGCTTACGTAGGCCCTTGGGCCGATAGCCTAGTACCTACCTATGAACCTATGTACTATTAAGATATGCAGTGATGTAGCCCCATGGCAGATCAAGGATGGGTGTGTCATATCAATAAGGGTGTGTACACCCCCATAGCCATGGTATGCCGTGATGGTTGTCAGTGTAAGAGTATTGGATTGGTCATACATGGCCCACTGATGATGAGAGCTGTGAATCATACATCAGGCATTCACAAATGACATCTGTCCACATATCATCCTAGGTATGTGTTGCTGGAAACATAGGGGCTGTGAGCATTAAAGCTGACATATGCAACACAGTAGTACACATTCAGCAATGGGCTGTACACCTGTGAGATGTGGTGCTCAGTACATGTCATGGTGCAGAACAGGTGCACAGCAATACTGTGCATGTGGGTGCAGTGCTATCCAGGGGAAGGGGCATCACCTAGTGACACAGTACATGTATCACACACATGTATACTGTTGCTAGCATGGATTGACTATAGTTGCACTGCATGCTGTTGGGTACCATATGTTATGCATGTTGACAGATGGGTAATAGGAAGACTGTGTGTACTATCATTGTACAACCTCACCTGTGTGTGTGTGTGTGTGTGTGTGTGTGTGTGTGTGTGTGTGTGTGTGTGTGTGTGTGTGTGTGTGTGTGTGTGTGTGTGTGTGTGTGTGTGTGTGTGTGTGTGTGTGCGTGTGTGTGTGTGTGTGTGTGTGTGTGTGTGTGTGTGTGTGTGTGTGCGCATCCTGGTGGGTAGTTAGTGTGGAGGGAGGTTGATGCATGTAGGATGCATGTGTGCATGTGTGTGTGTTTGTGTGGTTGGCAATGTATGCACATTTGTAATTGTGGAGTGTTCATACAGCAATACCTCCCTCTGGGATCATGCAGTACATGGACATGGACTGCCACATTACACACCAGGAATACTTGTCATGTGTGTAATCACAGGACAGCTGATAGTATAATATGGTCTGTAGCATGGAACAGGGATTGAGAGGGAAGGTAGACACCAGGTACACCCTTAATATTGCATACATCAGAGAGGTCACCTACAACCCTGATATGCAGCACTAAAGATGCATTGGGGAAGTAGTAGTCAACACCAGGAAGAGTATCCATATATTACAGTTGTCGCATGATAGGCTGATTGAGCAGCATATCTGGCATGTACTGAGCATTACCTACACATGACACAGCAGTGCATGATATTATGGATTGAACATAGTAGCCCACACATATAGGGGCCATACTCATGATGTCTGGACATACACAGGGTGAACACCAAATGACAGCACTGAGGCCATCTAAAACCACTACACACAGGTCAGGCAGGTAATGTAGTAACAGGTATTGTGTTGTGATTGCTTGTGTAGGCATTTAGAGGACTGATATGTTAATGAGTGGTATCAATGTGTGTATGTTATCAAGTGTGATGCAAGGTGGGGTACACATAGACATATATGTGGGACTGTCTGTAAAGCCACGGACAGGTAGGAATTATGGTGGTGTGTGTGTGTGTGTGTGTGTGTGTGTGTGTGTGTGTGTGTGTGTGTGTGTGTGTGTGTGTGTATTGTTAGGCAATGCTGTACAGGTTTTAAAGTGCATTTATTATCTTTCCCCACAGGTGACAAGGTGTGTCAGGGTCCCTCCTGCATGCAATCTGATGTTGGTGTCCATACAGACACCGAAGATGAGGATAGTACTGTTGAGGCACATGTGAGGTTGTCAGGGGCCAACACTGTGCCATCATTTGACATCCCCCTTTTAACCACCCCAACCCAGCACACAGTTTCAGTGCCTATACATACTCCATCACCAGTGGCCATAGCAGAGGGACAACTGGCATTTGGTGGCAGTGCACAGGAAAGTGTGGTAACCATGCCTACTGTGTCTGGTCACAGCAGGTTTAGCTGGATGTCTGGCAGGGCACCACATAGGCAGATGTCCCAGGGTGCTCATGGTAGGGCCACTGGACATCATGCCCCTGACAGAGGTGACATAGCTGGTACCAGCAGGTGCATGTTTCAGGCAGTCATGGTGGAGCAGGCACATATGGAACATTACATCAGACAGGGCCTGAGGCTGCACAGGGCTGCTCTCACATTTGTAAGTGACAACATCCGTGAACTGTCTGGTGCCATCTGTGCTTATACCGATTTCATGGATAGATGGTCTGGTGAGATGATGGTCCTCATCGACTGTGGTATGTCCATGCTTGAACGTGTGGTGGGGGGTGTGGTGATGGCCACTTGGACGTAGGCCAGCAACACCAACAGCTGGCAGTCAATGTGGACATGGTAAGACACCAAGGGGCTCCTGTAGTGGCAGTACCAGCCCCGTCAGTGCGGGGGGCTCTGTCCACACCAAACCATAGCAGGCCATGTGCACGTGGTCCTGGCCAGTCCCAGGAGGGACCTGGTACCAGCGGACATTTGTCATCAGCAGGTGCGAGTTGTACATCTAGGGCTGTACCTGGACGTGCCCATGGAACCCCTGGCAGGCATAGTCCATGTGTTTGTGGCCAGAGGCAGTGAACTGCACACCCTGCCAGGTATAGTCTGCAGCTGTCCATAAACACCTGTGTAAGGCAGCCACATGGCAGAACTGTGTGCATGCATACCCACACACTATACAAACACACCTAGGGCAACCCCATACCTACACACACCACATCACCATGCCCAGCTCACTTCAGTACACTTCTCACCCACAGGAATAGTGTCAAATGTATGGCCCACCCTCGGCCTCTGGAAAACCAACAACACACCCTGTGCATATGATGATACCTGTGCCACATCCCTGTCATCCATACCATCAATGCAGGGACAGGCTAATATGGTTCTGATGCACACGGTGACTATACTACAGTGTACCACAGTACTGCAGTGTAACATGTTGTAAGGAGTAAAGTGTAATGCATATATGTCAGGTAGTCTAGTGATCTAGCAATGATGCATTATAGCTGTTAGTAACACTGGTTGATTGTGGTCTCTATAATGTTATCCATTTGTGTTGCAGGGGAGCATGTGTCAGCATGAGGATGGTCTGCAGTCATATTTCACAATGGGGTATGGCACTGTGGTGACACCATGGCTTTGACATATCTGGGGTACAGTTGAACACATGTCATAGGTTAGTATAACGGTTATTGCCTGTGCCACATGGCCAGGTGACCTGCTGGGGTATGTATACCCTTCAACCTGATGTAGACCCATCCACATACATGCACACTGTTACTTGGCAACACTGGGACTAGACCCCTACCTAGGTATGTAGTGATACTGAAATGTGTGGCTTACATTACACACACCATGCAGTGTTTAGGGTGAGGTGTGTCCCAGGTTACATGTTACATGCAGAACATTCCCAGACATGTATAGTATGCTAATGGGGGATGTAATGGGTGTATATGGACAATACATAGTGTGGCATACCTTCATATACACGTTAACAGACACATAACAGGCAGACACACATCCAAGAGACCAGGGCCCATCGCTGCTAACTAACTTGACCATGTGTCCATTGTGTTACAGGTAGGCTGCACACAGCACATGCATAACTGGCCTGGATTGTATTATCAGTTACCTGTATGGTTGATGGTGACAGTGGTAACCATAACGTGGACATGGGACATATACTGGGTGTACCTTGATGTAATGACAGTGTACACAGCACCTACATCCCCTATTGGATATTGTACTCCCTGAAACCCATGATGACACTCTGCCATACCCAACATCACACATTGGCCATGACTGCTATACAACCCATAGTATACCCCAACAGTGGTACTACAGGGATATGCATCTAATGCACATGCCACACATATAGTAGGGTGTTGCATTGTCATACCTCACCTATGGACAGCAACAACACTATCTGTACTGCTGTGTGGCAATGGGTATTGTAATAGGAGTATGTGGCCTCGGAATGCTGTACCCAACAGATATACAAACATGCACATATACACACACTTGCCAGAACACAATGGGTATCCCATGCCTATCAACCCATTTGTACAACACTGTTGTGCTGATACTGCAAGGCTCATGTAGCCAGTATGGAGAGGAGCTTAACATGGTACATGTAATGTCCCATACAGCAGCAGCCACAACTGACTATGGCAATGGGAGTTGCGATGGTTGTGAAGGCCATCATGGAATTCCCAAGTACAGATGTGCTAACACACAGACACTGCTATACTCAGTCATGCACATGTACACATATGTCAGTACAGGGGTGTATCGCTGCAGGTGGTCATAGCCGTGTACCTAGCTATTGTCCAAGGAGAGATGGGTTGTGTAGGGGTTGCATGTACAGTGGTATCCTGCCACCTTTCAAGTGGCAGCAGGCAATCTATTGACAGACACTACTGTGGTGACCCTCAGGGTGAGAATGATATGCATCAGCCAATCCTTCAGGTGCCTCCTGCACATGGCTACTGAGGTGATCAAGTTGACATGTATGCAACATGCATTACAACACATGGTTAGTATCTGTGATGGAGAACTGTACCCAAGCATGGTCTGACTGTGGCAGTGTAGTGGAGGTACCTGTGGTATGTGGTGCATATAGGGTGTCATCTCCTATATGTGCCAGTTCTTACACAGTTGGGGAGACATGTCAGTGTCAATCAAGTCTAGGTTGCCTGTACATATCCCAGCTGGATACCTGCCATCTGCACATCTGTACAGGGACTGATATTCATCAGCTTGGCAAGTAGCTATGCAGTAGGATTAGTGTTTTGACAGATAGACATTTGACAACAATATGTATGCCATAACTACATGTGAGAAGCCCTCACTAACGTGCTGTACAGACGGTAGTCTACAGTTACATTCCACATGTCAGATCATTACCCAGTAGGGAATATATACTGTGACACAGCTCACACACCAGGGACACAACAGGGAGGCCTCAGAGTCCAGCTATGCCTGCAGGTGTGCATGTTGTCAGTACTATATTTAGTACTCTGCTCCTGCCTGGGTAAGCACTGTCAACAGTAGTACCGCCATGATACACTATATGCCAGTGTGACAGCACATACCCTGGGCTACTACCCTTTATGTAACACATTCACATAGATAACAGTGCTGTACAGGCCTCATATATGTCTGTGTCCCACACATGACACTTACACCCCTTGCTACTTAATGACAGCACATAGGTGCATGTATTGTACATGGCATTACATACACGTATTACAGATATCATTATCCTGCTATGGAATCAGACTGGGAGGCTTGAACTGGTTACCAGGGCTAAGCCTGGCTTAGCAAGTATCAAAACTGCTGCAATATAACAGCTGAGCTGATTTGCGCACTGGTAAGCGAAGCCTATACTGTGTAAGTGCCCATATGTTTACCCATAGCTTAGCACTGCTTAGCTTCATGCAAACCCACACAAACCTGTCTAAAGCTGCTCAAAACTGCCTTAACCACTCTGTATCTGACAGCCCTAGTTCTGCCCAGCAACTAAATGAGCAGCTCTTGCAGGTCTTGAACCCATGCCCCTGTACACTATAGTCACAACACCTATCCACTACACCATGACCACTGTGAAGACAGCAGTTGTTTTACTAATATATCTGTCAATACACATATTGAGTAGTATTGAACAATTGCCTTTACTTCCACAATTGTATAGTACTTGTTATTAATATGACTGTTGCATTACATATGTTGTTTTATCATAATGTACACATAGCAGATACATACAGTGAGATACATCTGGGAGGGTATACACAACTGTGAGGTTTACACATGACAGGAATATGGATATATACATATAATAGGTTGATATATGTCTATATGTACATACACATGTATACTCATACATATGTCTGTATACACATCTGTATAGTGCAACACATATATGGCCATGTGTACATCTCTTAGTATGTACATATATATATATAGCTATGTGTACAGATATGTCTATTTATGTGGATATATATGTAGATATCTATAGCTATATGTGCATACATATCTATTCTGATATACCTATCAATATATATGTAGATATCCATACGTATATTTGCATATGTATCTCTATCTGTATATGTGCAGACATATATTGCTCTGTATATGTATGCATCTGAGTGTTTATATATATATATATATATATATATATATACACACACACACACACACACACACACACACATATATATATATATATATATATATATATATATATATATATATATGTGTGTGTGTGTGTGTGTGTACATATGCATACCCATGTATGTATGTTGATATATATATGTGTATATATCTATATAGATATATGGATAATTATATATACATATATGTTCACCATATGTCCTGAACATGGAGTGGAGCCCTACCTCAGCCCCAATAGTCCCAACCTCTTAGTGCAAGGGGATGTCAGTTATGTATTGCAGGTATATTTGTAGACTATTGCTACTATAATAGGGATTGTTTTCACAGACATGTTGTGTGTGGGAGGTCACATCTGCTTTTAACATGTGCAGCATTGGCTACTGACACACATCCTAAGGACATCATAGTGCAGTACTGCTGCTAGTACAGTAATGATCCTGTGGACTGCAGCAGAAATATGGCCAATATATGTGGACAGTCTGACACACTCTGGTCAGTCCAGAGGTATACACAGAACCCCTTAGTGCAAGACATGTGGACCAAGCCTAACAATGTGGATGTTAACAGCCATGTAGATGGGTATATCATGTAAATACTGGTATACATTTTCCCCCATAGTTTATGCATTCACACACCCCTGTCTATCCTGACACATAATTACCATTGGTACAGAGGTGACATGGCCACATACTATCCACTAGTTAGTGACATACATTTGTACAGCATCCCACTGCTTTGTCTGACATACATGACTGTTATGGTGGCCTGGCAGCAGTACATCTGGAAAGTATCTGGACATAACATCTCACTGGGTAAGTACACTAAGCTGCTAGGCATGTAAGAAAGCACTGTGCAGGCTACAGGCAGACTATTACAACACTGGCCTACATTTCCTATGGAGGAATACACATGTACCTGAATATATAGCAGGCTCTACAGGCATGTCACAGCACAGAGTAACAGACACCTGTGTGAAAGTGCATAACCACAACCAATGTGAACACAGCCACAGCCACATATGGTAAGCTAGCTTAATATTATAGTATATGGACTATCTGATCAACACCATCCTCATATGTGCCACTCACACACTAACCCTACATATACTGGGCTGCTACACAGTGTGGTCCGAAGTCTGTCTGTGGTATGGGATATGTGTGTGTTTGGCCCTACAAACATGTAAGCCGATATGATAACATACAGTGAAGCAGCATGTAACATCAGATAGAATAGGACCAGGAACAATGACATCTTCCACAGTCTGTACACAGGCCAAGGTACATATTCACAATACACACACTGTTGACAATTACCATAAGTACATAGCCCTCAGTACTGTACACAAAACCAGAGAATGCCCAGGATATGTCCTCAAATATAACCCCTGCTATAAATAACATGTGTAGCAGGCTTATATCTCACTGGCTTGTTATCAGATATTATGCCAATAAATATGGTGTACAGGACATATGCACCTCTTACTGCATGACATATGTACAAAAGTTGACAGAGTTGTGGCTGGAGGCACAAACACAGGCCCATATTGACATGTTGATGTGACAACCTCATACATTTACTGTTGTAACAGGGTTTGTTGCAACATATGCCCTATGAGGGATATGAAGTCAGTAACTCTCATGGCTGTCACCATGTATTGAATGCACTCCTCACACTATACTTCTGCAGTTCACAGATAGGTGCTCTCTGGGTAACACGAGAAACAAAAAGCACCACAGACTGCCAAGTCTGCAGATGATCCTACAGATGGGGGCTTCCTCATAAACAGCACTGACATGGCAGGTATTAAAACATGTAGGACAGCCATATCCACACACACCCTGTTAAACCAACATTACTCCAAATGCAGTATAGCAGCACTTACATTCTGTAGGCATGTCAGGCACATCCCTCTCCTCTGTGTTGGCCTGTTTCCACAGTGTATGTTGTTAGAGGTAAATCTCCAAGCCATGTGTAATGCTGTTTGCCAAACAACAGATCTAGGTCCTGCTCACAGTGAATGAAAAGGCCCAACACCAACCTGATGTTCCTAGATATTGGAGTGTGTTTCCATGCAATTGGCTATGAGAATGTTACCACAGCTATTCCACATGCAATCAGCTAGAGGAGGGCTGCAATTCATGCAGAGGCCATCAGCTGATCATGAGCATCACTTACAATACACACGCTGCTGCCTAAGCAAAGCAGGTATAAGTCTCCACATCCACCAGAGAGGGAGTGAGAGAGGCAGACAGAGGCAAAGATAAAGCAAGGAGGGTGGGAGAGTAAAACTTAAGCATGTTTGTGTCACACACACACCTAGCAGTACAGGGTATCAAACCCCTGACTGACTATGTATTGCTATCACATGTCTATGCAGTTATTGGATGCGCCACATAGGTTATATGCTGAGAAGCCCCCCAAATGTATATGTGATGGTGAGTGACATCTGCAACAGTGATATGGTAGCTATACGGTAGGTGTAGTACACGTGCCTGTCTGCATGAACAGGTGTCAGCGTCAACACTGCCACAATCTCTCAGGGACCTACACACATTGACATACTTGACAGGGTCAGGAATACAACTCCTCACTAGTTAGATTGCCACAATACAGTACTGTGCAGGTATCACATGCACCACATGGGTTAAACGGAGGCTATACGGCAAAGGGTATGTTGAGGTGTCTGACATCAGACAGCATGCTTCAGTATGCCAATGGGGGTTGTAGTGAGTGTGAATGTGGTCATAGGAATCATACACCACACACACAGACACAGGGTGCCAGTACTGACATGCATGGTTGAATTTTTTTATGAGTGTGTATTGGTTGACTGTGCCAGGTGGCTATAGAAGGCTAGGTGATGGGTATATCTTGGCATCAGCCCACATGACAATGATCTGCAGTGTGGCTCAAGGGTGTAGTAGCTGGATTGGCCCACACAGGTGGGCATTGTATCACCTGGATAACTATTGTGTGTGGCCATTGCTGTGCATTGCTTGCCATGTATGTGTTCCTTAGTCCATGACATAGATGGTGTCTGGGATGTACACACATCCCACATGCATGTACAGTGACATGTGGAACTGTACCTGGGGTGTCTGGCCCATGTTGTGTACACACATTGTTATCATCTGATGTGCAAGTCCTGGCCTCATGTGGCAGGAACTGGTAATGGACAGCAGGTTGACCCTGCACCTATATTGATAGCATGATACAGGTATTCCCTGGTGTCTTTGGCATTTGTCCATAAGGGCATGTGTTTAAGGCATGGTATGTCCTTTTTGGGTCACATTTGATGACACCACAGGTGTTGCAGGTGTCCAGTGGGGAACATAGGGAAGGTGCACTGTCTGCATGTACATGCCTATTGGACTGATGGACAGGATGCCATGCCCTCTGTAGCCCACTGAAATCACACCATGGTTACTATCAGCTTGCAATATGCAGGGTACTACCAACATAGCAGTTGTTGCCTAGGCTAGTGTGTGTTTTTATGAGACATGGGTTGAGTGTGTTCTCTGGGTAATACAAGCGTTTGCCAACTTTGTTCGCCAGGCCTTGATGTCACAGGTAGGGGTATGGATTTGCACCCCAGCCTCTCGGCTATTTCACATCTGTTATCCCTGTAAGGTGGACATTGTGACATATATTAGGGCCACCATATAAGAAATTTGCAAAGCCCACTCCACAATGAGTGCAGTTGTTACACACTCACAGCCACTTCCACACAGGATATGAATGACACACACACACACACACACACACACACATGCACACACGCACACACGCACACACGCACACAGACACACACACACAGACACACACACACACACACACACACACACACACACACACACACACACACACACACACACACACACACACACACACACACACACACACACACACCATGTCTGGGAGTAGAACTCCTACCTAACTAGTTTATTACACTACAGCACTACGTAGTTATAGGATGCACTACAGAGACTACTAGAGTACTCTTTCCCCAAAGATGTAGTTCACAGTGAATGACATCAACAGCCTTGCCAAAGTAGGACATTTGAATTGTAGTGAGCATGAGTAGCCTAAACAGCAGTGCTCCATACACAGAGACACCCGCATGCAGTTGCCATGTCTGAGATTGGAACTCCTACCTTACTAGTTTATTACATGACAGCAGCATGCAGTTATAGAATGCACCACAGAGATCACTGGGCTACACTGTCCCCAACGGTGTATTTCATAGTGAATGACATCAGCAGCCTTGCCAAAGTAGGGCATTTGAATTGTAGTGAGTGTGACTAGCTTAAAATGCATTGCTCCCTACACAGACAGGGACACACACACAAACACACACCCACACACAGTTGCCATGTCTGGGATTAGAACTCCTACCAACCTAGTTTATCACACTACAGCAGTACGCAGTTATAGGACACGCCATTGTGATTAGTGGGCTACACCATTCCCAAAGGTGTATTTCACAGTGAATGACATCAGCAGGCTTGCCAAAGTAGGGCATTTTAATTGTAGTGAGTGTGACTAGCCTAAAAAGCATTGCTCTCTACTCAGACAAAGACTCACACACAGTTGCCATGTCTGGGATTAGAACTCCTATCCAACTAGTTTATCACACTACAGCAGTACGCAGTTATAGGACATGCCATGGAGATTACTGAGCTACATCTTTCCCTAAGGTGTATTCAAACAGGATGACCTCAGCAGGCTTGTCATAGTAGGCCTATGAGGAGGGCAGTGTGTCTGTGCATGGGCCCATAACCCATTCATCTAGAGGTTGACACAACACATGCGGGTAGATGCAGGGTTATGTTCTGCAGGTACATGTATACAGCTGCTAGATGACTACTTCCTTGTACAGTCAAGTTTCACAGCTAGCAATTGCACCACATAGTCTGTAATGCTGATGGATACTGGTGGCTAATGTCTACAGTGAGTGACATTTACACCTCATGTGGTTGTAGCCATTTGGCTGTGTGCTGGTTGGGACAGGCCTCATAATGTATGGCTCCTTGTCACAGTCACTCTCTTCCACACATCTATGTACATCTACTTTTGGCTTATTATACTGTGTTGTCCTTCGATATATGTCTGTATTCCTATCCACTGTGTATGCAAAGCATGACTGGTGCATACTGAGGAGTGTATGCACTAACATCTGCAACTGCCAGATATGTATGGCCCACTGTTGTTTGCAGAGATGGGTTCATTTGTTTAAGTGTGTGAGCATGCCCAGTATGACCTTTCAGTATGTTATCTGACATTGCCTTCATTTCTCTAAGTGTGTGAGCATGCCCAGTATGCCCTTCTATATTGAATGTGTGGATCAATTCCAGGTAGTTTGCACTCCAGTGCAGACCTTTGTATTGTACACCTACAGGTAGCAAACTGTTTCTGCAGGGTATCCATCGATCATGTGGCAATATGGGGACAAACTGTGCAGGGGATAGTGTGTACTGTAGGTGATTGTGTCTGTGCTGTTTCAGCTACATGGTACTGCTGTTAGCAGAGATATTCAGACATATGCACTATTATACACTGTTTTGTTTTCTGTCCTCATGTACTGTCAGGTGGACATTCTTGCTCACAGTGATGTCTTGGGGGACAAGGATGACTGCAGCTGTGTCCGGTATTGAGGGCAGATGCCTACATATTCATGGTAAGTTATGCCATTCTGGAGGGGAGCTGCAGACACTTGCTGCTGGGTTTGTGTATCTGGTACAGTGCTGGCAGATGATCCCATACTTGTACATCCATTGACATGACAGTATGGCCTTATCTTGCTGTGGCAATACCTCATAGCTGTACAGATTTGCACAGTTTACCAGAGGCCAGGGCCATGAGTCGGGACATTATCCCTATTTTGGTGTATGGGCAGGTATGTAGCCACCCATTTATGTGTTTGTAGCCAGGGATAGTGTATGCACACAGCTTTGTTTCGGATCTTGCACATTCCATGCTGCCCATGCTCCCACCCCCCTGTTATTCTATCCTCTTCCATACATTATGGATACATTCTATGATACTTTCCCTAAGGTTATCACCCCATCACAGCTGTGTTTTGGTGTTGGTCCACAGTTCATGCTGTGGGACATGGTGGACATGTTACTGTGGTTTGTTCACAAGGCCTTGCATATGGCTTATGTGGAGTATTTTTATGTTGTTATTTGGGTGTCCATGACATAACATGCATAGGCAGTACATGTGAGACACATGTCTTTGGCAGAGACCTGTGGGCCATTTGGTGTTGATGCGGGCCAGATGTGGCAGACCATTGCATTCTGTCAGTCCTACAGTCTCAGATTGCCAAACTGTATATTCGCCTTGGGTGACAGGATAGGTGTGCTAGGTGTTCATGCCAATACCTTCTATCAGTCTTGATCAAGTGGTGTGGATGCTGGCAGGGTGCTGCCTTTGGCTAGAGACACACCTGCATGGGTCACCTGCACTTCATTCTTTCGCTATTGCCATATACAGGTGGGATCATATTGTCTCTATTCCCCACAACAGGGATACAACCAGATAGGTACCTGTGGGTGGTGTTTGGGTGAGATGGATGCATGTGTGCTATGGCAACTACTTGCATCTGACACACAGATATGCATGGGGCATTACAGTTATGCTGGCATGTGCAGCTACATCAGCTGTTTCCCAATACATCAGTCCTACCTCCTTTGTGATCTGCAAGTGTTCAGGCAGACAACACCGGTATCCCATACAACAGGACCAAATACGGGCTCTCTCTGCTCCCCTACCCTACCCCCTATTCCCTCCTACCCTCACTACCTCTACATTTATAGTAATCACAGCCACACCCACAGCTCACCCTCACATCACCTCC
Organism: Protopterus annectens; assembly: GCF_019279795.1. NCBI lineage: Eukaryota > Metazoa > Chordata > Ceratodontiformes > Protopteridae > Protopterus > Protopterus annectens. The sequence goes on from NC_056735.1 coordinate 1,755,078,167, forward strand.
ACCAATCACAGGTTCTCAAGTCATATCACATTATACCACATCAGCTTGCTCCACACAAAATACTCCTAATCACTTTCATTCCCACTAGGCATTTTTGACATCACCCACACTACTTCCCCATCCACATATAGTGCAACTCTATAATTCATATTCAGACCCCCCACCTGGAACCAACTTAAACTTTATAACCATGACTATCACACAACTAAGTCTAGTTTAACACTAGGCTCACCATAAGTGGGGATATCCACCCCAACCCAGGCCCAAATCCATCCTGTCCAACACAAACTGCTCCAACACAAATGTCAGAACATAACGCCCCCACAATCTTCATCCCTGTGCAAATCAACAACAGCAGCAAAACCAACCATCTTTTAATGTTAAATATTAATATTAGAAGTATCAAAAATAAAATACCTGAACTCCAAGCCCCAATAGCACACTACTCCCCAGACATAGTTGCTTTAACAGAAACCTGGCTAAATAAAAACATAGCTAACTCAGACATTCTCCCTACCGGCTACAATATCATTAGACAAGACAGACCACTGCATAAAGGGCGTGGAACTGCCTTACTGTACAAGTCCAACTTAACTGTACATCAATTACCAAACTCCCACCCATCCCATAATAATTGGGACATACTTATCTCACAACTTCAACTTCACCCTAAAAAGGTCATCACCACAATTGTGATCTATATTCCACCTGGTAATACACCTGCTAGCCATGAAGACTTCTTATCCTGGTGTTCTTCCATACACAACCAGAAACCCTTATTCTGGGGAACTTCAACCTAGATTGGTTCACCTGTATATCAGAACCACCAAGTAATCTAATAAATCTCCATGGTTACCAGCAGCTAGTCCAAATTCCAACTAGATGTGATAAAAAATCTAAAAGGGAATCCATCCTTGACTGGGTCCTAACTAACAACCAAACATTGTACCCTCACACAGGCAGTCTCCCAGACAACTTAAGTGTCCACAACATAATATACTTTATACATAGTAGCATATGCAAAACCACTAACTATATATCCACTAGAAACACAAAAAAATTCTCTCTTGAGTTCCTCAACACTTTACTCTAACTGTGACTTGACCCCCCTAAAAACCCTCCCACTTGACCAGGTTGTAGCATATTTCAACAAAACATTTCTACAACACCTAGATACTGTTGCTCCATTGCACAAAATCAAGGTTAGATCCTCTACAAACCCCTGGCTCAGTAAAGAAACCAAACAAATCCTCAAGTCCAGAGACACTGCTTGGCTTTACTATCAAAAAAACAAAGAAACACAAAGCCTAACTAAGTACCAAGAACTGCGCAACCGTGCAAAAAATGCATTAGGCTGGACAACAAATCCTACTACACAACATTACAAAGTAATTACCAACACAAGCCCCCCAAAATTTTGGAAAAATGTAAACCAGCTACTAAAATCCACTCAAAAGGCTACCCCCAAACCAACCACCCCTGACACTAAAGTTCCCATCGAAACACAATTCAACTCCCACTTTGTGAACTCAATTCTTTCCTTAGTATCACAGGACAGTCCCTTCCTCACTATCCCCCCCACCAATACAAATAACACTAATAGAAGCTTTACCCTCAAAACAGTTTCCACCACTTCAATCAAAAGTATGCTCTCCAAACTAAAAACCTCATCAACAGCAGCCAATCTACTCTCCAGCTATTTCTTGAAACTCACAGCAGATGCTATTGCTATCCCAGTCTCCACTCTCATAAACAGATCAATTGTTGAAAACTATGTGCCCAAATTCTGGAAAATATCCTATGTTACACTCATACATATAGGCAGGACCTCCACTGAACTGGCCAAAATCCTTGAAAAATGCATCCATACCCAGATGCTAAACTATCTCCTAGACAGCAACATCCTGTCACCTACTCAGCATGGTTTCAGATCTGCCCATAGTACCACTACAGCCCTCCTCTGCTTCACAGACACAGTAAACCGTCTTAGAAATGAAGGCCTACAGGTGTCAACACTTTTTTTTGGATATGTCCAAAGCATTTGACACAGTCTCACACCAATCCTGCTAAACAAACTAAACCAATATCACTTATCAAATTCCACTCTTACATGGTTCCAAAGCTACTTAACTGGCAGGTACCAAGCTGTGAAATGGGAAAATTCTCTCTCTCCTCAGCTTCCCATAACTATAGGAGTCCAACAGGGTTCTGTCTTAGGACCACTACAATTCACAGTCTTCACAAATGACCTCCATACCTCCACACAGCATGCATCTGTCATTCAGTGTGCAGATGACACTACCTTAATCTGTGCTGCAGAAAACATTCCCACCCTCCTGCAAACAACTGAACTAGCATTCTCTGACGTTGAAAACTACCTTACAAAAGCCCAACTTATCTTTAATCCAAAGAAATCTCAGTTTATGATTATAACTAGTTCTAACAAAAACACTGATAACAGTCAATTCACTATCTACTCCACAAATGCTACTCCAATTGCTCCAGTGGCACAGGCTAAGCTATTGGGAATAACCATAGACTCCCACCTAAAATTTGATAGTTATCTCAACTTAACTATTAAAAAAGTACATGCCAAACTGGGATCAGTCTACCGTATCAAACCATTTTTTACCAACAACACAAGATCAGCCATTGCTCGCTCCCAGCTTCTATCCACCCTACTCTATGCATCTCCCATTCTGACTAATCTCAACAAAACTGAACTAAGCAAAATAGAAGCCTGCTGTGACAGAATTGCCCACTTTGCTGCAAATTGCTCATATAGAACTCATCACTGTACTCCTTTGAGACAGCTTCACTGGCTTGAACTGCCCAACCTCCTAACCTACAATCAGCTCTGCCTCTGTCATTTGATCTATTACCTCCGCAATAAGTGTCCTGCCCTCAAAAACCTAGTACAACATCACTCAGCCAAAAGGTCTCAGATCATCAAGCAAACTACTACTAGAAGTCACCAACAGCTACAATAGCTTTGGAGATGCACTATATAGTAGTTCAGTGGCTAAAAAAATGGAACTCTGTCCCCACTAGCATTCAGAACACATCATCCAAAGCCTCCTTAAAAGATCTCATCAGGCAACATCTCAAGCTAAGTTGGCAGTACCATGATTGCTCCCCAGGCTAGTGAAAGCAGATAAGGTATACATACTAAATCTAGAGTACTTGATAATAGTTTTCAATCTTACTCACAAACACTGGCTAATCTATGTACTGGTAATGATAATGTATGTACTGTACCTGTGTACTATGTATGTATTCTACCTATGTTCCAAATTTCACAAATATATTAATTACCTTTATTTTTAAATTAATATTTTTTGTTTGTTCTCTCCACTATAACTGTTGATGTGCCGCATACCACTGTGAAAACATGTCTTTTGTAATTTGTGTGTATACTGATCATGTCTAAATAACTAAATGTATCTGTAATTTTTCTTTGTGGAGCTTTTCTCCATGGGCATCTGCTGAAAAAGGTCCTTTTCGACTCAGTCAGACACCCCCAGTTAACAAATGTAAAATAAAATAAATAAAATGCTACAATCTATCCTGCTACCTTGACCACCTCTGGGCATCTCTGCTCCACTGCATTATAACTACACATGCATGTTACAACATTTCTACATAGGGTTGTGGGGGGGGCACATCTGATTGTTATGATGTGTGTACATCGGATTGGGGTGGGCACACCAGGCCGTTACTACATTTCTAAATAGGTTTGGGGGAGCAGAACTGACTGTTACTACATTTCTACACAGGATTGGGGGAGTGGGGCACACCTGACTGTTACTACATTTCTATGCAGGATTGGGGGAGGAGGCACACCTGTCTGTTTCTACATTTCTACACAGAGGTTGGAAGGGGGCACACCTGACTGTTACTACATTTCTATGCTGGATTGGGGGAAGGGGCACACCTGACTGTTTCTACATTTCTACACAGGATGGGGGACACACCTGACTGTTTCTACATTTCTACATAGGATGGGGGGGGGTACACCTGACACTTGTACACATTTGCTCTGACTGTACTGGTATGTCAGGTACTTCATTTCATTCTGTATTCTAACCTATCATGCTGACTAGAGGCATATTAATATACTACAGGTCTTAGGTTTGATTGACCTACATATTAGTTTCTAACTTCCTACCCTTTAGAACTAACATCCCACTGCCTGACCTGATGTAGTCTGTCTGTGAAGGCCTGGGGGGAGGTTACCCATAGGCATCATTCAGAGGCCATAGCACAGCCTTTGTTTGTGCTTGTCTACACATGTCCTGCTGGCTGAGACTGTTGTTGGGTATGTGAACTTCCCTTACTGGCATTTGTGAGTCATATGGACACACAAATGGCCCGGCACATTTTCTGCAGCTGGTTTTGTTGCCCTGTGTAGTACTGGCTACTATGGTGACACCAGTATTTGTTACAGATCTCATGGTGCCACTATAGGTGTCTACTATCAGCTGGCATACCATTCAGCCACCCAATTCCCTTGCATGCTCACATCCATACCTTAGATACAGGTAACAACACATACTACTCCATTTGGCAACTGGTAGGTTGAGTGACTAACCTTGTGGATGTGCTGGTATTGAGGGTGGCGCTGCAGGGCTGCCTATGTCAGATGCATATAGTATGCTGCCTACACATGGTTGAGCACAGGTAGTGTCATGTTTGGCATCCCTTTTACTGTATGTGTGAGTCAGAGAGAGGTGTCATTCCCTGGGTCCCTCCTGTGTCAGTGTATGTGCTATGCATTGCCTCTTTGCCAAGGCCAGGGCATACTGGACATGCCTCCTTCTGCCTACTGGGGCAGGCTCAGGTTGCTCCTCCTCTGAGTCACTCTGTGCCTGGGCAGGCCTTGGCAATGGTGGGAGATTGTGTTACCCTGCCCCATGCTGTTCCTGCTGCAGCTGTTTCCACAGGATCATATTGTGTAGCATGGCACATGCGATGACAATTTGGGTACATGTAGCTGGTGAGTACGGCAAGGCTCCACCAGATGTGTCCAGGCACTGGAACTGTGACTTGAGCATCCCAAACTCATGCTCTGTTATAATTCTGGTCTATGCATGTGCCTCATTATGGAGTTCCTGTTTGGGTGTGTGTACATTTCTGATGGGTGTCATCAGCCATGGCTCCAGTGCGTAACCAGCATCTCCCACTAGGTGACCGTAAGGTATATCCCCATTGTCAAATCTCTGGTATGGCTGCATCAGATGCCAGATGTTGGAATTGTGATAGCTTCCAGGGCAGCCAGCACACACATTCATTATTATGCCCTGGGCATTGCACATGTCCTGGCAGTTGATGGAGGGGAAGACCTTGCAGTTGATGTAGACTCTACCCCACTCACCAGTTGGTGCTTTGATGCGCATGTGCATGCAGTCTGTAGCACCCACTACCTCAGGATATTTTGCTATTTGGTGGAACAGTTGCATATTGCTGGCCAACACCTCACGGGTGTTGGGGAAATATACATGCTCACCGGCATGTGCTGACATGGCATCCAGGAACTGGTGGAGTACCCTGGATGCTGATGCTTGTGAGATCCCCATCATATCCCCAGTTGGCCTTTGGAAGGTACCTGTAGCTAGTATTCTTAGGCCTACACATACCTTGGTATCCACTGGGATGGGTTCCTTTCTTTTAGTTTTGTGTGTCAGGTGTGGCCAGCACAGCTCAACAATTTGCTGTTAGAGGTCCCTGTCCACCTTATAGCACTCCACTATCTCCAGCTCATGTAGCCCCTGGTAGGTTACCCTGGGTCTGTACACTCTTCTCCATCTCCTCACTGTGGGTTGGCCAACAGCATTCACATCCTCACCACCCTCAGCCTCTTCCACATGTTGTTGTATGATAGCTATTGCAGCCCATATCATTTTGTTGTTTTGTTTGTTAAAATTTCCCCGCTTGTATACATTGGTGGTGTAGAGTATGGGAACAACCAGAGGAAAAGGTGTTTGCATAGTTTATAGTAGTGTTCTGGGCTGAGTTGGTCTGCTGCCTGTGTAATTGGCTGATTTTGATACACTTCACCAGCCAGCTATGCTAGTTCTCCTAGATTACCTTCCTACTGCTGTTTTCCCTTCTGATTGCCTTCCTGTTTAAGCCTAGGGGTGCACTGCACAAACACAGTGCTCAAATGTGCACAAAGCTGCTATTTCCAGGTTTATTTATTTTTTTCCTTTAAAACCTGATGTGCTGTGTGCTCACCCGCGTAGGTAATGTAAAGAGAACTAGGCAACCTCAGACACACCCCCTTGCTTAGCTCTGCTAAGCTAGGAGCAGACCCGAGCCACAGGCCTCCAATCTGCTTACAGTATGCCTGACACCCCCCCGCTATGATGTCAGCTAACTCCTAAGCTTGCACCAAGGTATTCCTGCTCTTACACTGTTGGGTGCTGACTAGCATGCAGGGGAAATCTGGCATTCAGTATCATTACTGTCATTTGCATAGGATTGCCTGCTAATGCATAGTTACATGTCCTGCACTGAGCCTCCCCCCTTAGCAACCACTATTCACTGGCCATGTTGTCGTCTTCCTGCCATTGAGTATAATGGCAAAATAGTGATTTTGGTTAGAATGCTTATTTTATGTTATTTTTCTTATTTTCCGCACAATCCCATATGCAATTCGCTGCCCTACGCTTAAACAGCAAAGATCGGCTAAAAAAATAAAAGTTGATTCTTTTAATTTTGCAAATGCTTTCCATGCCAATGGCCTTATAGTTGGCCACTGGCATGCTTTCTACATGATATCCACCCTTTATTTGGAGCTGTTATGGCTCCGCTTTGTAATTTGCATTAATGTACTCCGTTACTGGTGGAGTACACTTCTGCAGATTACACTAGTCCTGCATGTCCATTTTCCAGGTTCCTGGATCACAAATTCACCTCATTTGCATGGATTTTTCCTGCAAATGGGGTCATTTGCGTGCAGTGGCTGAGTCTGAGATCTGAGGAAGTCTTGTGGCTAAGATGAAAGCGCTTATTCTGGTTGCTCCTGTGGTAAAAGTTCAATAAAGTGGACTATTTGTCTTTATTTTTGTGGAACCTGGACTCTCACCATTTCTTTTGGATGAGTTTTGTCATTTACTACTTCGGTTAATTATTACATTGACTCATTTAGGAAAATTGTTAATGCAAATATAGATTTAAAAATCTGGTTTGATCTTTTAACAACATTTATAGTCACAAAGAACTTTCCACATAAAATATATAGAGAAATGATTAATTCCTGGGAACAGAAAGGATTTGTTTGTTGGCTCCAATGTATCAAAGAACTAAAAGTTTTAGATATGCAAGTAATAAAAAATAACATACAAAATTCCACAATAGGACTGACTAATTTTACAGAGTATTTGGTCATATTCGCAAGATTTAAGTAGAATAATTAACAATTCCTCATTTAAAGAAATATCTAAATTTACAAAATACATATATTAAATCATATATAATGAGTTTGACATGGGAAACAGTATTTCAAAATTTAAAAAAATATTGATAAACTGTAAAACAACACTCAAAACCTCATATTGGAAATATATAACAAAAGGAGACTCAATACAGTTAACGAAAGATAGTAAAACAAATATCTTATTATCAATAAAATATGCATCCTTTTACACAATACTGGAAAGCTTTTAATTGGAAATGCCTGCACAGAGCATTCTTAACACCCGACAGAATCAGTAAAATTAGTTCTACCATAAAAGGAATATGTTGGAGGTATGCAAATACACAATGCAAATTGGAACCACATTTCCTTTGACTGTGTTAAAATTAAGCCATTTTAGAATAGTATTAATAACTTCTACAAGCTTTATTTAATGAATCATTTTATTTAACTAAAGATCTTGCATTATTAAATGTAAACGAAGGACCTAATTTGAATAGGTCAAACATATATCTAGTAAGGACTCTACTTGCAATTTCAAGGAAGTGTATAACAAGAAGATGGAATACAAACACAATACCAACTTTGGCAGAGTTCTACAGCCTACTGAAGACCACAACATTATTGGAAATTAAAATGAAAGAATAAGAAATTATCTAAATCCATTTATCAACAATCCTTGGGGAAAAGTCTTATCGTTGACTGACACTATACAATAATTGATCAGACACTCTGATAATGGATTGGACATACTTATAAAGTAACTGTATACATAAAGATCTGTTATAGTGTCAGGCTAATGTAAATAGTGTACACAGTTATTTAAGATGTTATGCATAAATACTATGAAATTCATTCAAATGTATTTGAAAAATAAAAAAAAATAGCAGTGAACAGTAAAAATGGTTAGAGTAACATTTTGACAGTCATACAGAACAAACAAATTAGACTTTCAACATTTTAGGCAGTTTGCTGCAAAACAGAACAAAAGTAGGCCTTTTATTTATTTACTTTTTTGTTTTGTTTTTTTTTAAGGGAAAAAGGGGGGGTTGTTTGCTTGAAAAAACCCTGTTAATAAAGTATTGGGAGCACATACCTTGTTAAAATGTTGTAGCACTGCTAAACACACTAGAGATGGAATGCAGAACTCTTATCAAGTTTACTTAGAGCAGGGATTGGTGTAACCCCTGAAATACTGGATCATGGGAATAAGTATAGTGGTGCTGTTGACTGTAATAAGAAAATAAGAGAAAGAGAAGCATCTTCATTAAAGATGCTGTCTAATTGAAATAAAAAAAATATAAAAATCAGTTAATATAGCAGACATTGTAGGAGCACACTTCTAGGAACAGAGGTATTGACAATGATCCATGATGCAGCTTTAAAAAGTTTCAACAAGCAATAGTAAATAAGAAGTTGCAGCCATTTTCAGATTTTAACATATATTTTAATATAAACCAAAGAATAATGGTGTACACAGTATCAAGAACCAAACAGGTAACACTATGTGAGGTAGAGCTGGGACTCATGAAGACAACTGTCACTCTTAGTAAAATAACTTTTATACATTTTATCGTTATACATTAATAGACTAAACACTTTCATCCTAAGCAAATACAGAACTTCATTGAAATCAAAACAGTAAAATACATAATCTCCTTTTACACAAAAATACCTACAAACAAATAAGGAATTTAAAGACACCATCACTGCTTATTAT
>NC_056735.1:1755092303-1755272303 GCF_019279795.1 Protopterus annectens
AGGAGGTTTATCTGAAATCCAATTTCTAGTTATTATTTTCCTGGCCACTGCTAGGATAGACCATAACAAGGGAAGCTTAATCTTTTTAACACATTGAGGTACAGGTGTGTTGAATAATATAAGAGACTTAGAAATAATGAAATTATCTGTAAAAAGAGCCTGCAAAATTCATTAATTGACTTCCAGTATTCTTTCAACTTCATACAGTCATAAAACATATGAGCCCAGTCAGCATTAATTTCTACATTACATCTCTTACATAGATTATCTTTATTATTTATTTTATTCATCATCAAAGGTGTATAAAAAGATCTATGTAAAAATTTCCATGTATAAAGTCTCCAGACAATGGAAGATGTAGTTCTATAAGCAGATTCCAATATATATTGTTTATCTTGTTGAGTTGGTGGGTCCCCATTAATAGAGGTGAAATAATTCCAGTATGAATCTACACTGTAAAAAGTTTCTTGTCTGATAATTTTATGTATATATGAAAGTTTACCTTTATCAGAAACTTTATGCTGTAAATTTAATATCAAGTAATCAATCAGTTTTGGAATAGATTCTTTAACTGTTATAGACATTAGATCTATTCTATCAATGAGATGTTGTCTACAGATCTGAACCGCTAACCAGCAAGTTTCTCTTAGATCAAATTCTTGTTTTAAGAAATCTAGATTTTTAACTTTATTATCAGATATCAGCTGATACTAGTACTTTAGATCATTATCTATAGCTAAATGAGCTCCTTCAGAAGTAGATGACATAAGCATACCCTGAGTATACATTATAGGGAATACAATAAAATTCCATTCCCTATACTTAGGGTGCATGAATATAAAGTTACGATAACTAATAATAATATTTAATGGGTAACAAACCATATGTTTAGGTGTAATAGGTGAAGTACAAAATTCCTTTAGCAACCACAACATGGAGTTATTTACAATCATATTTTTATGTGTTAAGGAGATTTTCATGAAGTGCATACTAATTAGCTCCCAATGATCTTTCCATTTTGCGATATATGACTGATCTATTAATAAAGTAATAACTTTTATAATAGAAGAGATAATATATAAATTAAAGTCTGGAAAAGAAATACCCCCTTGAGACCAGCTATTAGTATGTTTCTTTAATGCAATCCTAGGTCTATTAGGTGCCCATAAGAAATTTAACATTAGTGTATTCAGTTTCTTGATAATTATTTTTGTAGGTGAAAGTATTATTGATTGAATTAAGTATAAAATCTTGGGGAATATTATCATTTTAATAATTGTAAGTCTCTCCTCCATAGTAAAAAACATATTATTCCAGGTATTAAAAAGATTTTGTATATTAAGAAAACAGGTATTATAGTTATTATATATAATAGATTTAATATCTTTAGATAGTATTATACCTATGAAGTTCCATTTTGAATGTAATGCATTAAAGGAACGAAAGTGCTCATACAGGCTTTCTGGCGAATATTGGAACAAACGTGTGTGGCTATCTTACTTTAGAAGTACTCCTGGTGCCTTATTTTATATATATATATATATATATATATATATATATATATATATATATATATATATATATATATATATATGTGTGTGTGTGTGTGTGTGTGTGTGTGTGTGTGTGTGTGTATACATTCAGGGAGTATGAGTGCAGAGGGCTTGTGCTATGTAAAAAACAAGTTTGAAGGAGAAGACTAATGTTTGATGTTCGCTTGTCTTCTGCAGTTTTGGCTTTTTATTCCCCATTGTGTCAGGACTTGGCATTGCAATACCAACATTTCAATGGGGATCAGAATAAACTACTACCTTATCTGGCATGCGTTACAATGCAATACTTTCAATTTGTTTAACTACACACACACACACACACACACACACACACACACACACACACACACACACACACACACACACACACAAACACACACACACACATATATATATATATATATATATATATATATATATATATATATATATATATGCACACACACACACACACACACACACACACACACACACACACACACACACACTGGATATAAAAAAGTGCGCACTCCCCTGTTAAAATGCTAGGCTTTTCTGACATAAAAAATGAGACCACAATAAATCATTTAAAAACTTTTCCCACCTTTAATATGACCTATAACCTGTACAATTCAATTGAAAAACAAACAAATCTGTTAAGGGAAAAAATATAAAAAATAAAAAATGTACAATGCGCTGGTTGCATAAGTGTGCACACCCTTAAACTAATACTTTGTTAAGTGTTCACATCCTTAAACTAATACTTTGTTGAAGCACCTTTTGATTTAATTACCACATTATTGTGGTCTCATTTTTTATATCACAAAAACCTGGCATTTAAACAGGGGTGTTTACACTTTTTATATCCACTGTATATATATATATATATATACTGAAAAATGTTGAAAGACCCAAATGTCAATGTTCTTAACTTTGATTGCAAAACATCAACAAAGCTGTTAACAAAGCAAGCATCCACACTCTAAAACACATGCACCAAGGAATAACCTTGGTCATGTAAAATCAAAACAAAAAGAAAAAGTAGAATTTTTTTTTTTGGTGGGGGGGGGGGGTCCTGCTAATTACATATGGCAAGTCTAAAATTGCACAATATCTGGGATAGGGCATATTCTCCAGCCCTGAGTATTGTGTGATCTTGCAGACTTGCCATCCATCTGCTTAACAAACCAAATTTGTTGACATAACAGATGGTGATCACACTGAAGTTCAACTAAATTTATGTTTACACATGTATGTGTGTATGATGCCTATATGTAGCTACGAAAATAAATTCTGTCGAACTGTATAAATATGTAGGCTTAGCATGTAGTATTTTTAATGAAATAATCTACTTTATTGTTCCATTTAGAATACCAAACCATCGTGAATTTGTTTATCAAACGTGTATGCATGTCTTCTCTATAAAACACCCAGTGAAAGACACAGTTTTAACTTCTTCTTCTGGCTTTTCCTGGTTAAGGGTCACCCCAATGGATCACCTCTCCGCTCATGATTGGCAGTAGAGTTTTACAGTGTTGAGTTGCCAACCCAGTGCCCAACCTTCCACAGAAGGCACACACATAAACACACTCATGCCTAGGGCCAATTTAGAGTGTCCAATCCACCTATAGCATTTCTTTGGGATGTAGGAGGAAACTAGAGCACCTGGAGGAAACTCATGTGACCACAGGGAGGACATGCAGACTCTGCATAGAAGGCACCCCCAGTCAAGGATCAAACCAGAGAACCACTTGCTGTGAGGTGGCAACACTAACTGCTGCACCACCACGGCCACCTTGAAATACACAATTTTAACAATGCTTAGCAAATAAATAAAGCCATTTACCTCTGTATAAGGTATTTTTCTGCTCTTATCTCAAAACACTTACTCTTTAATAGGGTACCTATCAGCATTTCAAATGTTGAAAATGCCGAATTTAATTTAATCAAACTGAAATGTTTGAAATCTCAGAAGACCGAACTGACGGAACATTGATTTCTTTCCCAGAGAAAAAAATCGGTTGGCTGTCATCAGAGTTTGCTATTTCCTTCACTATGGTGCGAGAGGTATGGACCTTAGGGTTAGGGTGTGGGTTAAGGTAAGTGGATAGTTAGTAATGTATGTATGGTGTAGTGTAGGGTTGGGTTTTGTTAACTGTATGTGTGTGCATTTATTGCTTTGTTTGTGTGTAGTTTTGTAGGGTATGTGTGCGATAGTTACAGACCTTATGGTTAGAGTGCGGGTTAAGGTAAGTGGATAGATAGTAATGTGTATGTGGTTTAGTGTGGAGTTGGGTTTTATTAACTGTATCTGTGTGGTTTATTTATTTTGGTGTGCTTGTTTTGTATGTTTCTCGGAACAGCACATTTTTCCCTGGGAAAATATTCGCTATGCTGAGCGTATGATGTTTTCAATATTCGAAATTCCAAGTTCGAGCATATGGTGTTCGACATTTTGGAATTTCATATAGATGATATAGACCCCTTTAATATATGCTATACATATTCACTCCCTAATGTGCTATAACTAAATATTGAGGTGCATATTGAATTAATACAATTAATTCCCTGTCTAACGTGGCCTGCATACTAGTGTTTCACTGCTATGTGCATTGCTTGCATGTATTCGTCACTGTTTTCTTAGCATGTGCTTCTACTCAGAGGTCATGACTGAAAAAACTCCTTAGACCACCCCAACCCCTTTCATTCAAACATAAATAAGTAAATAAATACAAGGACTCATCTGACAAGGTGCCACATCAGACTAGTATTGTACAGCAATGGCAGGGATGTTGGTGAAAGGAGATGGTAGGCAGATGTAAGTGGAGCAAAGAGTAGAAAAAACATAAGCTGAACTTCTGATGCAACAACATTTTAGGGTACAGAAAACATCGAGTTCAAAGTAATTACTGCTGAACTGTCAGTGTGTGGTATTTTTATTTACTTTTTTAGGGGCATTTGATATTGCACTGCTGTTTACTTCTGCGCTGATGGATTACAGCATATCAATTGGAAAAAGAAAGCAGGATGCTTAGCCTAATGTCAGAGATAAATAAAAGAATCAAAAGTTCTGCAAAACGTCATAAGAGCCTGCTTTTTTTGAGAATTTGAAAACATTTTAGAAAAGAGGTGACAACAAATAAAAATGGCCTTAACATGCCATTTTAAACTGTACTGATTTTCATGGCTGTGATAATTGCATAAATGACAACACCATCTCTAGCAATTTAGAGTGTGAGATCATTGGGAACTCATGCTGGTATGTAAATGGAATCCGTCCTTTGGGAAGGATATACTTTCACTTTTCTCTCATGTCACTTCAGTAATGAAATCAATGTTTTTGTATTTTTTTCAAATGAAGTTTCAAGGATGACAGAAGCTTATACTGGCTTAAATGAAAAACAGGAATTGCAACATTTTATTTTTATTCTGTGTGCACCTTGTTGCATAGAAGCTGCCAAAGGTCCAACATCAAACTACTGAAATTAAGGAATAAGAATGTTTATCATAATGTCCATTTGAGTATATGGAACATTAGTACTGCTTCTTAAAGATGTTATCTTTGTCATCACACTAAAGATTGTCAGATTATTACAGACACACACACACACACACACACACACACACACACACACACACACACACACACACACACACACACACACACACACACACACACCTAAATCTATATATATTTCTAAATTGCACATGATATTGTATCTTCTGGTATAAATTTCACTTTAATGTTCTGCAGGGAGCCAGTCTAATACATAATGTAGCTGTTGATCTATTTTTATGTTCTTCACTGGAAAAGTCTAATACATTATGTAGCTTCTGGTACAGTACATCACGTGAAAATATTCAGTCTAATCAGTGCAGACATTCAGCCTAACTATAGTCATTAAGTTCAGTGGCACATTTGCAGTTCTTGTGAATATGCACACAGACACACACACACAAGCTCATGCATATGCACATACAAATACGACAATGACAACAGATAGTGATACATTTGTACAAACACACATGCATGCATGCATGCACATGCACACACGTGCACACACGCGCACACACACACACACACACACACACACACACACACACACACACACAAACACACACAAAAACACATGCACATGCACACACAAACACACACACACACACACACACACACACACACAAATGCACACACACACAAACACACACACACACACACACACACACACACACACACACACGCACATACACACAACCACACACACACGCACATACAAACACATGCATGTACACACACACACACACACACACACACACACACACACACACACACACACACACACACACACACACACACATGCGTATACACACACACACACACACACACATGCATGTACACACACAAACACACACACACACACACACACACACACACACACACACACACACATATACAAACACATGCTGATCACCAAGCTAAAGCAGATACATTTTCGCCAATACATCAGTAACAAAGGCACATTGTCATTAGCCAACTACCTGCTTATTTAAAAGATGCATTGCCACTTTACTGTCAGTTTTATTAGTCAGGTAGATTATAACATTTGTCTTGAGTTCCCATCCAAAATAATTAACAGTTATATTTATTTTGCTGTACTGTTTACACTTCTAGTTTCCATTTGATCAGAAATCACAATGCAGATTTTGGAGTATCCTATTTTCCAAGGTGTCTATTGAATGTTTCAGTTGTGTCACTGTGGATTACTGTGAAAATGTAGATCTGACTTTGAAAACAATGAGTGGTTTATATAATCAGATGTTTACTTTTCTTTTCTCTACAGCTTAGGACAATTTCTCACAGGATTCCAGACTTGGGGGCATGTACATCTCTGGCCTGAAAATGTTTTGAGGAACATCTATGGATGCTCCAGTTGTAGGATATGCTACCACACATCAGACCCACTTGACAAGCCCACAAGTCACTCAGTTCCCTGTTACATTTCCAGTACCTGAGAAACTGAATGCTTTCAAATATGCTTGCATTGTCTGGTCCTAAGTCATATGCTGAGACACAGTGAAGCTGTCTCTTCTGCATGGGTAAGGAATACAATGTAAAGCACTGCCGACTACTGCATGTAACAGTGTTTCAGTTCAGCAACCTAAAGATGAAGAAGGGAGAACATTAAGGCCTACATCAATGTTCTCAAAATGGAAACTTGAAATTGTCCTGCTTAGGAATGGACAAGGTAGTGTGCTGCACAATCCTCAGACTAGGTCAGCATGATACGTTGGTAAAGGTAGAGATAAGACATCAGTCATGCACTTCTACTAAGTTTGCTGAGAAGGCTGTCTTGTGGGTCTAAAGTACTGCAAACTTTTCCTTAACTAGCCAGGATTATGCTTATGTTTGCCTCTGACCAGCAGCGTGATACATTCAAGTGAAGTCCCTGATCTCTACCTTAGAAGGTACATTAAAGAAAATACACATTGTCTTTCTGATGATTGAGAATCTGAAGCATGGTTGCACCCAGCCTGTACCACTGAATAGTCTCTTAAGTTCTGTGATGCAGGCTCAGTGGTCTTGCAGAGCTTGGTGGCCAGGACTGAGAAGACTTTACCAGGTTATATCACTTGGCTTGGCCTGTCCAGAAGTTGGATGTTCAGAAAATGGTTGATGTTTTCTGTGATTTTACCTCAAGAATGCAAGAACAGGGCTAAACAGTCAGCAGTATAAACATTGGCTCTAGGTGATTTGGTCATATTGATCACTGTTGATGTGACACCCCAACCCCGTGTAAAATGTGAAAAAAGGGGATTGATGATGGTGACAATGCAGTTTTTGCAGGCTTCTTCAGATCCGATGATGAATCTATGAAATCCTTCCTAAAGGACCAGAGCTCCATCCTCTAAAACACACAGTTTGCTCATCACTTGGTCATTGCCTTTTATATCTGGTGACTGTTGTCTGTCCACTCTTAACATAGGGTTATGACTAGTCATTCTAATCTTCAATGTTTTGAGAAAGAGTCTCAGAGAATCAGGAGATCCTTCTTGCTTCAGTGTTCTAGGAAAAGGAGTCAGAGGGATTGAAGATTATATCTGTTAAACAGAAAATCACATTGTGTCTTTCTTTTCTAATAGGTCTCTCATATTTTGTGTACACTGTTAGAATCATGATGCCATCTATTTAGATCATGATCTAGGAAAACATATGAGATCACTTGATACATTCCTTATATGAAGCCTATTCTTGAGGCTGATACTTATGCAGCCTGGAAGCATCTGGATTCTGCTCCCTCTGCTCTCTTGAAGGTTGATACTTTATACAAGCCTCCTGCACAGTGAAATGACATCCTGATCAAGTGTCCAAGAGGAAAATCTTCTTATGTGATATTTTTTGTCCTGCACACGTGCTGGAGATATCAGTAAGTTTCCACCTTAGTGCCTGATAAAGAATCTAAAGTTTCAACTGTCACACTAGAGCACATGTGTATCAAATACATGTATCAACTACTATATCAGGCACTTCAGAAAGTAGGCAAATGTGTATGAATCTTGGATCAAGGAAGGTTCTGGTAAGCACCCTACCATGGCTTCTGCAGTGGGCTTCCCTATATCCCAATGTAATTTTGACTGTGCTGGTGTTACAAGTAGGGCAGTATGTTCGGGAAGAGTGGGATAGTTTAGGTCTTCTTCCTTTAAGGATAAGCTCAGGCAGTCCCTATTGGGTACTCTGTTTTGAGTAGCGCTTTTATTTCAGTAGTCCACCAAAAGTTTGATTAAAGATCCACAACAGAAGAAGTAGACTTTAATCACTTTGATGCCAATCTCTTTTACTTCTTTCATATGTGCCCAATACTCAGCGATGAGGAAGCCATAGGCTTTAGTGACTCATTTCCAACAGGTTTATACAGGGAATTGCAGTGAATATCCTTTTGACATAAAGAAGCTCCCACATGCTCAGTGAACTTTGAAGGTGCTCAGGCAAGTGCAAAATGTCATAAAACTACATGTGAAACTTTGCCTCTTGGCATAACACGTAGAAGGAGTGATTCAGAGACATTCATTAACTGAGGCATCATTTGTATATCTGTTATGCTCAGAGGGCCTAATCTGCACAACATTAACTACAGGCATTGCACAGAGGCTTCTCACTCTACAGAAGACAATGTAGAGCACTGATTCCCAAAGGATCTACACCTGTGGAAGGTAATTAACTGTGAGGAAAGCAAGACTATTACTAGCTGAGGGAAAATACACCATTTTCCTTACACTTCCATGGCTGCAGGATATAATTAAAGTATTATTTGTGTAGTAATGGATCAAGACAAAATAGCAGTGAATGTTAATTGTTTTAACAGAATTAAAGTACTTGATGGAAGCACATAGGGTGTGTGTGAGGTGATGCTACCACGTCAGGTAGTAGTGTAAGAATGTACAGCTTATCAACATGTAAACATATTAGCATTCCCAGGCAATTGTACAAGATAGGTGATGTACTGTAGATAGTCTAATTGTGTATTGCTTTCTTCACATAGCAATATGGGGTCTGAATGGAAAGAGGATACAATTAGCATGCAAAGGAGAGTAGCGTTGCTGGAATTGAATTCATCCTCAAGTCTTGGTGAGTAACTTTATGAGGTGGACTCATTTTTTTATAAAATCTCACCAAGATAACACTGATATATAGACTGTATTTGTATAGCATATATCATGGACAGAAGTAGGTTAAAAAAAAAAAAAAAAAAAAACAGTTGAGTGCAAGTGCACAAGTCCCAGGATAAAAAAGTGTCCAATCCTGGTAGGCACACTGGTGCCAGGACTGCAAAAACTGACAGTGTAGAATCCTCAAGACATGGAAACATTCTTAAAATGGGGCTAAGCCAGGGTCATGAAGAGGATGCCCCCCTTGTAGAAGGAAGTAGTAGTCCACAAAAATCACAAAAACTTATAGGCCAAAAAAGAGCCATTAAGATAGAGTGGACTATTGAGGATGAGAAAGAAATTATGCATTGTTACTATTATGCAAGAAGCCTATACTTTCCAAACAGAAGATATACAAAAATGTTAAGAGACAAATTAGAGGAAAGAAAAATATTTACACAAGAAAACCTGTCAAAATCTTCAAATGCAAATTTGCGTTCATTAATACAACAGATTCATGAAAAACATTATATAATCCAAGAAACTTTGGACTGCTTGGAAAAAGAAGTGATTGACGAAGTGAAAAAGTATAAAGAACAAAAGCTAAAGATTTTTGAAAGGTATAAAAAAGAAATATGGACACGGAAAAGAAAGAGAGATCTGGTATGGTGCAATATTTATGCAAAAGAGAAAACCAAATCAATCAATACAAAAAAGCAGCTCCAAAGATATTCAAAGATAAATACAGGCAAAGGCATCCAGATAGGAAAAATTTCACAATACAAAAAATAAGATCACAAGGGGAGAATGTAGAACAGAAGATTTGTAAAGCAGAAGTTAAAAAAATAGAAGCTAAAGTTATGGGATACCTGCGAATTGAATGATTTAGTGTAGAAAGTCTAACACTGGTTATATCACAGCAAGGCCCCTCAATAGCCCCCATGGAATAACTAGTCCCCAAAGTAAGGAGAAACATGAGGAGCAGGAGACATCTGAAGAAGAAATATGGACATGATATGAAGAAAGAGAATTGATATGATGCAGTATTTATGCAAAGGAGAAAGTAAAACTAAACAATACAAAAAGCAGCACCAAATATATTTCAAAAGAAATACAGGCAAACGTAACCGGATATGGAAATTTTTCCAATGCAAAAATAAAAAGACAAAGAGGGAAAGTAGAAAAGAGGATTAATAATGGAGAAGTTCAAGAAATAGAAACTGAGGTTATGGATTACTGCAAAGTGAAGAGTTTATTGTAGAAAATCTAACTCTGATAACACTACAGCAAGTGAGAATAATGGATCCCCAAATTAAGGAGCAGGAAACATCTGATTAGTTGCCATATAAAGGTACTTTGGAGACTTCAGTATGAAACCAGTACAAATTCTCATTTGGAGTTGCACAGCAATGGAAAGAACAGGAAAAGGTGGCAACTCTGTCGCAGTCCATGCTGTGAAGTGATAGGCCAGTGAGTTTCTATATGAAAGAGCACCAGATAACACAGGATGAAACTGAAGAGAATGTGGCACAGGAAGATGCTCTGGAACTTTCTGTAGAATGCCCACAGGAAATGGAGAATAAAGAATGTGCCCTCAGTTTAGAAAAAAATTATCTAAGGGAAGAGTTGCTTGATTTAATAGAGATGGATGGCTATATTAAAATCAATGAAAGAAATAGACTACAGAAAGTCATTAAGACCCAAAATGTTAGAGGTTCGATAAAACTAATGAACACAGTAATCACTGTTCATAAAAATTAATGTGAAATAACAGATGTAATTAGGATATATTACTTTGCAGCTAAATTAATAACAGATACAGTTTTACCACAAAAAACACAGGGCAGTAACAGAAAGAAAGGGGAGAAATCAAATGCCATCATGGAAACATCAAATAGAGAAAACTATAAAGCAATTAATACAAGAAGTGTCACTGTTGGAAGAGTACAGATGAGGGAAAAGATAAAAAAAATTAGACAGACAGATGTGATAAAAGCAACTTACAGCATCAGAACATATCAGGATCTATCACTTGCCTTCCAATGATGTATAAACTATGCACTGGAATTGATGCTGACAGAGTTTATAGTCATTTGGAAGAAAACATAAACATGGCAATAGTGTAAAAAGGTAACAAAAGAAAGTCATATGGAACAAAGGATCATTTTTTGTTAAATAAAGTCATAATGGAGAACTTTAAAACTGGGAAGAATTTAAGTATGGCATAGATAGACGATAAAGAAAAGCATTTGACAGTATCCCACATGCATGGATAAAAGAGTGCTTAAAAAAGTATAAGATACACCCTACACTGATTGATTACATTACAGTGACTATGAAACAGTGGCAATCCACTTTGCAGTTAAACCATGGTAAATGACAAATTATTATTCCAGGGATAAAAAAAATTCAAAGGGGGATATTCCAGGGTGACTCTTTTTTACCACTGTTCTTTTGACATGCACTTAACCCATTAAGACGTCTACTTAACAGATTAAGTCATGGCTACAGATTGGCTCCCAGTAAATAACAAAGTATAAAGACTTCTCAACTTCTTTTTGTGGATGATTCAAAACTGTATAGTTCATTAGATGAACTGAAAGCGCATCTGCAAGTGGTCGAAATTTTCTCAGATGATATAAAAATGTCATTTGGTTTTGATGAATGTGCAAAAGCAACCTTTAAAGCAGCAAAGCTGCAGCACCAAGAAATCGTTAGCCTGGGACAGGAATGTGATATAAAAGAACTTGAACAAGTGGGAGCATATAAATATTTGTAAATTGATGAAGGATCAACAGTAAAATATGAACAAATGTGAATAAAACTTAGTAAGGGATATTTTAGAAAAAATAATACTGAAAACAGCTCTGACATCTAGGAACAAAGTCCAAGCTGTAAACCAACTTGCTCTCCTCTCCTACCTTACAGTTTTGGAGTGATTGACTGGCCCCAAAAGTTATTGAATCAGATGGACAGGAAAGCAAGAAAAGTTCTTCATGCCTATCAATGATTTATAAAAATCAGTGTATACCAAGATTAGATATTTCCCATTCTGAAGGAGGTGTGGCCCTCCTCAAAATTGATTACATGTATAGATCTGCAACCGTAGGACTAAGATCTCTGCTGAACTTACAAGACCCAAACATAGTGAAAGTTTTAAAACATGAGGAGAATATAAGTCTAAGTTGACTTTCCTGCTTAGTTTAGTAGAAGCATATCAGTGTCAAGTGGGAATGGAAATCAAAACAGAAGTAGATAAAAATCAGGCAGCAATTGAATATGTCAAAAAAGCAAAAAAAAAAAAAAAAAAAAAAAAAAAAGAATATAAGGTGAATGAATGATCAGATGAGAAGGCAAGAAATGTGGAAAATGCATAAATATAGTTGCAAGTACAGAAAACCCTTGGAACAATCTCATGTTGATCAGGATCGAATGCAGGACTGGTTAAGGAGTGGTGAAATAAAACCAAAAGAGAAAAGGTTAATATTGGTGGCCCAGGATAGTGGACTTTGTGCACATTGGTTTACAATGTCCATTGAACATGTGGGAGAAGTAGAAAAATACAAGTTTTGTAAAAACAGAGTGTAAAACAATCTCACATCGTGTTGCTGGACGTTATACACTAATGGCAAAAGGACTGTATACTGAAAGCCATAATAATGTGGCAAGAGTGTTGCATTGGGGATTGCTCAAACATTATAATACTGAAGTAGTTGAAAAAAACATTGGAAACATAAGCCACAAAGCATTATAGAAAATGATGGGAGTTTATATCACATGGGCTCACCCACTACCAACAGTTAAAAAAATAGATGTGAGAAACCAGATATAGTAGTCTATAAAAAAAGACAGAAGTAGCATTGATCATTGAAATTGCCACACCTATTTACTGTAGTTGTCTTACGTACAGAGAGACACAGTCATAAAATGCTAGGATTTACAGGCAGAAACTAGGGCAGTGTGGAAGAAGGATACCCAAACAGTTCCAATAGTAGTAGGGGCAACGTGTCTTATAAAAAAATTTACAATCGTACTTAGATATGTTACCAGTACATGTACCTCCATACAAACTGCAGAAGGACTCAGTTCTGAGCATATTGTGGGTGCTAAAAAAGCACTTCTGTCTAACATCAAAGATTAAAACAATATTCATTTTATGAACTTTAATGAAACTTTGACTTAGGAATGGTATTAGAAACCCAAAAGACTTGGAGAAATTAAACAGCGAGACAACATATCTGTCAAAGAAAAAGCAAAGATCAAGTTTTTCTATGAGAAGAATGAAGTTCTGATGTAGCCTCTCAATCTCCATGGTTGATGGCTGCTCAAACAGGAGAATGTTCACTTGTTCTGTCATGACCGTACTCCACTGGGTATTGTCACAGATGTTAATGTTGTCATGGTTAAGTCTACCATTGTAAACAGGTCAGATATAGGGTGACTGATATAAATTATGACACTGAAAAGCATGTTATCTACCTTGCACAATAAGGTAACACTATGGGAGGAAGGCAGTGGGTCTAGCTACCATTGATGGAGATGGAGGAGTTTCTGACAATTCTGCATGGGGTAGTGGAGTCATCATGTTCACATGGTGGGTGTTAGTTCTTGGGGATGAGCTGCAGTGTGTCTCTTGAGTATCAACTGGAGGTCCTCCAGGTGTGTAGTGTGCTATGCTTTAATGTTAAGGAAAACATATTACTCTTTTAACTCTTTATGTGATGTACAGTAGTCTGGTTTTATCTGTCTCCAATTCTGTAGAACATCTCTCGTTTTGCCTCATATGTATGCCCTGTTCTTGAGCAAGTCACTTAACTAGACATTACTTTAGGGCAACTAGAAATTTTGACAAGGCCCCTCAATAGCCCCTGGACTGCCAGCCTAGTAAGCATCTATGAGCCAGAGTACTTAAGGTGTAAAGGAAGGAAAGGTATTATAGTAAATATGAGAATCATCATACAAGCCATGTTCTTTGGATGAGATCCTTGCCTTCCCTATTCTGTTGAATGCTGACAGTATGTTTATTATTTTGCTGTGAATTAACTGGACAACATATAATCGATGAGTTTTATGTTAATATTTTAACTATGAATACATTTTTAATTTAGTTTGTTTTTTTGCAGGCATGAAATGCAGTGTGGGCCATAACAGCTCGTCTAGCAATTAGTGCTCTTGAAAACGGCTATGAACTGTTAAAGAGCTGCTTCTCCTAGTACCTGGTTTGGTGTACCAGACTGTTAGAAAATGGGTTACACATTTGTCTTTTGAATACCTGGAACCACCACATAGACACTAATTAGTACTTCACTATGTGCTATTTTATTATGAATCCTAGCACATCTCATGTAGTTTAAAGGGTTGCCAGAAGCATTTTCACTAAATGTGAGTTTCAGTGGAAAAGAAGTTTGCTCTTTCTCATGCTGTCTGTTTTCAACGTGAAAGTCTTCTGTTTAGAAAACACTGCCAGTGTTTCTTTCTATAAAATTCGAAATAAAAATTTTAAAATTAAATAATGAAATCCAAATCTCTGTGATGATTGTAATGTAAAGAAGAAAATAATATATACACTGACACGTTTGAACAGTGTTTGTGTCAAATGGGGAAAGACAGCCAAATAATGGGATATTGGTATGGCTGGCTGGAGCTTGATTAATTAACTTGAATAGCCCACCACATTTGCCCACCATCTGGCTCTGTTGACTCTGGAGCTGCAGAGTCACCTTCTGTTTGATGGGTTACTTTTTACTGGACAAACTTCTGTATATCCTCCTTAGCCTGTTCTATATCAAAACATGGCATTGATCTTCCAGGAAAAAAAATATATTCTGAAGACAGCTTGGTACAGCAGCATGAATCTCATATCTGCCTCTTGATATTCCTTAATTGTTGGGATAAATTTGCATCTCTTCTACCAGGTGTGAAGTGAATAATAATTTTACGCAAACACTTGATTGTCTCCAGTTTTTAACACTTTGTCCTTTTATCTCAGTTTTGTTCAAATCAATTCTTTCTGTTGGCATGACTGTATCTTTACAAATACAGGTCTTGGTTGATTTTTCATGGCCAGATTTGGAGCATACACATGGTTGCCTTTTCAATTAACAAAGGCTGCTGTCCTATTGCTTATTTGTGCTTTGATAAAACTAATAGTCTGTTCCTTCCATTTTCTTTGAAGCAGAAGAAAATCTCAGGTTTTACTTCTGTGCTTTATTCTCTAACTCACCAATTTTTGAAACATCTCTTCTTGATCAGTCTCATACTCAACCATCCTTTTCTTCATTTTGACCTCTGTTTTTTTCAGTTTTATCAATTCAACTGAATAGCTCTTTAAAGCTTCTTCCAATATTCTAGGCTTCTGTTATTTAGGTTGATATACTCCTTCAATGTTTCATTTATTTTAATCAGCTCTGAGCACAGTTGATTTATCTTTTCAACTAGATTACTGGAAACCACATCTTTCAACAAAGCTGGAGCTTGAACTGCTTTTAACCAAACAGCTACAGGATTCTTTTCAGCCAATGTTTTCACATTTTCTAGCTGATTTTTTTCATTCTCTCTAAGTTTCTTCTTTGCTGGTATCCAGGAAGTGTAACTGAATTCACTAAAATTGCAGAGTATCTGGCCATTATCTCTCATATTTTTTTCACACTGGAAGATCTGAAATCAAGCTGTTGTGCAGTGTGCAGCCATCTTGGAATTCTCCTATGCAGTAATATTTCTGATGTTTCGTATGACCTGTGGCTTTTTTAAAAAAAATGTTGTAACATTTATATTGTCTTTAATTGTTTTGCTTTATTCATTGTCCTAAAGAATGAATTAATTCATTAATAGGTCTGGATTGTATAGTATAGTGTAAGCCTGTTCCATTTTAGTGATATCTATTTGCAGTACCTCCTTTACAACATCCAAAAGGGGTTGACATTTGTCTGGCCACATAATATGCATTATTTGAAGATATGGTCAGAACAGTCTGATCTTCTGCATCCATTAAGTAGTCATTATTGCATATTGATGACAGTCTTCTCAACAAGATAGGAGTGTAAAGGAATTTAGATGTAGTTAAAAATTATTACTCTGACAGCACAGAGGACTAAAGCACTAAATTATTAATGCACTGCTTCCTGTGATAAGGGTGCATTGTTTGACTCTTTCCCACTTCATTAACTACTGCATGGAATTCAACAAGTCACTTAACCAGACTATTTCCGAGCAATTGGGAATTTGGGCTATGCTCCTTAACAGTTTATATGACTGCATGTCTAGTAATTATGAAAATGTTGTTGTTTGCCAGCCATTCCCTATTGCATAAATGATCTAGTGCATCAAATATTATGATTCTATCACCAGTGCAGCTCATGTTTTAATATAACATGGGCAATTTATTCTTCAAGAGCAGCAGCCACTGCATTTGTACATGAAGCACTGAAAATAAAGTTGTTTGCCAGCAGCAATCACTGCATTAGTAACAGTTTTCTTTAATGTGGAATTATTCAGATGACTTTTACTTCTGCAGAAATTGGGCATATTTACTGCTGTTTGGTGGATTTTAATGGTAACAGTTTGAATGGCCTTTAATGGTTGAAATGTGTTGAAGTGGGTAATCATGTCATTATTGCTTCATACATTGTTGTTCTCTGTTTACTGGAAAAAAATGTTCAAAACTTCAAATTTATAATGCATTCTAACAAATGTTGCTGTATTAAATAAGGAGTATAATTTAATAATATCAAGAATGGGAATCAAAGTACACGTATAATTTAATAATATCAAGAAGGGGAATCAAAGTACACATGCATGCATGTATAGTCCTAAAAATGTGTGCAGGGCACCAATGTTTGGAAAACAACTCAGGGCTCATGGCTGGAAAACAGCCCAGGGACCAAGGTATCCACTATTGGTCAGATGCATTCTCAATGAATGTGAGTTTCAATGTATTTTCAGTGAATGCAGGTTTCAAAGGGAGAGAAGTTTAATGCTGCTCTTACTAAGTCTGTTTTCAATGTGTTTTATAACAAATGTCTATCAGAGTTTGTGATATGAAATTTGAAATAAAAGTTTTAAATGAAATTCAAATATCTGTAATCCTTGTAAAAGTAAAGAAGAAAATAGTTTGCAGCCTGACAGGTTTGAATAGTGTTTATGGAAAATGGGGAAAGACAAATAATAGGACACTGGAATGACTTTGTGGGATCTGGTACATTTCCCTATCTAGAGCCCCATTTGACCATGATGGGCATTCATCACAGTAAGCACATGCCCTTCCTATACAAAAGTTGACAAATGCAGTAGTTAACCAAATCTGACACTGCTATTCATTGTTGACTGAATGTGTGACTAAACTTAAATCAAGATATGATTATGTCACTTACCCTGCACCTTACTTGTATGTGCTAACCCCAGCTGTAACCCTTACTAAAAACCCTTTCCCTAACACTGACAGCATGCAAGGCATAAGAACACAAATTATAGACAATGCAAAACATGCACAACACTGCCTCTATGCCCTTATCTAACCCTTACACAAACCCCCACTCTTGAACAGTTATATATTCACAACCGCTATCAAAGTCTTGCACATCATCACAGCCACCTCCTTTTCATTCAAACATTAATTTTCCTACACAATCCTGCTTACCTACACTATATAAAACTAAATTCAACCTTATGTGAATCACACAAATGAGCATTCACTCATCTGTGCACTCTTTCTCATTCTCTCTCTCTCTCTCTCTCTCGTTTTAGACCAGTAGCATTTTCAATCAAATCGAATTCTACCTTTTCAGATACAAACAAATGTGCATATGTATGTATGTGTGTGTGTGCGTGTGTGTGTGTATATATATATATATATATATATATATATATATATATATATATATAAATGTATATGATATAAATTATATATACATGCACATACAACTTGAGTTATGTCCTTTTGATAGAAATGCTCAAATGTCGACATCTGACACCATTTGGCCAATACTAACAGATGACTGACATGTACGAAATCAACAGGGGAATATGTCCTTTCTCTGGAGCTCAGAGTTAACTTGTCCCCTTGCAAAAAGTATGGCTTTTGGTTTTGCCTGTTCTAAGGATTAACCTCAGAGCATGCACAGTAGCTTTTGACATTTCAGTTTTCAATTTCTTTTGTTAACTATAGGAATGTCAATATTTTCTCCATTCAGTGTAGAGTACTATGGCTTTATATAATATCATTATTGTGATATTGCACATATGCTGTTTCTAGAGATTTGTAGACCATGCTTAACTAACATTTCAGTAACCTGCAGTCAGTCTAATGTTTTGCTTACAGGTCAGACACCTTTTCTACAACATGTCTCCATGGACATCTCTCTGACAGTGCTTGGACAGTGGGACATTGACACCCTGGGAATCAATTACTGGTCATTTTTCATTTCCTTGCATTTATGTTTTTTTTTTTGCTTTTGGTTCTCCTGTCTTGAGGAGTACATTGTACAGTAATGAACTTGCATCCCACCTCATGCCAGAACTGATGCTTGCAAACCATTAACTCCACAGTGATAGCTTTCTGCTATGGTCATGTGATTCTGTGGTGAATTACTACCAGCTGGCTTTTCTGCTCCCCTTTTTTACATCGGGCAAGCCCTTCCTTTGTATGTACCTGTTAGTGAACTGGTATTGTGTTGAGTATGAGAGAATCGAGTAAAGGTGATAAAAAAATCATTCCAGCAAAGGTGATTAAAAATCAGCTGATGGAATATATCCAGTTGTCTGTGAGCAAGTTTACAGAACAGCTGGAATTTGGAAATTAGCATTTTCCACTGTAGTACAATCTAGAGTTGGTATATGTATAGATATATGTATTCATATATATATATATATATATATATATATATATATATATATATATATATATATATATATATATATACATATATATATATATATATATATATATATATATATATATATATATTTTTTTTTTTTTTTAGAAGGGGTGTAGGAGAGTGCAGGGTGGCTTGTGTTTTGCTGGGAGAAGCTATTTTGAAAGATTGTGTTTCATTTTGATTTGTTTAAGAGTGAAGAGTATAAGTTTTGTTTAGGATATAAAAGCTGATTTGCTTATTTTAACCAAATTTTGATAACAGTGAAAGAATTTTGAATGATGAACTAAAGTGCTGGTAAGGACAGGACTGTAGATAAAGAGCATATTGAACTATGCTAGCAAGGTGAGTGGCAGTATGTATTTTATTTATAAAAATTGTTAAATAACAGGAGGGGCTAATATTGATCATTGTGGGATGTCAACAGTGAATGATACAAAGAAGAAAAGATTTTGTTTCCATTTGACTGCTTGTTAAGTGTTAGTTAGATAGCTACTTAACCATGAGAGAGAGGTCTGGGTGAAGCACTCAGGGACCAAGTTGCCATAATGGTTAAGGTCTCCACCTCTCATGCACAAGGTGCAAGGTTCAATCCTGACCTCCGACCAATGCCTGTTTGGAATTCGCATGTTCTCCCTGTGTCTCCATGGGGTTTCTCCCATGTCCGAAAAACATGCTGTTTCCATGGCAAAGTCACCATTGAATGGAGCTGTGGGCAGCAGCACAAACTCTACATGGTGCCCTCTAGGGGGAAGAGTTGTACAGACCAACCGCTTTGGGTATCTTCTGTGGTGCACAGTATCTTCAAGATAGGAGAACACAGATTACAGACTGTGTGCTGTGACACAGCTACCCACTTGACAGTGTAAAATATGACACTAGGTGATTTGGTCATGTTGACTAATGTCGCCAAAATGGGCATGGGTAGTTACTGGTGCTAAGAGGGTTGAGGACCCAGCCTACTCTGACCCACACCAGGTACTCTTGCTGATGGTGGGAGAGGTGTATACGGGCCCCTATTAGTCAGTGTATGCCTGCCATAAAGCCCAGCAGTCGTAGGTCAATAAGCTTCTGGCCAGATGGTGTCTAGTTGCCCAGCCTGGGATAGCTCTGTTAAGTGAAAGCTGGATGTAAAACCAACCAACCTGCCAATCATGGAATTGTTATGCTTAATGTATGTTTACTAACAGGATACAGCTTGGAAGTAGAAGTGGATGAAATGATGATACGGAGAAGGCTGGGCATCCTATGTATCCAAGAGAAGAGATAGAAGGGCAGTGCAGCAAAGCCATTTGGGAGTGGGGGGCTGGCATAATGGTTAAGGTGTTTACCTTACAAACACAAGGTAAAGGGTTTGATTCTCACATTGGGTGACTGGTTAGGTTTAAAATTAGCCTAGTACTAATCTATGAACCAAAGGCAGAAAGTTTAGTAAGAAGAGGTTGATGGCATACGTTATCAAATGCTTTATAAGAACAGTGAAGATACCAGGTTATCATTATATGTTGGTTTATGATTTTGGTGAAGTTGATGAGGGTAGTGGTAGCACTATAGTGAGGTCAAAATACATTCAGGGTTTTAGAGAAGGTTGTTAGAGTTAATGTACTGCATAAGTTGCAAGTCAATACATTTTTCTAGTATTTTTGAGAAAGGGAACAGGAGAGGAATAGGCTGTAGCTGCAAAAATCTGCTGCTGTGCTATTTTTGTGGAGTGGTATTATATAGGAGCGTTTTCGACATGTAAGGAGGATATCTGTCAAAATGGATTGGGTTATCAGTATGGATACAGGGCCATGTTGTCAGCTGCTATTTTTGAGTATTGTTTTAGAACCTGGTCAGCTGCTAAAAAGGTTGCTTTTAGCTTAATTAGAAGTTTTCTTATAGTAGAAAGAAGAATGAACGTGACTGCTTATGACATGATGGGGAGACAGAATGGTGAATTGTTGTTATTTTTATTATTATTATCATGATCATTATTATTACTATTAACCATAGATAACATGTCTGTATAAAGTAGGAGTCAAACTAAGATGGTATTGAGTCAGTAGAGTTATAAGCAGAAGGAGAGCATGCGGTGGTTTGGCCAGGATATATTAGCTTGTTTAGTGATGACTAAAAACATCTTGAATTCCTTTTGTGTTTATATTGGAAGTTGGTAATAGGTTAGTTTAGCCATTTATTATAGTCCTTAGTAAGATTTCTGGGATACCTAAATGTGTGTAATCTATTTTGTGTTCTGTGTTTATGCCATTATTTCTAGATTTTGTATATTTGAGGGAGTCGTGTTATTTTTAATCATTTATCATAAATAATGGCAACACTGCTAACAATATGAGCTTTTGTGAACTTTATCTATTGAAGTAAAGTGATTACATCTGTTAATTGTGAATTGTTTCTATTTTGTGAGGCCATGTACAGATCATTAACTCCTCTTAACAGATAGTCCATGAACAGGGTAATATCATGACTGCACTCCATAGCAGAACTATGATGTAATACCAGTGTCTGTAAATATATTTTTTTTTTGGGGGGGGGGTCCAGACACTATATATATGTTTATATACAGAGAGAGAGAGAGAGAGAGTCCAAAGCTTGTGTATGTAGAAAAAGCAGATGAGGTGCATTTCTGGGAAAATTAGGAAAGTGCACACTCTGAAAAATAAACAGCACTAAAATCAGCTAAATTGGAGAAAATCTACCTTTATCTGTGAGCAGATAACACACAGGATAAACTGCAGACCAGGTTCCACTCACACAAAGCTTTTTCAATGATAACTGATACTGTGAAACCAAGTGATTTTTATAAAAAGTAAAACGTGACCAGTTTCAATAGCTTTTTTTAGTTTTCTAGTAATTTTAGTACATTTAATTTGGAGATAGCTGTGTTTATTCACTATTATGAAATCATTTTATTGGTATTTTTAAATGGTTATATGACTTAGCCATATGTTTTACTTTGTATTTTAAAAAGTATGATTTTACAGGATCAGTTAGCACTGAAAAATCTGACTGTGAGCAAAACCTGGTCTGCAGTTTATCCTGTGCGGATGCTCAGCTTTGATGCTGGATGACCAGAAGTATGTCAGTTCTATTTTCACATCATGTGATCTGATGCATTTTCACATTGCTGAGACTGCAGTGCAGCATTATGAGGTGCTGCATTTCTGAATGTACCTTCTTTTGGATGAGATGTTAAACCAAGGTCTTATCTGCTTGAGTTAGTGATAGTTTAAGCATATGTAAAAGATCCCATGGCACCTACTGAAATATGCGGGGGTGCTTTATTGACATTTTCATTAATTTTATATTATATAAAAAAAATAAATAAATTCCTTACAAGCTCATTTTTTATATTCATACTTACAATTATTTACAAATTATTAACACAAAAAAATAACTAAACAGTTCTATTTCTTTCATTATTTTTTCTTTTAGATTTATCTACTATCCCACACCTTTTCTTCAACAACCTTCTCTTAATTTCAGCTAATACATCATCCTATTCCATTTTCTTATTATATAATACATTCTTACATTTTCTTTTCCACAGAACCCATACTGCTACAAACAGTACTTTATCACATTTTTCAACATTGCATTTCTTTACTTTATCAAGCTTTCCAGTAATATCATATTCATATTTATACATTTAATAGGATCATATGATCATAGGAGATTGCTAGGCTACCGACCCGGAGGTCATTTGAAGCCTAGCCATTTCATCCCAATATAACACATAGAAATGTTAGTCAATACCGAAAAACTGCATTTAGTGATGACTGTCCATGTCCAGGAGGGTTGTAGGTGCTATCCTCAGTAAGAATTTACAGTGCCCCATCCACTGTAAATTTATTAGATCTATATTCATTTTTTAATTTTTCCCAAAATTCGTTATTCCTTTTTGCAACCAAAAAACAAAGTTTGTTGTTTCTACTTCACTACAATAAACATATTTTCTTGCCCCATCACCATGTCTAATAATATTCCACAGAAAATCCTCTGCTTTAAAAAAATTCAAACCTTTTTCGTCTGTTTTTATTGCCTTTTATCTTCTTTTAACTCCTTTCATGGGCACACCCCCACATTTTTCTTCTAAAATCATAATATACCATTATTTTATTTTCCTATTGACTTCACTTACTTTTAACTTTCATAATTTTATTTTTTTTCATAGTTTTTTCTTTCACCCTGTCCCTTTTTTCTTTTCTTTCCCCTGTTTTTCTGTCCCATACATTTTATATTATTCATATAGCATCTTACCTATCATTTCTTTATTTTGTCTTGCTCATTGCCAAGAAAAATACATAGATGCTAAGTGCACCATTGGATTTTTAAAATTCAAACCACCTTCTTCTTTCTTATTATAAATTATCCCTTTCTCGGTGGGTTCAGCCCTGTGCCTCAAATGAACTAAAAAAACTCTAATGACTTTTTTCTGTTTGAAATTGAAACATATATATTTCATTAGCTTCAAGGAGTGCAACTGAGTATTTGAGATCAACAGATTAAATACAACAAATAGTAAAAACAATAAAAATCAGATCTCAACACCATAAAAAGAAAGCTCACTTGTTTTAATACAAATACAAATAGCAGAGCTTTCGGAATTATCCCTTCTTCAATGCATATAAAACACAGTTCAAATAAAGAGTTTTTAAATACAGCACATGATCCCATCACCCAATAAGAACTCAGCTTGTCATACAGAGAACCTCAAGTTTAAAGATAAAGCATGACATATAAAAAGTACATTCAAAAGCAACTTAAAAAAGCACAACAGACACAGGCAGACAATAGCAACATTCACTTTGGTTTCATTTGCTTTGGTTTTAATACAGGTTTTAAACTAAGTGAAGCATTTAATACAGGTGCACGGCCAGCCTGCAGTTTTAAAATCCACCTGTCTTCAGTGAGTTCAGTGATATTTAGAACACCATCACATCTTAAATTGAAAATATGCATTGTAATGCTCTAAATTTAAATGCATGGTCTGTACCATTGCCATGAACATACTTAGCCAAGGAATTAGGAAGTATATTTCTTCTAATTTCTAAGAGATGTTCAGAAACTCTTTCCTTACATTTTCTATTAGATTTACCTATATAGAAACTAGTGTATGTCATGCACACAGCTAAATATACCATATTTTCTGTGTTACAAGTAGCAAAGCAATCAAATTCATAAATATGTTTTGTTCGTGGATGCTCAAAAGTAACAGAAGGATCAATGTGTTTACAAAAACACAGTTATAGCATGAAATAGTACCTTTCCTTTTAATTCTAGTGGATTGGTCCTTCTTTCCATGCATTTCCTTATAGCAGATTTTTTGTTTCAGGTTAGGGCATTTCTTAAAAGTAAAACTGGAAGATGCACCTATTATTTTACCTAGTTCTGGCATAGCAGTTAGTATGTCCCAGTTTGTCCATAGATCAGTAACACCACTAGTAATAACACTATATTTCATGATGCAGCTAAACTTTGTGCTGTTAATATGACTTTGGTTAGTCTATGGCTGTTCTGATGAAAAATATGGTTTGGCTCTACCATCTCTTTCATTAGTTATATAGTCAGATGCTTCATTCAAAAGACCTTCATCATAGCCTGTCATTTGAAATTCTTGTCCTAGCATATCCAGCTGCTGGTTACATAATGTTGCATCTGTAGTCAGTGTACTCACTCTCATATATTGGTTTTAACTATCCCTTTAAAAACATGACCAGGATGCATGCTGCAACTATGAAGAAATCTGCTAGCCCTAACTTCCTTCCTATAGATATTCATGGATATCATCCCATCAGTATTTTTAAATGCTATATCCCCCCCAAAATAAATAATTAAATAAATCTCTGTTCTAGAAAATTTCAACTTAAATCTCAGAAACTTTGTAGTAGTTTTCAAGAATCAAACATATTCCTGTAGTTCAATTTCATCACCCTTCCAAACCAAAACAAATGTCAGCAACAACGCATTTCTAAAATAGAATTTTATCAGTATAGCTACATGCATACTCTCCCATTCATATAGAGCTATGTTAGTATAAGTCTTTGCTATTGGTGCACCCGTAGCACCACCCAATACAGCTGCTCTCCAAATAGAAAAACATTACTTGTTAGTACAACTTCCAAAAGAGCACAAGAAATTTCTATTTTCCCATTTGTGAATGCTGTGTTCTTACATATTCTGTCACAGCCTGTATGCCATGTTCATTAGGGATGACAGTAAACAGTGAGTTGACATACATTGTTACAAAAATAAACTGGGCAGTCTCATTCACAGACTACCACTGATAAAGTTGTTTTAAAAAGCTATTAGTATTACAAATATAACTTTGAAGACAAGGATTTTAATTTTTCTTCAAAGAAAATTAAAACAGGTTCAGTTACCCATCCCGTCCCAGACACGATGTGTCACATTGGGTGATGCAACCAATCTTGCGAAGCACAGGATTAGCAACATATAAGAAGTTGAAGAGTTCAGATATAATATCATCTTGTACCTGAAACTCAAAAATAACATAATTAACCTTACATATTGTATTATTCACATTACTCCTATTTAATAATTGAAAAGTACTTGGATCATTTGAAAATTCTTGCATAGTCTGATTATATTGTGCACTATCCATTATAACTATGGCACCCCCCTTTGTCTGCCTGTTTAATAACGATACTAGTATAATTTTGCAGTTACTTTAAAGAATCAAATTCTTCTTTTGATAAATTATAACTCTTATTGTGCTTTGAATAATTAAAAAGCTCATACAACTATTTCTCCCAAGTACTATAGAAAGCTATAATTACAGGACCACTAACAAGAGCAAAAGTGATTAAACATTTACATACCTGTTTAGTAGTGACAGAATTTTGAAACGTTAATTTAACATGTAATTCCTTGCAAACAGCTTAAGAGCAGTAATAGTATCCATAAAATAGTCTTTACTTGTTGGTATAAACTGCAAGCCTCTTCTTAGCAGGAAAATATCAGTAGCAGAAAGTATCCTGATGGATAAATTAACAATTTCAAAATTGTCTGTAAAATTGTTCAACTCTTCACTTTCAACCTGCTGTGAGTTAGCGGACCATTTGATCTCATACAGACATTTCCTCTTCCTCTTTGATTTGCATTTATTCCCTGTGATGTGACTCTTATTTGTAGCTGCACTCGTCCAAGAGATTCAACTATTTGTCCTAATATGCAAGGATGTTGTTTTCTAAATGATAAGTAAAATTTTTTCCACAAAGCTACAATTTTTTATTTGCCCCAGTGTCGCTCTCCATTGACTTATTACACTTTCATAGTGATCAAATATCACTCCCAAGATCTTTACTTCATTTCTTGTGAAATATATTACATTTATTTTTTAATCTCACCAAATCCCTTCATTGTGTTTAATTGCAGGCCTGCTTCTTTTAAAAACATTTTGATCCTTATTACAACCTCACATATCCATCCTTTGTTTTTTGTTATTAGAGCAAAATCATATGCATATGCCATATATATTGGTAATATAACATTTTCTTCCATTTCACATATTGTCTCCCTCATTTCAAACATGCTTGTCTGTATTAATGCATTCATTGCTAATACAAATAAACACATACCCATAGGGCATCCCTGTTTTACTCCTCTCTTAATACTTATTTATTCCATCCTTCCATTTATCATAACTTGCACTCATAAATTGTCATAACATTTCTTTATTACATTAATATTTTTCTTCTCTACTCTATGCTTTTAAAAACTGTCATACTTATTCATGGCTCACTGTATCAAATGTTTTAGTGATGCCACATCCTTTCAGGTCTTGCCTCTTTATTTTCTTTCAATATCATCTCTACTACTTCTTTTACTATATTTAACATTTCAGCTTCCTTTCAGTCAGAGCCTTTCTCAGTGAATGTTAATTTATCATATGTTTACTACAGGGATTGTTAAAAAGAATGACTGTAGTAACATCAAAAATGAAAAACTAAAGACCACAGGGTGGTACAATAGAGGTAATGTTAGTGTAAGCTAAGACAGACTGTTGCAGAGATTGCTGGTAGCTGCTCAAACGTGTAGTACTTCCAGTTACAGATGTGCAAGCATGGTGTTTAGGGTTTGTATCTAGGCTAAGGTGTTTATTTATTTATTTCTTTATTTGTCTGGCTAAATGTGGACCCATTTGATAATATGATCCATGGAAACCTAATGACTGATGAGTTCAATACTTCATAACTTTAATTTCTTACATGATTAATGTTATTTATGTATTTACTTGCTTGATGTTCCATGTTCCTGCAATATTTAATTCCTTACCTATATCTTGTTGTACTTACCTACTGCTCAATGATCCTACAGTTGCTGTCTTTAATGATCACTATAATGAACATTCACGTTTTCATATAATAAATTGACATTTTCTAAGAAAGAACTGAATGAAAGTTAGGAAACCTAGCACTTCTTTTACCTCTCTTACATTTAAACCACAAACCCCTTCTTATACTACCTCATCCATCCTATTTTGTAATATTTTCATAAATGTTTCATAGTCAGTATTCCCTAGTGTTATAGTCCTCTAATTTTTTAATATCTTTTCTTTTATTCTTTTTCCATAAAAAGTGAATCACTCCACTGCATGTCTTGTTCCATTATACCTTCTTTCATTTATTCATTTAACATTTTCTTTAAAAACTTCTCTTTTTGTCTTTATCATTTCCTTATAATATTCAGAACTTATATCATCTAGCCCTGGCTTTGATTTATTCTTACCTTCTTTTATCACCTTCTCTATTTTTGTATTGTTCTATGATTTTCTAAAAAAAAATAATACTTACTGTTTCTGGTTTTCTTTTCACTTTCCATTCTTTTTGCCCATCCATTTTCTCTTTTCATATATTTATCAACAAAGCTTTCTACTACCTCCGTAATTTCTTCTTGTTTGTATTTTATATTTCTTATGACATTTAAGGTAGCATCCATCCTGCCTTCCCTCATTTTTACTTCTTTTCCTAAATAAGAGGAAACCTCTTCTTTCTTGCCTTAGTAACATCATTTTTACTTTTTCTTTATTCTTTTCATACATCTATTTTCTATCTCCCTTATTTTGTCATTTCCTTTTTCTTTTCATAATTCCATAATCTCATTTATGTTTCATTTTATTTCTTTTTCTATTCTTCTTTCCACTTCTAAATATATATTTTTTTACACTTCTGTTTACATACTATCCACAACTGTGGCCAATTTTTATAAAATGCTTTCATTAACATATATTTCTATAATAGTTATTTCTCTCTCTCTCTCTCAATTATCATTTATTTTTCCTTTTTAAACTTTGCAGTTAATTTCCTTATAGCTTTTTCTGCCTTCGCCTATTCTAGGCCATACTGCTGTATGATCTGAAAACTCTTCAATCTGTACTACCATGTTATTTTTTCATGTCTTTAAAATACATTACATAATTGAATCTGATCTTAAAAAAAATCCTCTATTATATGTCAGTCTCTATTCTCTCCTACTTTCAGATCTTCACATTTCATTAAATCCATTAACATTTTTAACATTCTGTGTCATTTCTCCTTTTACTTTCCTCAGATTACATTTAAAATCTCCTACCACCTCTACTGGCTTTTTACCAACACAATATTTTGATTTCTTCAAACAACTGTTTTCAGCACATCATATTAATATATGCGTAATCACTATTAATCACCTTATATATTTTTGTCTAATTCTCATATCACATATCACTAGCTTTTCTAGTACTACTACTATTATATCTAACCTTGTTATTTCTTCATTTTTATAAGAATTCTGATTCCAGAACGTGTCTCATTTCCTACTGACCAATTAATTTGTCTCCCATATTACCTGTATTCTTTATCTTTTTTCTTCTTTGTTACATCTGGTATGTAGCAAGTAAAATACATCTAAATATCACCACTGAGGGAAAAAAAAAAAAAAAAAAAAAAATATATATATATATATATATATATATATATATATATATATATATATATATATATATATATATATATATATATATATATATATATATATATAAATGTTTAATGCTATGCAAATGCAACAACTTCAAACATAAAGTGTGAAGTATTTTTGGCAACAATTATCTTCATCAGAGCATAAATCACCCTGCACTACGAACATTTAAATACCCTTTGATCAGGATTTCCTGTCACATGATGCAATTAAAAACACAATTCTTAATAAATAATGATGACTATACCATATCTGACAGAGTTAAAAAAAACAGAGTAAGAAAAAAAGCAACAACTTAAGAAAAATCATGGAAAAATACACTAAAAACATAACTCACTGAAAACATAAAATACTATTTACATTTGTTTCTATACTGATTTTTAGCCCAGTATGTGGTTTGCATGGTGTGTTGTCGCACCTGTGATTCATTTTAAATATGGAAGGCTAATGGAGGACTCAAAAGAGAATTTATGAACACCAGTACACCATTTTGTCATAGATCATGTTTCATTAGATTACAATGGTGATGAGACAATGAATTGGAATAATGGGAATTTGTGGCAAATTTTATTTCAATGTCAATTACAAAGTGGTTCTAACTAAAATCACTATAGAAACAAGTGTAACCAGTATTTTATGTTTTTAGTGAGTTATAGTTTTTAGTGTATTTTTCCATGATTTTTCTTAAGTTGTTGCATATTTATTATGCTGTTGTTTTTTTAACATTGTCAGATATGGTATAGTCATCATTTATTAGGTATTGCATTTTTAATTGCATCATGTTACAGAAAATCCTGATTGGAGGGTATTTGAATGTTAATAGTAGAGGATGCTTTATGTTTTGATGAGGGCAATTGGTGCCAAAAGTACTTAACACTTTATGTTTGAATTTTTTGCATTTATACAGCATTAAATCTTTATATATATATATATATATATATATATATATATATATATATATATATATATATATATATATATATATATATATATATATATATATATATATATATATCTACTTCAGTAGATCGAACTTATTACAAGTTTGAACCACATATGGCCAAGACCATTTGTTCGAACTTGTAATAGTTCGAACACTGAAGTAAAAAAAGAAAAAAACAAAATTAAACATCTGTAGAAGGGGGGCTATGCCCTCCTGCACCCCTATGTGGGGGCTCCACCCCCACACCCCCCTTACTTAAATATACAACTCTGAAATCGCACTACATTGTGGAAAAAGGAAATCTTCCTGTTATGCACTCTATGGAGATCTCCATTCAGTCTGATCGAACATTTACAAGTTCGAACATATGATCTTGACCATATGAGGTTCAAACTGTTATATGTTTGATCTACTGAAGGGGACCCATATATATATATATATATATATATATATATATATGTTTCCTCAGTGGTGATTTTTTTAGAGTTTGTTCTTTTTTATCTCCGCCTCTTGGCTTCCCAATGTTTTTGTTTAAGTGAAACAAACACCCATTTTCTTATGTTTTTACACCATTCCAATACCAACAAGCTTCTTATATAATTTCAAAAGCTATTCACATTTAATGCTGAAATTCACATGACATCATTTTCCTTTTTTGCAAGTCTTTCACTTCCAGATCTTACTTTTCTTTTCATTCTCTTAAGTTTGCCACAAGCTGACTTGTCACTATTTTCTTTTTCTTATTCTTTCACAATCTCTACCTCTTCTGCTCTTTCACCTTCTAAAATTGCAAATCTGTTCTCTTCCTTCATATTAATAGCCTCTCTTTGAACTGTGATTTCTTCTCTAATATTTATTCATTGTTTATCCTTTCTTCAGCATCCCCATCCCCATGCCATGTTCTCCTTCAACATCCTCTATAATAATATTTTCTACCATTTATCTTTCTTCTGGGCTTTCTGCTTTGTCTGGTCTTTCCTATTCTAATATGGGATATTTAAATCAAAAGTGCCTAAATTCTTTACTTTTTCAACAAAAAGGCTTACAGTTTCTTTTGCTGTGTGCCCCCTCTCCCCACATTGACCATGCCTTCATTTGTTACAGTCTTGTATTAAATGATGTTCATCCCCACAGAAATAACATTTTTTGGGTTAACCACAGTACAGAAGAAATCCTCTCTTATCACTCACAATTATTATATTTGAATATGTTGAATTTTCCAATTCTTAAAATCCATTGTTACCCAAACTTTTAAACCCCCAAGTCTATACATTTCTTGCATCACATATATTTTCAAATTTCATGTGCTTTATTACATTATGAAAAAAAACTTTAACTCATGCTTATCCATATCTGAAGTACTTTGTCACTTCATAAAAAATATAATCTCTCATATGAGTTAATATTCATGTCTTTAATGCTAAATCCTAGTAGCAAAATAATACTATCCATAATATCCATAATGTCATACCTGTTCAGGTTGCCATCACTTTTGCTTTGCATTCTTACCACTGGTTGTCTTCTCTGTGACTGTTGATAAACTGCATTTGTTTGTCTCCTCTCATTTCCTTCTTCCATTCTTCCTTGTCTGTTGCAGAAGTAACCTCTGAAAATTGGCTACTCCACCAGCTCTTATTTTGTCCCTTCATCAGTAGCTGTTTGTTTCCAACCTCTCAATTTCTTCTTGCTGTAATATCCTCTCTGCCATATAACTTCTTCTCCTTCTTGTGGTTCTGCCTGGTTCATCAAATTTATTAGAGTTTGTGTCTCTGGCCCTCTATTTTCCAGATCAGTAACAGTTATTTCATATCGTCCTTCCTTCCTTCAGTAATTTTTGTCCTGCTCTCATTTCTAGCTCTGCTACACTATCTTCCATCGCAGGACATCCAGAACTACAGTAGCAGCCTTGGAGTGCCACCTAGCAGGTCCAGAAAGACTACCATATTTACATTATTCACATATTATGAACTATTTATAATTATTTACACTCTTCTATAAGTATCTTTCCCTCTTACTATCTACACTTTTGCAAACACATTCACTTTATGACCCCCACTCTTTTCTCATAACCAAAATCTTATTTTTCTCAATATCTCTGCCAATATATATTTCTTTTACATTTTATCTCCTTCATTCTTTTATTTCATATAGTCCAAATTATATAAAACCTTATTCTGTCTTTAGAAATTCCCTTCTTTTATTTTTATAATAACTAAATTACAACATATCCATATCTATATTTTTGTATTTTCCTAAGACTATACAAGTAGTTTTCTTCATGTAATTTTTCCCATTATTTCTTTACCCTTTTACATTAAAAAAAGTTTTGTTGTCTCAACTTCATTCCAATGATTATATATTCTTTCTTCTACATTTTTTGAATGGCATGTTCACTTTTACTGGTGATTTTTTTATGGATACTCTCTATAAATAATCTCTGTATTCTACATAGTTTTGCACTGTAGCATTCTGATTTTTTTAATGCCTTTATCTTTCTTTCATTAATTTTTCCCCATGGATATATACAATAATACTCATTCATTATATTCAATTACCATACTTTCCTTTTTTCTTCTGCCTCTCTTAACTTTGATTTCCACAGGATTATTTTCTCTTGATATTCTTTCATTTCCCCATTCATTTCTTTTCTTCCTCTTTTAAATTTGTCCACCATACACCGTATTGTTTTATATTTTTCTGTCATTATCATACTATTTTCTTCTTTCATCCACTTTAATATGTTATATAAATTCAGTGATGCTGCATATACCACCAGATTTATTAGTCTCAATTCTCCTTCTTGTTCTTTGATATATAATATTCCCCTTTCAACTGGATTCAGTCTGGATCCCCATATAAATGATAAGAGACTTGACAAAAAAAAATTCTCATGTTTTATAAGAATCATATAAAGATTTTGCAAATGTGCCATTTTCCATATAAAACAGAGTTTACTAAATATACTTTCTTCTTATATTATAGATTATCCTGGGGATTCAACAAACTCTGTGCAAGCTTTGCACAAAGCCTAGATGGAATTTACATATTTGCACAGTGAGCAGCAGCAATAATTACATATTCATGCTGCACACTGCACACTCAGTTTAAAAGTAAATAAAATTGTCTTGTGGCTAGCAACAGTGTTGCCAGCCAGGAAACTGTGGAAAGCAACATGGATAGCAGCAAATATGTCAAATATGTAGACCTGTTTACCTATGGGCAAACTAGTTCTGTGGGATTGCACTGAATGCCACAATGATTGCCAGGATTAATAATATAGCAATGTATAGGATCCAAACACATTACAGGACAGTGTATACACTGCAGAGTATTGTGGAATCCCATTTCACACATGCTGTACAAAAGTAGTGTAAATGCTCCATAACAGTACACACAATCAAGGGATGAATTGTAGTAATGAACACAGGGAAAGTGGACAGGTGAAACATCTTAATGTACAACAGAGGAGGGCATTTAAATGAAGACAGTTCTTGCAGGAACACTAATCACATATTGACATATACAGTACAGACTGCACAGTGTAACTGTATATTATGTGACTGTCACACAAGGTGAAAACAATGGAGAAGGATGTTTTTGTGATATAAGCAACATGACACACACAATGGAGAGAAAATCTATTAGGGATGTTATCTATAATAGGGGTTAGCTGCATATTGTGAAGGTGTGCAAAATGAGTTGTATGAAAATGAATACAATGCCAACAAAAATCTCCACCAAGTGGACAATATCAGAATAGTACCACCAGTAATGTCATGTCTCTGACATAACATATGTGATTGTGAGTGATCATAGATGTTTCTGCATTAACACACTTGTACAACTATTATGAGATGTCAGCAATTTATGAGGATAATCAAATACACCATCCTGACCCTGTAAAATCTGCTGTAGGTGTTGAGGGACACACTGCTATGCCTGTATGTGACATTATGAACAACCCGGGCTAGTTGATAGGTGTGCATGGAATATATATGGCTCAATCCACACTGTCATGGATGTAGCCCATACCATCAGTGTTATCAAACAGTTACGTCTGTACTGTATGCATCACTTACTAAGCAATCTACAACAAGACTTAGTGGACCAAATTACCATCTTCTGTGACCATAGCTTGAGAACTGGCTTAGTTTCAGTGGAGTATAAAACAGCAGCCATAATCACCTTGCACAAAGGTGGGCTATCAACTAACCTGCAAAACAAGTCCAACAAGTTTCACCTACAAGGTCATACAAATAATCATCATGACCCTTATCTACAAGGACATAAGTGACTTTAAACAATAGATCCAACTCAATTTGACTTTGTTAAAGTTAGAGCATGCCTATTAAACATAGCAGACTTCTTTGACAAAGTCACCAAAGGGCTGGATGAATGTAAGACAGTGCATGCCACCTATGTTGATCTGGCCAAGGGTTTTGACACAATCCTCCACTCGGGTATCTTTGAGAAACTCTCCCAGCTGGGGATTAACCTTTACATCGGTAGATGGTTAGCCAATTGGCTCACTGACAGAGCACATACGTGACAGTCGATGAATCAACCTCTACCAGTAGAGCTGTCACCAGTGGTATACCACAAGGTTCTGTGCCGGGCCCTTTACTGTTTGGAATCTAATTCTAAGTCCAGGCTAAAGCATACTGCCTTTGGTTTACAAAGTTTGCTGATGATTTTATATTGGGTGCAATCACTGAGCCCACCAACAATGGTTACACATTACAGGAGGGGGCTAACACAGACAAATGATTGGTGCCAAACCCTCATGGTATACAAAGACATGTAAAAATGGGTCATTATATTTGTCTTTTGCAAAGTTTAATTCCCCACTAATTACAGCATTGAAAACACTCCCCAGGGTCAAACCCAGTGCTGCAAGACCAAGGAACACAGGTATACAGCAATCTGAACTTCAACCACCAAGTTTCCACAGTTGTAAGGAAAGGCTTCTACACTGTGCACCTTGTAAGTCAGGCCATCATATCCAGACGAGAGGATGTTATAACACCACTGTACTTGAACCTCATCAAAACACTAATAGAGTACAATGCTTCCTTTTGCATGTACCTCACCAGACACCTGCAGCTGACGGAGAAACGACAGGGGTTTCTCAACTAGAAAATACAGTGCCTACAAACCATGCCATGATGTACGTGGATAGACTGAGATCCCTGTCACTGTACTCTGTATCTTATAGGATGAAGTGACTTTTACCTGCCTTACAGGCCAGTCTATGACCCTGCCCTGATGGAAATGCTTCACATCCACAAATCTAATGGCACAAGAGTCATTAACTCTAGGGAACTTAACCTAGCCTGCAGCATTAACAGAACAAGCTTGAGAGGCAGCTATAGCTGATGACATCAGCAGAGTCTGCTGAGAGGAAGATGGTAATAGCAGTGTCCAAAATGCTAGTGGAAAATGCTCTCTCCAATGTCAAGCAAGTGCACAAACAGACACATACACCAGTTGACTTCAGTGAGAACAGAACCCCTACCTATCTAACTACACTGATTAGAGGTCTTTATATTTAATGCAAGTGCCATGGCACAAGTCTGACTTTGAGAATGTCAAACAACACTTTTTTTAAGTGATGGCATCAGCAGTGTCTGGTGAGAGGAAGATGGTAATAGCAGTGTCCAACATGTTGTGTAACATGCTCTCTCTCACACACACACACACACACACACACACACACACACACACACACACACACACACACACACACACACACACA
This sequence comes from Protopterus annectens, assembly GCF_019279795.1. Taxonomy (NCBI): domain Eukaryota; kingdom Metazoa; phylum Chordata; order Ceratodontiformes; family Protopteridae; genus Protopterus; species Protopterus annectens. The sequence continues at coordinate 1,755,128,022 of NC_056735.1, forward strand.
CACCAGTTGACTTAGATTAGAACCTCTACCTATATAAGTATGTTGACTAAGAGCTCAGTACTTTACACAAATGACATGGCACAAATCTGATTTTTACAAGGCTGTACCACAATTTATAGTGGATGATATCAGCTTTGGATATTGAAGAGAAGATGTTGGAAAGCCTGCATGAAATGGATGTGTGGTCATGTGCAACTGTCAAAATATTGTTGCTGAATGGGTTTGGACTGGTAACTGCAGGATAATCAGTAATGCTCTTCTGACTAGACACACACACACACACACACACACACACACACACACACACACACACACCACTCATCTGCAGTGAGAACAGATCCCCTATCTATCTTAGTGCATTAGTGCATGTACTGGAGAACTCAGTACTTTATGCAGGTACCACAGCACAAGTCTGATTTTACAAAGCTGCAGGACAACTTATAGTGGATGGCATAAGCACTGGATGTTGCAGAAATGTTGGAAGGCCTGCATGAAATGGATAGCTAGCCCTGTCCAACTGTCAAGATATTAAAGTGCTGCATGTTACCAGATTGATGAGTGTGCAATGTGTAGTATTTAGTGTTGTGTTTCCAATGTGCAGGTGCACTTTAAGAGACAGATTTGCAAAGTATATGCAAAAAGGTGTCCACATTACTACAAATACTGGGAAATTTGAAAGTGTATTGTCAATATATAGATGTGCATTGTATATAAGAAAGCATTTGTCATTTATTTCTGTAGTGTAGTTGATATATTTGTGAACAAGTACTGAGAGACCAAGGCTGCAGTGCATGGGGGGAGGTAACAGATGGGTGCATTGTAAATATGTGTTATTTTCTTATATAGTGCCTTCCTTTTGTTTGTGTTTTCACATGTAGTTTCATGACATGAAGACTAAATGGACAGTAAACAAAAGTAATACATGATATTGTCCACTTTGCATAGTGTACTGCCAAGCAGCAGGTTTGCATGATGGATGGCAAAGTGTTTACGGATGCAAGATACACATTTATACTGCTTGCCCTGTTTGAGAGTAGTTAAGCAGTGATCAAATGTGAGGCTCATTGATAAAATAATGAGAGCTCTGGGTAAAAGTGTATGAAACCCACCTGCTGCATAGCTGATTCTGTGGTAGCAAGTGTAAATACATTGACACATTTCCCTTGGAACCCAGAAGATATAGGGTTCGAATACAAGTATATGTGATAGTTTTAAATAAGTAGCGATAATGCAATTAAATAATTATTAATACTACATTCAGTGTGTTAGTGTTGGTTATCTTAGTGTAACATGTTTAAGCAGAATTGAGCAGAGAAAACCACACCAATGAAGAGCCATTCACCATCACTTGGTATTGATGCACAATGCCAAACTCCACGCAAACAGAGAGGACAAAAAGTGAAGGGCTCCATTGCTTCATTGTTTATTTATGTGTGTTATACATGATTCTATTTTTTAACCAGATTAAAGTGTTAAAATGAAGTAGATAGGAAAGTGTTTAAATGTGGGCCAAGCAGAAAAAAAAAAACAAACGGAAAGCAATATAGGAATGTTCAGGTGGGAGGTAAGATACAACCATAGCTATCCACTTCTTCAACAGTATAACATGAAAATATGGTACAGAATATTAGCTGAATTTGTACTGTCACCTTGACCAAGAGGGGTGACAATGATGCAATTATATTGTACAGCCAATTGGACTGAATCAAGTATGTCAAGAAGACATGTGCAAAGTGGACAGCTATGCATGGGACAAAAGTTTTTTGTGGTACAGGTGCCCTTTTTCTTTTTTTAACTTCAGTAAGAGAGGAATGTAGGATAAGGGACGTAGATATTTCTGGGTCAGGGAAGTTGAGTAGGTGAGGAAGCAGATGCAAACAAACAGGATAAACAAGACAAGCCACAAGGATGATGGAGGACACAAAAGATTGGGAGACACCATGATTGGCGTTATGGTGGGTACAACAGAAGCCCATGCCTGTCAAACATGGGGACAGTGAAAATCTAGTCTTCACCTGCAAGATTGTCATCAATATTTCCTTACTTTGCTAGCTGGTGAAGTGCTTGATCCTTGGACCATGAGGGGGAGTAGCCTCTCCACTTGGCATAGGAGTGCACCAATGGTGCTGTGCATGACCCTACATAACAATCCTGGCATCTCCTGGTGGGTGATAAAATCCCCAACTCTGTTAGTACTCCTGGAAGGTACCACAGCATCATCTGCTGGGGTAGTGCTACTTGAGGGGCAGGTAGTGCAGGGGCAGCAGAGACAGTACTGCCAGGTTGGGTGCCAGATGTGCTGGATGTCATTGCTGGAGCTGGTGGAGCTGAGGCAGGCTGAGCCAATGGGTTTGGCCTACTTCTCTGTGCTGTAAAGTATTTTGTGATTTGTTAGAGATAAATGACATGGAAATGTTTCAATGACACATCGAAAAATAGAGATAAGGGTTGGGGGTGAGAGAAAAAAACAGATAAAAGTAGTACCATCATGTGTAACATACAATGCATTATTACAATAATACAACTATTTTATCTGGAACTTTACATTTAAGTATACTTTCTAACAACTACAAACTATAATTGCAGATTTCCTCAAAGTAATCTTTGCAATGTTGAGATACTGCACATATGTGTGGTCCAATTATACAGATTAAAGTTAACAGCAGGGCATTTATGCCACTTGTGTAGAATTGAATATATGTGATATTTTTAAAGGCTTGCACTATTTTATACTTGCTACATGTAGTATATGAGCATGCAACATCTGACTGCAGTCTTACACTTGACTATTAAAGCTAGCTTGTGCTACAGACTGAAGCATGCCTACTTGTTCTTACAGTAAGGATTTGCATACATACTTTGCTACAACTGTATAGAAAAGAAAAATGTTTTTTTCTTCATTTAAAAGCCACAATAATATTTCTCTTGTGCTGCATACACATCCCTTGCTTCCTTTAGTCTCTCTAGATGCTCAGCATGGGCATCCTTAACAGCAATGACTTCTACATTAGTTGTGTAAAGAAAAGAAGAGAAGAGCATTATGTATACCAGTCCTGCCTCTATTTAACTTTCTATTATAAATTCTGTTTACTAGTATACTTACACAACCATGGGATGTTGCTAGTTCTGAACTCAGCCAGCTACTGGTTGAACTATTTATCTTTATATTATAAATTCTGTTTACTAGTATACTTACACAACCATGGGATGTTGCTAGTTCTGAACTCAGCCAGCTACTGGTTGAGTGTATCCCTCTTGTGCTCTTTTAGGTCATTAAAGTAGTGCTTACACAGCTCTCCAGTGTGTGGAATGCCAGTCACACTGGACACAGCCTTGGCCAGATGATTTCAAGCCTCAGACTTGTACTAAGAGTGATATAGTCCCTCTGCAAAAGCCTTTGGCTGTGGCGCTTTACAAAGAGCCCAGTACAGATTCTGGACTCCTGAACATCCCATCTCTGTGCCCTAAATTGGGCACCTTCATTTCTAATACTAGACATATCTAACCAGAAAACACAGCAATAGATAAAAATGATTCCCCACCAATGCATGTTATCATGTTTACTGGTAATCTACAAACTTGAGCAATGATCCCAACTGCATTTGGTTATTATTAATCAGATAGCAACAGTGCTAAAGACAGAAGAAAGCAATTTTGGAAATTGGGAAGTTAATCTGACACTTGACATTAGTTTGAAGGTTGTTTGCTGCTGTAACTGTTATGTGATTTAACTTTGCAGACGTGCACAGGGTGCATACATTTCATGACCTGACACACTTTTGGTTTGGATTTATGGACTGACAGCATTGATTTTTACACTGCGGTATTCACACCTATGCAATAAGGGACAGAACATTTTCTTCCAGAGTGGTGATTTTCCATCTTTGCCTCCGAAGAAGTGCTTCTCAGACATAGTCATGAATTATTTATAAATACAAAAGCAGACTGAGGTGTAAACATGTATATGGGTGACCTCAAAAGGTCCTTGTTTATATATTCATGTGTGTATGCGTCTTACTGCAGTGTGAAGGCCATCCAGGTCTAGATAGCAGGATTATCCTTAAAGAAATGTAGTTGACAGTATACCCTCAGTCATACATCTCAACCTTCAAAACACTGTAAGAGTCTCTTATCTCTCATACATATAATTCATATAAGATCCACTGCTATGCACAGTTATTGTTATTTATAATTATGTTTAAATTGTTATACATGATATTTAATATAATGTAAAATGGAACAATAGCAAAAACATCTGGAATTTCCTGTATTAGATCCCAGAACCATGTGTATGGCAGCCGTACACTTATACCTACTTCCACAGGAATAATGAAACAACACTTCTATATTTTCCTATTCATTACTATAAAACTTAACTGTAACAACAGTAAAAATATCCAAAGCTACAAAATATGCACAGACAAGGCTCCAGGTTCTCCAACAACTTTAATACGAACAGACGCAAGCACCTTCACGATATGCTTCTTCAGGTGTATATCACATTCAATCAGAACACCCTTCTTATACCCTTCAAATAAAGTCATGTGACCTTTTCAAAATATATTTAAAGGTATATATTTCATAAGCACATAAGCTTCTTTTCAAAAGCGTTTGAAAACATTCATAATATGCAATACAACATTCACAATATATAATAATAAAAACAGGAGCAACAATATTCAATAATAAAAAGTATAAGATAAGACTATAATAATATGATAGAATACTGGCATTAGTAATCACAGGCCTCTACCCACGTAGTGGTCTACTTTTTAAGATGGCTCTTATGGACACATGGTCATTTAGTCCATGCCCTGTATTTGCCCTTAACCTAACTATCCATTCTGTCTCTAAACTTTCAGTTTGTCCCCTTATATCTCATCCTCTTGGGTTATCAAAACACCTACCTATAACCTGAAATTTAAAATTATGCCTATCATTGGTCTCACTGACGTGCTTAGCTAATGCATTAAAACTACTTATTTTCTTATTGGGATAAACATGCTCCCTGATTCTCTCTTTTAATTGCCTGTCTGTTTTGCCAATATAAAATGTATGGAAGGGCTGACACATGGCCAGGTATACAACATGTTCACTATCACACGTAGCAGTGATCCTAAAATTAAAAACTTCTCCTGTGTCTGGATGTTTCAATTTTGTCTCATCCGTCAGATATACACACATCTGACATTTCCCACAGGGCTTAGTTCCCTCTTGGTCTACTATATAGTTGCCATCTCTCATGTGGCAAAGTTGTCTTTTCAGAGACTTTTTATTTTTAAATATAAATTGAGGTGTCCTCTCCAAGAGCTTATTCACCTATCATTTGCCAGGATATTCCAATGTCTATTTATAACATTAGTATACAATCCTACATTCCTTGAATAACTGAAACACATTCTCAATTTACTTGGATGTTCAGAGCTTCTTGCCTGTTGTGTTATTCCAGTTTCCATCCTTTCTGAGAAATATGGCTTGGCTTTAGTATTCCTAAGTCTCTTTACACTATCAATACTCTTATTCACTAGGTGTTCATCATATCCCCTGACCAAGAGTTCTATACCCGCTGTTTCTACCTGCTCACTAAAGTCCTTCTCTTCTACATTCAACCTAGAAGCTCTTAGAAGTTGATTCTGTGCAACATTTTTAAAAATATAATTCGGATGCATGCTTGCATGGCTAAGCAAACTATTAGTGTGACATTCCTTTCTAATGAATTTTCTATGAAAAGATGACTTTGCCACACGAGAGATGGCAATTATATGGTAGGCCAAGAGGGAACTAAGCCCTGTGGGAAATGTCAGATGTGTGTATATCTGACGGATGAGACAAAATGTAAATATCCAGACACAGGAGAAGTTTTTAATTTTAGGATCACTGCTACGTGTGATAGTGAACATGCTGTATACCTGGCCATGTGTCAGCTCTGCCATCAATTTTATATTGGCAAGACAGACAGACAGACAATTAAAAGAGAGAATCAGGGAGCATGTTTATCACATTAAGAAAATAAGTAGTTTTAATGCATTAGCTAAGCACGTCAGTGAGACCAATGATAGGCATAATTTTAAATTTCAGGTTATAGGTAGGTGTTTTGATAACCCAAAAGGAGGGGATATAAGGGGGCGAACTGAAAGTTTTGAGACAGAATGGATAGTTAGCTTAAGGGCAAATACAGGGCATGGACTAAATGGTCATGTGCCCATGAGATCCATCTTAAAAAGCAGACCACTATGTAGGTAGAGGCCTGTGATTACTAATGCCAGTATTCTATCATATTATTATAGTCTTATCTTATACTTTTTATTATTGAATATTGTTGCTCCTGTTTTTATTATTATATATTGTGAATGTTTTATTGTATATTATGAATGTTTTCAAATGCTTTTGAAAAGAAACTTATGTGCTTATGAAATATATACCTTTAAATATATTTTGAAAAGGTCACATGACCTTATTTGAAGGGTATAAGAAGGGTGTTCTGATTGAATGTGATATACACCTGAAGAAGCATCTCATGAAAGCACTTGTGTCTGTCTGTATTAAAGTTGTTGGAGAACCTGGAGCCTTGTCTGTGCATATTTTGTAGCTTTGGATTGTGTTTCTATATTTGCAGAGACATTTGGATATATTCGGGCTGTTTTTTTCTCAACAGTAAAATATATATTTAACTTCCTGTATTAGAACCTGGGACCATCTGCATTACAGCCCTACATTTACATCTGCTGCCACAGGAGCAGTTAAATAACAGTCTTTTTTTTTCCCTATTCATTAACTTCTGTCTGTTAACCTCTGCTCAGCAGCTGTAAGTGATGGTATACGATAAAAAGTAAAAAATGCAGCAATGTATCCTTTTTGACATTTAGAATGTCTAAGTCCTGTTTGCAGGTGTTTTGTCTGCTTCCTGTGTGGGACATTAGTCTGGGTTTGCATGATAATAAGTGTTGTGCAAACAAGATAATCAAGGTTGATCAGTGTTTATTAAGTGTCATCCATAAAAGACAAAGGTGGGATTTGAACCCTGATGTACATATAGTATATGCTGTGTGGATCAACATGTTTAGCAGGCGTGCTAAACACAGGTGATTCACAGTTGTAGTTGATGTACTGATTATCAAAGCAGTACATTACATGCCATTTATTGCATTTATCCATTTCCTGTTTTTGCACTAAGCTGCACACTGTGTAAATACTGGCATAAGAAAAGAAAAAGAAAAGACATTTATAATATAAATGACACTACAGACTATATGTTTGTATACATGAAAGATTTTTACACAAGTCTGTATTTGAACTGTCACAGCAATGGATCTTCAAAACACAGTGTAAGGGTGTCTTATCCCTATTTGCCACAAAACAGCTTTGCAGCAGAGAATGAAAATTGTTTTGCATTCAAGCAAGTCCAAAATCATCCGCAATATCTATAAGATATATGGCACTTACATGCTTCTGATTTGTTTGTATATGCATTAATTTCAGATGTAGTGCAATGAGTGAGCACACCAACATTTCTGACAATTGTTTAGAGAAATGCAGCTCTGGTTTACCTCTGTATGTTGTTCAATCTTCTCTTATCTGAGCAGTAATCTGAGACATGCAATCCTAACATTTTGTATCATGGTCCTTAAAATGTCAGAGAATACTAAATGGCAAAAATATACAGTTTTAACCAATGCAGGGGATGTTCTATGTTACTAAATAGAAAGTGTGAAATGTGTGCTGCTTGCTTACTCCTAAAACAGTGATACAATTACTTCTACATTTTATAAATCTAACCTGGCTGCCACACCCACTGGAGGTAAAGGAGTCTGATTTGCTGTTGTGTTTCCAGTAATCATTCACACTTGCAATCCATTAGCAACAAACACTGAGTGAGTGCTTGCACCATGTTTACATCTTGCTACATGGAGCCAAGAATTTGAGATTCAGCAATTCTAATGAGCTCAGACCACATTTGCATCCTCACCATGCTCACAGCCCTGAATCTACACTATAAAAAGGTAACCAAGTAGCTAGGGAACCTGAAGGTGAGGAGACTTGTTTTTCTGGGTAACACAGTTGAAGATTGCAATTACTCTGGTTTTATCTGCACAGAAGACTACTGATCTTGATAAGGTAAGATTTGGATCCAGCCTTGTTTTGTGTCTAACTGTGATTTGTTAAAACCACATAAATCCCTTTTTATATTTTAATATATTTGAATTTTTTTCTTCAGTGAGTAATATTGAAAAACTACTTCCTTATATGTTTTATCTAAGAATGACATTTATTTATGTGCATTATCCTTCTTTTCTGTTTTATGTCACCTATGACTATATCACCCAAGAGTCCCAAATCTCTCAATCCCTCCTTCAGTGACCCTGAGTTTGATTTCTTGTATTGTAAAATATTGACAGCAATACTTAGGTTTGTTTATCAATTTTTTTGGGGGGGTAGTTGTTACAGTTAACAACACATTCTGGTTCATTACCAATGGACTTGGGATGGAAGTGTCATCCAAGTTTCTGTTACATATATTGTTAATGGACATATAAAGGGCGAAAACATTTTCACCCCTTCTGTTACTGTTAATTGTGATGATAGTGTCCTTATCTTTTACTTAACTTCTTCCAGGACTATCCCTTCTAAGGTAAGCCAAACATTTTTATTTCAGAAATATATATTTTAGCCGTATGTGTGATGTGGGTGTCCGTCTACTGCTGTACTGTCTGTAATAGTGGCATCACTGTTAGTTTGTTAGCATATATTGAACTGTAATAGTGTAACTATTGATTTCATTCCTGTGTTTTTTGCTTATTATCATAGGTGATCCTGACAGTGGTCATGTAGAACTCATATTGCCTGATGTCAGAGTATCATCAGATGCTGATAATAATGGTGGCCAAAGAGGGGTATAGTGGGGGGTGCAGAGGTTGAATCTGACACTAGGGTTGACATTCATTCATCCCCTGTAATTCCATCAAACACAGCCAGTAAGCCTATACCAACCCATTCCAGTGAGCGTGCAAATATTAAATAGATAGAGGGTGAGACACTTGATAAGGGTAGTGTGGCTACTGTGGCTTCAGTTCATGTTGACTCTGACCATAACCAAAGCTTGGGTGAGGTGCCATGCATGAGGGTTGTTAGGGGTGCTTGGAAAAGGCCTGCTGTCCATCCTCCATCTGATCCAGGTGTGTCTCTCTGTACCATTCAATGTGTTTAGGGCTGGCATGGAAGTGCAGGCAAATACCAACAAGGCATCCAAGGAAATGCTTAGGGCTGTAGATTTGGCACAGGCTGATTTGTGTGGCTGCTTCCACCATGTTGCCAATTCAATAGATTGGATGAATGACATGGTGGAAAAGGCGGTGTCTGTGATGAAATGTCTGCTGAGAGAGGGATGGAATCCACATGGCCATAGGTCAGCCATATCATCTGCTGTTAGCCAAAGTGGCTGTGCCCAATCCTGCTCTCATAGTGGTGGCACTACTTCCACTGCTCCATCAGTGGTTGAGATGTCCACACCCAGATGAGGCAGGCCATGGGGTTGCGGTCCTGGGTGTACTCATGAGAAGAGCTCATCCAGCAGACATCAGTCTTGTTCAAGTGGTGTATTTGACCATGTGCTATGCATTGCCTCTTAGCCATTGTGAGGGCATATTGAGCATGACTATGTCTGCCTACACCCACAGTTGCTGCTGGCTCCCCATCTGACTCCTCACCTGCATGTGGCTGAGGTGACCTTGCCAGTAGTGGTGGAATGTGTGCCCTTGCCCCTTGTTGAAGCTGTTTACTCAGGCTGATGTTGTGAAGCATGGCACAGATAGTGAAGATTTCAGGACATGTACATGGATTATACTGCAGGGCTCCCCAGATGTATCTAGGTACCAGAACAGTGACTTCAGCAGCCCAGACATATGCTATGATATTTATGGTTTGAGCGTGTACCTCATTATAGCATTCATCAGTGGGTCTGTGCATAATTCTGATGGGCATCATCAGCCACAGTTCCAGTGCATAACCTGCATCCCCCAGTAAATAACCCGGTGAGATATCACCCCTAGTGAAAATCTGATATGGTTGGGAGTAATGCCAGATATGTGAGTCATGGTAACTGGGTTGCCAGTACACACATTCAAGATGATTACCTTAGTGTTACACATGACTTGGCAGTTAATGGAGTGGAAGTCCTTTCTATTTATGTAGACTCTTAACTGTTCCATGGGTGGTGCATTGATTTCTATATGTGCACAATCTATGGCACCCAGTGCATCAGGGTAGTGTGCTACAGTCAAAGTCAAAGTCACAGTAAACTTTGTTGTCATTTAGAACCACACCTGAGTGTAGGTTAAATGAAACTTCATTCCTTTGAGCTCAATATGCAGACAAAAACATGTATCATCTGACACAAAAACAGAACTACGGACTCTATATATGACATTAACATTGCCACAACACTAGAACATAATTACAATTTCTGTATGTCTATCTATAGCAGCTCTTAGTATTGCACAATAGATATTGCACTTAGAGCCTTAAGCAATGGTAGATTAAAGACTATTTTGTCCATTGCACAGACTGTAGCTTGTATTTCAAGTTATTGCACAAAAGTAATAAGCATTCAATGAGCTATTGCACAAGTGAGAGAACCTAGTAATGAGTTATTGCACTTTAAGAAAAATATATTTCTTTCAGCGCACCTAGCTACTGACTAGGGGACCTGTTGGCTTACCTTACTCATGTTTAACAGTCTGATGGCCTGAAGAAAGAAACTGTTTCTGAATCTAGTCATTCTGCAATGTGTGCTTCTGTAGCGCTTGCCTGAAGACAAGCAGAAGAACGGTCCTTGAGGTGGGTAGGTACAGACTTTAACAATCTTTGTGGCTCTTCTGAGACACCATGCAGAGTGCAGATCCTGTATAGATGGAAGAGTGGACCTCATTATTCTCTCTGCCACTTTCTCCACCCTTTGGAGGGCCTTACAATCCATGTTCCTGCAGTTCCCATACCATACTGTGATATTGCTTGTCAAGATGCTCTCAATGCTGCCTCTACAGAATGTTGTGAGCACTGAAGATGGGAGGTTTGCTCTTCCCAACCTCCATAGGAAGTGGAGTCTTTGTTGTGCTTGCTTGACAATGTGATTAGTATTGCTGGACCATGTCAAGTCTTCTGCTATGTACACCCCTAGGAATTTGGTACTTTTCACCCCTTACATTGTTTTTCCCTTGATTGTAAGAGGGAACTGTGTCACTTGTTTTTTTCCTGCAGTCTACAATTACATCATTGGTTTTGTTTATGTTCAGAGACAGGTTATTGTTGTCACACCTCCTCCCTGTATGCTGTTTCATCACCATTGCTGATTAGGCATATGACTCTAGTATCATCTGCAAATTTGATCATGCGATTTAAGCTGAACCTGGCTCTGCAGTCATGGGTCAGCAATGGTCAGCAGAGGGTTGAGGACACATCCTTGAGTGACTCCTGTGCTCAGTGTATGGCTCTTTCAGGTGTTATTACCAACTCTTACTCTTGTTGTCATTTTGCCTGGTGGTGAGTTTTGTAGCCTTTGTGTCATTCTCTTCATCCAACCTGCTAAAGTAGGTGTAGAGCTCATTTAGAAATTTGATATTATCATCACATTTGGTGGATACTGGCCTGTAGTCTGTCAAGGATTGTACCCCCTGCCACAGATGTTTGTAGTCTCTTAGGTCTGAGAAGTGACTCTGGATTTTTTGGCCATAGGCACACTTGGCCTTCTTTATTTTTCTATTTATTACAATCTGGTCTCTCTGAGGGCATCCTTACAGGGTAGAACTCCTGCATATTTCTGTCCCCGTCCTCAGGTGTACAGGGAAAATATATGTTGTCACTGGCATGTTGAAGCATAGCATTCAGAAACTGATAGAGGATCCCGGATGCTGATGTCTGTGACACCCCCACATGTCCCCTGTTGGTCTCTGAAAGGTACCTGTAGCTAAAATTTTAAGTGCTACTCAAACCTTTGTCTCCACCAGTATTGACTTCTCTCTGTTTGTCCGTGGTCTGAGTTGATGATGACAGAGGTTGTAAAGTTCCTGTAGTGTGTCTCTATCCACCCTGTAGTACTCCACAATTTACATCTTATGCAGCATCTGATAAGTTAACTGGGGTCTGGAAACTCTTCTCCTTCTTGGCCTTGGTCAGTTAGCAGCAGCAGTAGCAGCAGCATAGACTTCAGCCTGTTGCACATACACGTGAATTAAAGCAACAGCAGACCCTAACATGCTTTCTGTGTAGACTCCTTTCTGTGGGTGTATTCCAATAGATTTTGGAAGTCACTGGGAAAACCAGCACTGAGTCTACATGGCTGCTTTATAGCTTGTTCAATAGCTCCTCCATTTTGGATTGCTTGATTAGCATACAGTTCAGCTGCTTATGCTGTAATTAGCATACCAAGGTGTTTACCATGTTTTTATGGTTCTACACACCATATAACATGGCTTATTGAGTACAAAACATTATGCTTCTATGTACATATCATGCCAGACATGCACACGGTTTTAGTGGCTTGTGTAGTGTTTATTGAATCTGCACCAATATACTCTCCAAAACAGGCATATATTCCTCATTTTTTTATTATATCTTCCCATTGCTTTATTTTTACCATATCATTTCCTAATTTTATACCCAAGAATGTAATTTCATTCATATTAAATTGGATATCGTCTATCTTGCCTTGTTCCCCTATACCTCTGCTCTTCTATTTATACTTAAATTAAATTATAGCTTTTAACTCTCCATTAAGTATATTGATAGCTTCCTACATCCATGTTTTATTCTTTGTTATTAATACTATGCCTTCAGCATATGTGAACATGATTGGTATCCTGATACCTTCTAAAGTCCTATATTCTGCCACTTTCAGAGACATGCTGATTTTTATAACTACTGCATTAATGACTAATGCAGATAAAATATTACTCAAATGACATCCTTGCCTTATATAACTCCTTACATTTATTTTCTGACTTAACCCTCCATTCACTAACACTTTTTTACCTTATATATGCTGTCTCAATTGTTTTAAAATTTTGCATTTACATAATATTATTTTATGATATCTCATAACATCTCATGTTGTATCTTATCAAATGCTTTATTTAAATTGTTTACTGTAATTTTTGCATCTACTTACCTGTATATAATATAATGTACAATTTCTGTTGCTATCATTAATACTTGATTTCCTTTTCCTTTCCTTCCAACTATCGTATCCTCCAGTATATTTTAATTGCTTTTCCAGCCTTATTGCTATTATTTTCATAAATATTTTATAATCTGAATTATTAATTACTATCATCCTTTAATTTATTGTATCATCTTTTTCCTCTTTTTTTTCCAGATAAATTTCATAGCTCCAATACATATTTCTTCTTGTCAGAAGCCTTCTTCCAACCATTCAAAACTTGTAAAAAAATATTTCTTCTGCCAGTATAACATATCTTTATACATATGAAATTTAATCCCATCAAGTTCAGTAACTGATTCTAAATCAACTACTCTTAATACATTATGCAGTTCTTCCATAGTTATGTTTTTTTTTAATTCCTTATTATCTTGTTCTGTTAATTTTTTAACATTCCACTTCTGACTTTTCTGTATATTACTTATTTTAAATGTTTCTTCTAAATGCTCTTTCACCACATTATTTCTTGTTGAATTCTCAATTCACCTTTTCTTTATTTCTTAACTCTCTTATCACTATTTTATTCTCTTTTACTATACTACTCAAATACAGCACAACTGTTTTTTTTTATTGTAAGTAATATTTTTGTTTAAATAGATACTTTTTAATCTTTTTGGTTCAATTGTTATATTTGTTTCTCTCTGTTAAAGAATTCTTTCTTATTATGTTTTAATTCTTCCAAAGCATATCTACTTACTTCTTTATTTTTTTTCTTTCCCTCTTCTCTTTTTAAGCTTTGCCATTCCAAATAACATTTTTATATATCAGCATTATATCTTATGCCTTTATATATATATATATATATATATATATATATATATATATATATATATATATTCTTTTTATGCCTTTACTTATTTTATATATCATTTTTCTCAAATTTCTAGCTAAATTGCTGAATTATCAGAAAATCTAGTACATTTTGTTCCATCTTGTACTTTTTTAAAGCTCTTAGATATAGTAAAACAATCTATTTCTGTCTTGAAATTACCTATTTAATATGTCGGCTGTTTATCATTAGTTTCCCACTTTTTATCACTCTAATATTACTTTCAAATCTTAAATCTCTTTTTTCTTTCTTAAGTCACAGTTCAAGTCACCTACCAATGTTGTATCCATATTTATGATTACATAATCTAATAATATTTTAAACATATTCTTTCTTCCTTTCTTTGTCATGTATGCATATTGTGCAATTAATCTTTAAACTTCACATTTCCATCTCATGTCTACAATCATTATTCTCTGCATTACAACTAATTTAAAATCCAAAACTTTTACTGATGATTTACATTAATACTGTTACACCTGAACATGTTTCTCTTCCTGTATTCCAGATAATATCACCCTAATAATCTTTCTGATTGTAATCTTTCTTCTTATGATAAAATTATTATATCTTCTAAAACAATCATATCCATATCTAATTTTGCACAACATTCTAGTACACTTATTCTTCACTATATATTATTTACACTGTTAACATCTATTGCTAATACTCTAACTTCTTTATTTACTTTTTATTTTCCTTCCATCCTTGTATTCTTTGTTTTCTTATGAATATCTCTCATTTCCCTTCATTATTCTCTTTTACTCCTAAACCTTAGAGTTTTATTTTCTTATCTTTTACTCTTTTCCCAATGGATTTTTTCTGTCTTGCATTACTCTCTAAGTTAATTGTTCTACTTCACTTATTTCTGCCATCGTTTCTTATTCTTTTTTTTTTCTTTTGCTATATTATTTTCTTTTACCTCATTATTTTCAATCATTATTTCTTTAGCTTGCACTTTCCCTTGTTCTATTTCTATTTATTCCTCTTGTTCTATATTTTGGTCAGTTTTTTGTTGTCTTCATTCCTCTTCCTTAATTCTCTCTATCCTTTCTTTACAATCCATCCATAAATAACATGTTTTTTTTCACATTTGAAACATTTCAAACCACTTAATTTAGCATTGTGACCCACCTTGTCACGTATATAACATTTCCTTTTGTCATGGTTGCAACTTAAGTGATCACATTTTCTAGAGAAAACCATGTTTTCTTGCCCTCAATATTTCACAATACCTTTGTCACCTTCCACATTTATCATTCTAGGAATATGCAAAATTCTGTTATTTTCCATTTTTAATATAACATTACATTCCCAGCCTCTAGTTGATAAACCTCTGTTGTCATGTATTTTTATAATGCCCATCATTTCTTTACACATAGTCCTTAAATATTCTTTAAATGGTTCTTTCAATTTCAGTACAAAACTGTATAAATAGTTTCTTTTTTGTTTCCCTATTAAATACTTGAAAGATATATAGATTTCATGTACTGCAATTCTTTCTTAACTCATATTCTTTCAGAAACATTTCCATAAATTAACTAGCTTCAGATATAATGTCACAGTAAGAGTCTTTACAAATATGTATAAAAGTTCTTACCTCTTGTAGTGAAGCACCTAGTTGAACCACTATATTGTCCCAAATATCATACTTGTACAATTTGTTTCCGTCTTTGCTGCTATTTTTTTACAAGTTACTTCTTATTCCTTTGTTCAAAGTTCCTTTCTTCTCTTCTTCCTCATTCTTTTACTTTATCTGTATATGATTTCTTCTTCTTTACCATCTCTTAACTTTCTTCTTCCTCGAGTTTTTCCATTATATCAGCCCATAAAGTGGCATCTCAATTCTCTAGCTCACTCTGTGCTACTAAGTCCTGCAGTATAACATGCTGCAGCCAATACATATACTTTGAGACACACCTTCTTCAAATAGCCTTTTCTAAAATACCATTTCAGAATCCTGTAAAGGTTCAGATACCTTCACCCCATCCCTTAGATCTCCTCCATTCATTTGTAATACTCTGAAAGCTTGATTGCCTTCCCCATCTCCATTTCCTGTACTCTACTTACTAATGAAGGCTCAACTGCCTCCCAACTAACTTCACTTTCTCAGGCTTCCACCATTCAAAACTCCTTTATACCATGTTGTTGTAAGGACAATAAATCTTTCCCCATGACATTGCCATGCTCACAATCCATTATGCTCCCTGCTATATATACAAAAATGGGAGTGTATATCCCAATCCGACTTCAAAAATGGTGTGGTTTTTCACTGTTTTGGTGCTTGCACAAACATCCAATAAAGCAGACCTCCAAAATCTGGTCCCCCATATGGCCTGCTGATGATCTACCATAAGACCACCTGCAGTCGTGTTAAAGTCAGACTAATGTTGTGGTGGGTACATTAAGTACTGTGATTTGTAGTATGTAAGCCTAGATAGGTAGGGGTTCTACCTCACTGCAGTCAACTTCAGGTGGATGTTTTATGCTCACTGCAGTAAACTTGATGTGTGTGTGTGTGTGTGTGTGTGTGTGTGTGTGTGTGTGTGTGTGTGTGTGTGTGTGTGTGTGTGTGTGTTCATAAAGAATGGTGTGAGTGTGTATCCCACACTGACTTCTCAAATGACACGGTATTCCACTGTTTTTGTGCTTGCACAAACATCCAGTCAGGGCAGTCCTCCAAACTCTTGTCCTCCATGTGACCTCTTGATGTCATCTAACATAACATCACCTACAATCCTGTTAAAATCAGACTTGTGCTGTGGCACATGTGTTAAATACTGTGATCTGTAGTATGTAAATCTGGATAGGTAGGGGTTCTATCCTCACTGCAGCCAACTTGCTGTGTGTGTGTGTGTGTGTGTGTGTGTGTGTGTGTGTGTGTGTGTGTGTGTGTGTGTGTGTGTCCATAAAGAATGGTGTAAGTGTGTATCTCACACTAACTTTTCAAATGGCATGCTTTTGCACAAACATCCAGTCCAGGCAGTCCTCCAATCTCTTGTCTTCAATGTGGCCTGCTGATGTCATCTAACATAACATCACCTACAATCCTGTTAAAATCAGACTTGTGTTGTGGCACTTGTGTTAAGTACTCTTCTCTGTAGTATGTACACGTGGGTAGGTAGGAGCTATATTTATACTGCAGTCAACTGTCTGTGTATGAGTTGTTGATGGATGTTGCACAGAGCATTTTACAGCAGTCTAAGGGACACTGTCCTCCTGTCTTCAACAGACACTGCTGATGTCATCAGTGATATGAGATTATTGGATATGTAAACATCACAGCAGGCCATGGTCACACACTGGCCTGACAGACAGGTAGATGTCACCTCATCCTACATAAGACAAACAACAGTGACATTCCTGTTATTGTATGCACAGGCATTATATTTGCAATGGGAATGGACAGGTTGACACATTGGATCACAAAGGAGTTCCTGTGGACTATGATTTTTGCACATGATATTGTGATATGTGTTGAAAGTACGGAACAGGCTTATGCGACTCTGGGGAGGTGGAGATATGCTCTACATAGGAGAGGAATCAAGATCAGCATGACTAAAACATACATGTGTGAATGAGAAGGAAGATAGAAGAATGTCTAGGATCCAAGGTAGTGAAGGCATATGATGTGAAATACTTTGAATCTACAATTCAGAGTAATGGTGAGTGTGGAAGACAGGTGAAGAAGAGAGAGCATGCAGGATGGAGTGGGTGGACAAGAGTGTCAGGAGTGGGTTTTGACAGACTGGTGCCAATAAGACTGAAAGGGAAGGTCTACAAGATGGTAATGAGGCCATATGGGTTCCAGATGGTGCCACTTACAAAAAGACAGGAGACATAACAGGTGTTGGCAGACTCCCAGATGTTACAATTTACACTGTGTGTTCTAAGGATGTACAGGAGTATTAGCCACATATTAGAGTGTCAGCTCATGTTGTACAGTTTGGAGACAACGGCAGAGTGGTGGGATTGTGTTGGTTTGGACATGTGCTGAGGAGTGATGCTGGGTAAATTGAGAGAAGGGTGCTAAGGATGGAAGTGTCAGGTAAGAAGAAAATAGAAAGGCCTAAGATAAGTTTTATGGATGTGGTGACAGAGGTCATGCAGGTGGCTGGTGTGACAGAGCAAGATGCAGAGCACAGGTAAAAATATAAGCAGAAGACCTGCAGTGGCAAGCCCTAATGGTACTATCCAAAAAAATAGGAAGAAGAAGAAGATGACATCTGGGTTTGGAGAAACCCATCTGTACCCTTGTGGCAGGAATGTACAGTAGGAGTATTTATTTGAAGGTTAGTGTGTCTGGACTCAGTTTAGGCTTTTACATTGTGTCTGGATTGTGTGCAGAGGCTGTAACAGTTTGCCTTCTTGCATGCAGAAACTTCAGTACACTTGCTTTCAAATAAAAATGGGTGGTGCTATGTAGTAGTGCAGATCTAGCTGTCAGAATGTCTGTTGCATAACAAGCAGCAATTTACCCACTTACATATCAGTAACAGAAGTATGGATGAATCTTATGAAGGACCTCATAATTTAGACCCCATAGTTTAGTCACCTGAAAATAGCAGTCAGATCACACATGCCCCTCCTTTTTGGTTCAAATCTCCCATTATCACCTATCATTTGCCCTCCATATCCCCTGCTAGCATAGCTGACATGAGTTTTGCGACTCAGTGCAGATAATGCATCATGTGCACTGAATAGCCTGTATCTCCTGCATTACTGAAGTACTAATTTCAAGAAATCTACCTACAGTAGGAATCTGGAATTAGTGGTCTCTTGGCTCCAGCAGGGTAACACTAAACAGGTTGTCCACTCACGCACCTTGACTCCTACTCATAATATGCACCCAAAACAAACCATCATGTGCAGAGGTAGTCCACACAAACCCGCCTAAACAGCAAACACATCCTAAACATAATACAAGTAGACAATACACATAAGAAATATCATCACCACTGTCTCACCATAGAAGTGCTTAAGGCAATGGGCATGTATCCCAAAGGTTTTCATAATAGTTGACTGTATAGTGAGATGTACAGATGCCTCACTCACCAGTTAAACAAGGATATGTCTAGTGTCAGCTATGTGGCAGATGTCATCACAGCACACATGCAATCAAGTCTCAACAAGTCCTACTCTTAATCCAACATACTTCATCTTGGTATGCACAACTTGAGACATAATTATAGGAAATATTTGAACTCATGCATAGTTGAGCTATCTAAAAATGGGTCCAAGCCAGGTATGTCCTTATATTTGAACAGCATTATACCTAAAGAACAACAGATTCTCTGAACTTGCCTAAGTTTCTGGTGTCATAGTATGGTGATACAGTATATGTCAGTGTGGGATGACATGGTAGATACAACATGCTGCTTTGCCAGATATAATCCCTTTATTAGGCAAGGTCACAAAAGCAGAATAACCAATGTGAAAATGTACACCTCCAACAAAGTAAGGGCCATGATGCTATACAGTAGGAGTTCACATCTTAAACTGCACTCTCTATAAGCACTCTTTGCAGTGAAGATGTTGATGTCTGTGCAGCCACAGAAACCTGGCTCAAGGCTACAGCAAGTACTTTGGCCTTACAAGGCTACAATGCCTTCCAAACAATATATATATATATATATATATATATATATATATATATATATATATATGGGTCTACTTTAGATGCCCGAACGTGCACTTTACCGACATCCAGTTTACCGACCCCAAATGACCGACAAATCTGTTGCCCGATTAAACATTTGCCCGACGTGCACTTTCCCGACGTCAACTTAAGTAATCAGCCTTTTGAAGTAGAACACCATACGTAAAGTAATACCATATGAGTGAGGAAACATCATTGAAAACAACTTGCGATGTTCAGAAAAAACATGTCATCAACTAAATAATAGATCCCGTCATATCTTTCTTAAGGAATCCAACTGAATTTAATACTTTTAACAATGAAAGAAATATTGTTGAAGCTTCATCTCGACGGACAATAAACTCTTGCATACACGTTTCATTTTCCGCAAAAAACACTTGCAAATGTTCAAAATAAGAAGTCGGTTTCTATAATTATTCCTGCTTCGTAGTAATGCCATCAAATATGCAATATATACACAGCAACAAAAATAAACATCTCAGATTTTCAACAATCTAGCAATACTATTTACAAATTGTAGAGCAGTGTATTCTTCTCTATTCTTCAGCACAGTAACAAATTGCTCATGCCGCTTAATTAATTTCTGTTTTTTAGGGGACGGAGGAAACCCAGTTGACATTCTTACACGTAATTCATCTACTCTGTCTTGTTCTTTCGACAAAGCATGCATAAGTGTATGTAAATCATCTGTTCAAGAGCCTAGCAAACATTTTAATCGCCTATGCCATGCTTCAACAGAGTTTTGAGTGCGTGGCAAATGTAAATCATTAAGGTCTGATACGTTCCAAAATGAAACAGGAAACAAAGGTGGAAATCTAACTGAGCTTCTCATTCTAGTAGTAAACTTACGAAGTCTACCGTGAATGTACCAATCGGAAAAATATTTCAAATGTTCACGTCCTTCAAGTGGAAAAGTTAGTTGAAGCTCTTCAAATGTAGGCAATACCTCAGATTCTTGCAAAAATACTAATGATACTAGAGATTTCACACTCAGTTGGAATGATATATTTGTATTGTACATTGTAGCTAATCCTAAAGCCTGCACCCTTCGCCAAACATTCTGCCCAAAATGGAAGAGACAACCTTTACTTTTAGCTCCTGTAACATTCAGCCTAATACTTTTCAGTGCAGCAACTTCAAAGTCATATAAAATAAACCGAACGTTAACTTCTAAACCATTTGTGTTTAGTAAATAAAACACACAATGCCATAAGAAATTGTAGCATTTAAGAGAGTTTCTACTCATTAATGCGTAGAACAGTGGTACAGCTTTACTGCAACTACCGCACTTAAGAAGTCCATGAATGCTATACAGTTGTCGACAGCTTACTCCTTTATTGAAAAACGTACCATCCATTAACCAAATGGAAGCATTGCTCATATCATATAGATTGTTTACAGTAGTAAACGCGTATACTACGCTGTCAGTAGTCTTATCAGCCATACGTTTAGAAATGAAAGCACCCGACTTTAAAGGATAGTCAATACAAGTTATATTCATCAAATTTATGTCTTGGTTTCACTCTGCTACATTCTGTTACCTATGTACCCTACCGATACTTTGCAACAGTGCCTTTCTACTTGGAATACTTTGCACCATTTCAAGTGAAGTTGAAGCCATTGCAACATCCACTATTGAACAGGGATTGTCCCTGCTATACTTTGCCCTTACTTTTATATCATTGCAAAGTGCATAGCGTTCTAACTCAGCCGGATCAGCTGAATGATAATGTGAGACAGACTATAGTAGTTGCTCACCTTCGGTAACTAGGAGAGTTACAGCTCTACCTTTACATCTGCAGGACTTCTTGTCTTTACATCCCCAGTACCTTTTATTTCCTCGGCTTCTCTCCAAATGGTACAAATAGCCATCAAGTTGTAACATTGGTTTACTCCGTTGAGAAGGAATTGGTTTGTAAATGTTTCCCACAATTCCTGGTCCAACTTCCGACATTTCCGTCATCATTACGTGTTGCTAAACTGTATTCCTAAAGGCATATTGCTAATTTATATACAAATTGAACAAGTTACGTTTGTAATTATTATAACTTACTGCAGCTGTCGTATTTATATTGAAGACTAGTATGCCTCAACACTGTTTAGAGAAGATAACTATATGGAGTTATCTTATGTCCAACATACTGTGGATAGGAAACCCATCCATGTTATCGCCATTAATAGATCACCATCCATAAACACAAAAGTCCACACAGCCTATATATTACTACATGGAACAATTAAAGTAGAACAAAACAACTCTGGCAGGAGTAAGTGAAAGTATTCATCCATTGATCGAGATAATTATAGGACAACAAACTTACTTGCACAATATTACCTGGAGTTTGTTAATTGAAATGCCATGGAAAAAATAGTGTACCACCCCACAACATTATCTCATATTCCAAATCTGTACCTCAACAATATAAGTGAACAATGTAATGGCACATGTGTAGTGCCTGCACTGTCCATCCAGCTATAAGGTGGTATATTTCGTAGGTTCATAGGTTCATAGGTTGGTACTAGGCTATCAGCCCTAGGGCCTATACAAGCCTAGCCATAACAATTCCCTGGCTATTTCTTCCCAAACTATTTACTTCTCTGGACCTCTGTCTAGCAGGGTGACTGACATGATCCCTGGGGTGAATTTCCTTTCTCCCATCCAATCATCAAGGTTCCTTTTGAAGAGGACCAAAGAGGCACTCTGCTTGACATGTATGGGCAGTCTATTCCAGAGTCTGGGGAGTCTCTGGGTCAGCAACCTATTCCTCCAGCATGTTTTGTTTATTGTGATGACAAGGTTTAGATCCCTGGAGAGTGTGGCTCTGAGGGATTGGGATTTCTTTAAGTGTAGCATGTCCAACAGCTCTGAGTTTGACCTGGCCTTGTATGTTAAGGAGAGATCGCCTATGAGTAGACGATATGCAACAGAGTATAGCTGGAGTTTTTAAGGTGGTCAGCATAGAGCATCTGCTTTAGGCCTGTGATTCTTTTAGTGAGGTATTTCTGCCACCTTTCCAGTTGTTGCAAATGTCTTGAGAGGTACATACCAAATGGGGCATTGTATTCTATAATGGGTGTAATGAGGGATGAGTACAATGGGACAATGACCTCCTTTTTTTCTGGATGAAAAGCCCTTAGTGATGAGGTGCGCCACATAGAAGGATTTCCTGACTGTTGTGGCGATGTGGTTATTGAATGTGAAACCACTGTCCACCTGTGTCCCTAAGTCTCTTATCACACTTTCAGTGTTTAGTGTACTGCCACCTATGTGGTAATTCATGGGTACATGTTTTTTCTCAAAGGGGATAACTATACATTTCCTGGCATTGAGCTTGAGCCCATGGCTCTGGCACCAAGCATCTGTTTCTGTAAGACCCTTTCGTAGAGTATCCACATCATTTGGGGATTCAATAATGGCTCCCAGTTTGCAGTCATCTGTGAACTTTGTTAGCCAGAGTCCCTTAGTGTTGGCCTGTACTTCAGAGAAGTAGACGCCAAACAAGAGCGGTCCCAGGACTGAACCCTGGGGTACTCCACTTGTCACTTTTCTGGAGCTGGATTTGGAGTCGGCTACTTTTACTGTGTGGGTTCTGTCAGTAAGCCAGTTGGCAACCCATCGAGTGATGTAGGGATTAATGCCCAGCTTAGTAAGTCTATCTATGATTCCAGAGTGGGCGATGGTGTTAAAGGCCTTGGGTGAGGTCCAGATAGGCTGTGTGGATCGCCTTACCTTCGTCCATGGCTCTGGAGACTGATTTGAAGAAGTCAATCAGGTTCAGTAGAGAAGAGTGGCCCTCCACGAACCCAAACTGGGTGGGGTCCAGTGTTTGAAAGTTGCCAATGTCTTTGTTTATAAGTTCCATGATAATACTTTCCATGGCCTTGCAGATCAGGCTCATCAGACTGATGGGGCAGTAGTTCTTGGGATCCAAGGTGGATCCCCCCTTGTGGAGTGGGATAACTGTTTCTGTGCGCCACTCAGTGGGCATGAAGCCTGTGGTGAGGCTATGATTAAACACGACACTTAGGTGAGGTGCCAGTTAATTTTGTAGTTCATGTAATACACAGCCCAGGATGTCATCTGGTCCCATGGATGCTGTATTCTTAGCTTTGGAAAGTGCATTTTTTACCGGTGTGGCCATTATTACCAGAATTTGGCAATCTTCCGGTATTGAGATGGGCCATTTAGGGGGTGAGAGGGGGGTGAAGTTGGCACTGAATTGATCTGCAAGGATTTTGGCAATATCCTTGGGATCAGTATATGTAATGCCATTCTGTTGTAGCTCAGAGCAGACTTGAGCATTGCCATTTAGATTCTTGACATAGTTATAGAATGCCTTGTGGTTGTCTTTGGCATCTTTGGCAATTTTATTTTCATAACTAGCTTTGGAGGATTTTATGAGGAATCTCAGCTTCTTACTGAGGTTGAAGGGGAGTTTTTGCATCCTGGGATTTTCGTTTTTTTCTGCAACAGTTTCTTCCTTTTGTTGTAAAGTTTGTTTATGGCAGGGGACCACCATATTGGCTTCCTTTTTTTGGAGGAGAGCAGCTTGGTTCTGTTTGGGATGGCATGATTCATGCATGAGTGGATGTGCTCATACAGTGCCTTAGTGTAGGATTCAACAGTCGAACTTTCAGTTCCTGTCTGCATGGGTGTCATAAAGTTTGTCACTTCTGACTTGAGTAGCATGAACTTGGCTTTGGAGTAGTTTTTTTATGGAGGTTTCCTTACTGGGGGGTGGGAGTGGAATGTGGATGTTAAGGGTGATTAGCTTATGGTCAGACCTGACCAACGGGGGGGTGACCACCATAGGTGTGGAGCATTGATTTCCAATGTTGGTAATGACCAGGTCTAGGATATTGGAGCCCCTGGTGGGACTATGGATTAGATGATCCAGGGCATTGGAATTTATGAATTCCAAGAACCATTGGGCAAAGGTGTTGGCACATGAGTAGTTTTCCCAGTTAATGGCAGGGTAGTTGAAATCACCCAGTATTAGGTTGTTTGGTTGTATCTTAATATTTTCCAGTATGTTTAGAAAGGTGTAGTGAGAATCTTGGGGCATGGTGGGGGATCTGTAGCAAGCTACAATTTGGATTGTAGTCTTACCTAGAGTTATTTGCACCTGGAGAATTTCAGACACATTGTGTTGGGCAACAAGCCTGGTGGTGTGAATAACCTTGGTGAATATGGGCACTCCTCCACCTTTAGTGTTTCTGTCCTGGTTTGGTGGCCAAAAAGTGTGGTAAGAGCTGTATCCTGTATTGCAGGGGTGCTGTCTGGAGCCTTGAACCAGGTCTCAGTTACTGCACAGATATCATTGTTCTCCATTTTTAGGAGTGTCTCAACAGAGTGCATTTTGAGGTTTAGACTTCTAGCAATGAGTAGCATTACCTTCAGAATTTGCATGCTTGTACTTGTTATGGTGGTGGTTTTGTCGTTTGAATTTTGCTTAAAAAAGGCACTATAGGGGGGGCAAGAGCCTTAGCCAATAACCTGAATCCCAGGGGCAACAGGTGCAGACCATCTCTGGCAAAGTATTTTGGTCTGTCGATCATGTCATCCCAGGCAGACTGATACTGGATCCCCTTTGAATGACACCAGAAGCTTAGCCAATTGTTGAAGTCAATCATTTTGTCCTTATATTGTGGCATCATTCTGGGCGAAGGCAGGATGCTACTCAGGGCTAAGTTCATACCTGCTTGGGCCACATGATCTGATAGCTCTTCCATGTCTCTTTTCATGTAGTCCAGGGAGGTACATCTCAAGTCATTCACTCCAACATGGACAATGATGGGGTTATATTTATACTTGTGGAGTGACTTGAGTGCATGCGTTATGTGGTGGATCCTGGCACCAGACAGGCAGCTGACTGTAATTTTCTCCTTGTTCAGCCTGGTGAGTGGGACATCAGTGTGCCTGACTATAGAGTCACCTATGACTAAAGGGTTGGGTACGTTGTCTTGCCTTAGGGGCTGTTGCTGGGTGGCACACTGGTGTTGTGAGCTATGTGACTCTTTGGTTGTGATTGGTGTTTGTTTGCATTTCAGCTTCGGAGGTCCTTGTTGCTTGGGCAGATTACAGTTTAGGGCCTCTGCATATGTGGATTTAATGTTGCTATGAGTGGGTGTTGGTGGTGTGGGTTTAGAAGGGCTATGTGTTGCTTGAGGTGTAGTGCGGGTGTTAACCTTCTCCTCTTGAATGTCTAGCACAATCTTGGGTGGAGAGAGCTTTGCTTCCAGTTTGGCTATGTAAGTGCATCTCTCACAGGTTGTAGTGCTGGGTGGTAGGAGGAGAGGGTTGTTTGTGTACATGAGGCAATTGCTGCATTGCCCCAGTATGCCCAGATTCACCAGGTGGACAGGAGAAATCACCCAAAGCTGAATTTTGGACATGCCTGGTTTGGTGCTTTTTTTTTGTAAAGTACAGCAGCTGTTTTCCCTTGCCTTAGCAAGGTACTTTGCAATTATAGGCTGTTTAGTTCCTGTGATTAATTTCTCTTTATTAAAAAGGTGAGTTGATTGCTTGTATCAGTTTAAGGCTTCCTAGTGCTTTCCAGCAGGTATTACAGCAAGTGCTAGTCACAGGGATGCTTAAAGGTAAGATGAAACAAATGGTTTATCCTAAACACTGCAGTGTGCACTAGATAAGTTAGATGTGAAAGTAGGTAACTTAAGTTTTACCTGTCTAAAAAGATAAGTTTTAGTGGAGAGTCACTATTTTAGAAACAGCAAGATAGATTGAAAGAGGGTGGTCACTTTTGTATTCTAGTACTATGGAATACAATAGGATGGCCAATAAATTTAAATAGTTGAAGGGGAGTGATTTCACAAAATGATAATTTTGTGCTTACTCACACAAGCCAGTGAAAGCAGAAAGGAAATGAGATATATGGTCAAATTAACATAAGAGGCAGGCAACTAGAAAGGCAGTGGTATTTAAGAACACGACAGTAAGCGGGTGGGTGGGAAAACATTTCTGCCTGACTCACAAGAGACAGAGCTGTGGTCTCTTTTGAAATTTTAATATGCAGCTAAAAGCAGAATACAAGTAAAACACAAGGTAAAGAAAACAAATCACAGTATTCAAAATATAAAAGGACAATATGGTAATACAAAATACAACAAATAAAAAGCAAACTAACCTTTCCTTCACAGCAAAGTGTAGCAGAGTCTGGTGAGCTTTTCTAGTGAAGCTCTGAAATGTTTTATTTTACCCCTTAAATAGAAGGTATAGTTCCTAGCTCCACCTCCTCAGTTCACAAATGATTAACCTTAAGTGACCTCTTTTATCTTATGTATGAGTCCTTAATTGTTCAGTTTTAATTTCTGCCTGACTCACAAGAGACTGAGCTGTTGTCTCATTTGAAGTTTTAATATGCAGTTAAAAGCAGAATACAAGTAAAACACAAGGTAATTAAAACAAATCACAGTATTCAAAATATAAAAAGGCAATAAAGTAATACAAAATACAACAAATAAAAAGCAAACTAACCTTTCCTTCACAGCAAAGTGTAGCAGAGTCTGGTGAGGTTTTCTAGCTACTGAACTTCCCAGAGGGGGTGTCAGGTTCACAAACATCATCCAAGCTAACTACGCCCTCCTAAGGGATGGTCTAAACTACTTCCAAGACATAGTTTCCACAAAGGACATTGACAGCTAAAGTACTTACTTCCTAATGCCCTGTTTACACATCTACACAAATGTATACACACAGTCATGCCTGATAGGCTCAAACAAAAATCCTCCAGAAAATACAAACAATACCAGTGGATATCTGTCATTCCTACATTATCCAATAACTGAAAGAAGCTGCTGTTTACGAATACAACATTGAGAATCCAGGACTGGAAGGCCACTCTCCTCAGTGAAAACATGCAAATATGACACCTTGAAAAACCTTCACAGAGCAACTATGGTAAGAATTTACACAATAGCATATCCAGGGATAACCATAAGGCTTTCTTCAGGTACATCTGCAAACTGTTATATATAACTCCGATTTATTTGGATCCAATAGAATATAGTAGTGCACATACTGATCCAGTGTAACTTCCAAACCTGACTGCAGACATGTTTGGCTGAAAAGTGTCCCTCTGCCACCATTAAACCTACTACAAACCATGTGTGCAACATCACCTCCAAGCTGTGGTGTCTACAATGAGAAAGTTATTGTTGTCTTCTCCAAGACTAGGAATGCAGTCTCAGTGAGTCCAGATGGCATTCTGGCCTGTGTTCTTCAAGCACTTCAACAGTGATCTACTCCCTAGGCACCATATTCAATCACAGTCTGAATACTGTTGTTGTCCACATTGAATGGAATATAGTGACCATTTTCCAACCACACAAGAGATTATTGGCAAAATCCAAGTGTAATTATAGAACCATAACTTTATGCAACATCTGCCATAAGGCAATGGATACAGTTTGCATCTATCTTAGACACAAAGAAATAGGTGACCTCAAAACACTAAATGTGTACTAGTTAGGTGTTCTCTTTTGACTGCAAAACCTGGTGGGATTCAAGACTGTGACCACAGACATATACAAAGTCAAATATGTGCACACATCCTATCATAACTTGGCCAAGGTCTTCAACACAATACAGCATTTGTTGTCAGTGGGAAACTAACCAAGGTGAATATCAAATTCTATGTTATCAGTTGGTTTGCAAATGGAATCACAGAGCAACAACATTCAATAACAGTGTGAGACTTCACCTCAAGCAGCAGACATGTCACCTGCATGGTAACAGTAGTGTCAGTGCTGTGGTCTCTCATGTTTGACATATATGTCTCAGAAGTCCTGAACAAAACAGGATCTGTGGTAGATTGCTGACAAAGCCATGGGTATTATGTGAGCTGCACAGAAATGCATCAGCATACCCTGTGGTATAAATGTTCCTGCTTATTATAAAATAACCATGAGTACACTGTTTCCACTTCTGTATTGATAGACTTTGGAATACATGTCAACTGCAATCTGGGTCTACTGTGGGTTGGTAGACAGTTTACATCTTACATGTGATTAGTAACGGCATTACATTAATAGCAATATATGGTAGCAATCCCACATACTCATCCCTAATCATCCATATTAATGAATATAGTCCACCCTTTGGAATGTATTTTATCAAACATCTGCACCAACTTGACAGACCTCAGACATGTCTGAGTAATAAACCATTAGATGGTCTCCAATATGTGTCTTCTGTGGACAGACTGATATATCTGTGACTGTGTGCAGTATCATATAGATAGCTTTGAGGCAGATTATGTATACCTTACAGGGCTATCTGTGGCCAAAATGGGATGTAAATACTGCACATGCGTGAGTAAAGTGGGATTCCAGCTACCCATTACATGAACCGCAATGTACACTATGACATACATAGGACATGCTGGAGGGACAGATACATCTCTCAAAGGTCATCTATCCTTTTATAGTAGACTTCAAATCCATGTCAAGCAGGGCACCTACATTACCCTGTTGAAGGATAGGCTGGATGAATTGATGTGAAAACGTTATCTGCCATGGATCACTGCTGCTTCACTCCTGGACATGGATGGTGCTTGCTAGACAAAACTTGGCCATGCATCATATCTTTTATTATTATATAATATTATATTGTGATGTAAAGACTATGCTTCTAAACTCCATCAGGTCAATACACTAGTCAAACCCTATGAACCTTGGAACCTATGGCAATTTACATGCAAAAAGGCACATTATACTGTATTACCATTCTGATGAGATTTGTCTTCAGTGCTAACATACAGTCCTGAGCTCTGATACTGATGGGTGACTTTGGATGTGCACACATACATTTGTGCTAACATACAATCCTGAGCTCTGATTCTGATGGGTTGACTTTGGATGTGCACACATACATTTGTGCAAAACAATCCTTGAAGATAAAGTTAGATGTATTAATCAGACACATTTAATTGTCTGAATTTGCAGCCCTTACAAATGCATCCACTATAAAGTAAATAAATTATTATGCTAGCAACTGTCTAAATGGATATGTGCAATCAAAATGCCAGGTACAATTATCAGTTCAACAGCACAAATGGAGGTCTTCTGTCTTTCGGCTTTTCCCGGTTAGGGGTCGCCACAGCGGAACTCCGGTCCGCTAATGATTGGCAGTTGATTTTTACATGCTGGCTTGCCGGGCCTAATGCACAACCTTCAACGAAGGAACGTCCATTCACGCATGTTGACACACAGAAGACGCTCTAACTGAGAATCAAATGGGCAAATAATTTCATATTGATATAGATAGTCACCCTGTGCATCAGACATATAGCTTTAGTATCCTTGAATCCAAAAGATAGATGACAGGGATGTGGCACAATTATCATCACTTCAAAAGGGTGTTGTGTGGGAGTGCAGGAGGCCTTGGTTGACACAAACGATTGGTGAGTGTGTGTATGAGTAAGCAAGGGAAGCAGGCAAGATGGACCATGTAAGTCCTGCATGTGTGTCTGTAGGTGTCCTTAATGTGACAGTGGTGTGTGAGTGTCTGAATGAACACAGCCAAGCTTAGTGCTAACCCTACTTGTCTGTATGTCAGACAGCTGTGAGCTGTGCATGGTAGAGCTGATAGTTCATCATCTCTGCCATGAACATGAGAACTGGTTCTGCCAGGAGTTGCTCTGGCATCTCCACTTCCAAGGTTAGATGCTGTGCTACTACCTGAAGGTGACTGATGTCTGCTGGACGTGCTCCCTTCATGGGAATGTCTAGGACAACAACCCCATGGCTTGCTACATATGGGTGTGGACAGCACACTTCCTGCTGGAGCAGTGGATGTACTACAACTCTGGGAGCATGATCGGGTATGGCCATGCTGTCTGTCAGCAGATGTAGTTCTGACCTACACCCACAAGGCCAATGCTCCCCTCACAGCAGATGCTCCATCACAGACAACATGCATTCTATGACAGATATGCTGGGCTCCGTCACAGACATATCGCATTCCAATGTGTCATTCAACCAATCGAGGGAATCAACAACATGGTGGAGGTAGTTAGGAATGTCAGACTGTGCTGCATCTATAACCCTGAGCATTTTCCTTAAGTTCCTTTCTGTAAGTGCCAGTGTGTTCATGATGGCCCTAAACATACATTGAGTGACACATGATGAGACACCTGCAACAGATTGTGGAGGAACAGCAGGTGTCCTCTGAGCACCCCTATCAATAAACCATTTGGCACATTGCCAACAGTTTGGCTATGGCCAGTGTCAGTAGTCACTGAAGCCACCATAGTTGCCACACTTCCCTGGTCAATGTCCTTTCCCTCCAACTGTCCAATATCTATGGCCTCTCTGGACTGGGTATGCATAGGCATACTGGCTGTATCTGGTGATAGTGAGGGGGGTCACTGGACATCAACTTGTGTCAGAATCAGCCTCTGCAACCTCATGCTGAGCCTCATTTTGGCCACCATCATCATCCGAGTCTGATGAGACACTGACATCAGGTGGCGCAGGGGACACAGAACCACTCCATGTTCACCTATGATAAAAGGAAGGAAAACAGGAATACATTAATACCTGCACTACTATGCTGCAATATATGTTAAGAAATTTACACTGCTTTCACTATTGGAGACATTCATACCTCTCAACCGCTTAGGGTAAGAGATGTGGACAAAGCCATGAATAATTTGTGGACAAAGGCACAAGAATAGGTATCATTGTGACATATTGCCCTTACAAACCTAGAAAGGTGATAGAATAGCAGGCATTGATTCACTGTGATATTTATGAGTGGTATGCATTTTTAATGTGAGATATGTCATTATTTTATGTCTGCAATCATTAATGACCTGTCAGTAGTTTGCAACTCAATCACTATGATCTTAAATATAGGACAGAGATATGAGTCACACATTTGGACATTCTGCAAATATCTGTACATTTGACAAGTATGCAGACAGTGCAGCAATTCATACAGCAGGCCTGAGATGACACTTTAGCAGATATGTTGGAATATTTCTACATTACTGGCTTAAATGTGTTCTGCTTGCAACTGCAGGAGCCCTAGATCTGTGGATTCCTGATGGCCCTGGAAAAAGTAAAGGGAGAAGTAATGGCAGCAGCACCACATTTACCAGTATAACAGGGGGTAAAACTTTTAATGATCTATATCTACACTAACTGCAATGTTAACAAGAATGTGGCTGACAACCTCTAAATTACCTTAAAACTGCAGCTATCTTAAATATCCCCACCAAAAAGCAACCTGACACACATTAAAACTATATACACTATTACAGAATGAATGCAACAGTATTCTACTGATGATCTAACAAAGCCTACCTAGAAGCTCCTCCTGAGATGCAGGAATGGCACCCATGTCCAGAACATACTGGCTAATGGACTGCTGGAAGCTTTTCTGTGTGGCAATGTTTGCCAGGAATTCCTGAGTAGCGGTGAGGGTTGTTCAGATGGAGGACCACCAGTGGTGACCTGATGATCACATGCCCATTCAGCAGCATGCCTTCTTACAGCATGAATCATGTCTGTAGCTCTGTGTCTGCTCATAGCTGCTATTTTGTCACCTAGTTGCATTGACATTTTGGACCAATTTATCCAACAGGGCCACACGTTGTGACATATTGGCCTGCCACCTGGACACCAAGACTGTATGATGTTGTCTTTATGCTTCAATGATGAGATCATTCTCTGCCTCAGGAAATGAGGGCCTATGCTGAGCAGGCATATTGTTTACTGAAAAACAAAATAATGATAACACATATAAGGATCACATAAGTGCAAATAAACTATGTACAGACAAGGAAGTACAGGAAGACTCTCAGTATTCACCACCTGATTACAATTTAAAGATTCAACAGTGGTCAACAAATAACAAGGGGGCTACAAAACAAGGAGAGTAGCATGATGAACATATCCTTGTTTGTGCAATAACAGATACTCACTTATGCTTACACAGCCAACACAACACTCCATTCTAGTTTTTGGCATAGCAGGGACTCATCCCCAAAAATACATATATATATAACAGGCTAAGGGAAAAATGCGCTAACCAAATAACAGTGTACATTCAAAAATGCTTTCAAAGGACCTATCCATGAAACATGTGTGCATAATTATCACACATTAGACCTTTGGCCTATTCTGCAGCCTCTGTACCTCTCAAATGTTTGGTAAACAAGGTCATGTCATGAGCACAGTTCTAACAAATGCTTACTGAGTTACTTCACATTATTTCTAAGTACATTCCAACATATTCATTACTTAGGTAACAAAATGGATACATACCTGATGGAGTACAACACTTCTCTGTTGAACTATATTTTTCCAAATTAAATGTGTAACTGAGTTTGAATTGTGATGCAAGTCTCATCCACATTGGTTTGTCTAGCTACACATTTGCCTTTTTATAATGGTGTACATTACTAATTGATTGCATCTGACCTAGTCTGTGATTCAAACATGCCAATTGCAGTATGCACTGCTGCACTGCATGCTAATCAATCAATTCCATGGAGCTGCTCAACAAAATATAATGCATCAATGTAGACACCATACCTTTTCTTATATGTGCAGTGTGGAAATAGTGGAGTACAGATACAATGTAAGCACTGAAAGATCATTAGTAGCAGCTACAATTTACATACATTTGTGTGTGCTACAAGCTGAAGGTGATGCTGCTGCTAATAGCCATAGACAGAGAGGGTAATGACTTTGCAGGCCAACAACACGGTAAAAAACTGTGGGACCTCTTGCAGCCTTGAGTCACATACAGAGCCAAATGCAGGGAACCCATCCCAGTAGACTATAAGATATGTGTTGAAGTTAGTATTTTAGCCACAGGTACCATTAACAGACTACCAGGGGACATGCTTGTGTGTCATAGACATCAGCATCCAGGATCTTCCAAACATTCTTGTATGCTATGCTACAACATGAGAGAGAGAGCACATATATTTTAACATAAGTTCTGAGGAGAGGGTCACTTGACTTTGTAGTTGTTGGAGTGGTAGACCTTATGGCTGATGTAGACCCTACCCTGTTTTTTGGATGTTGTTCTCTTGTGTACATGACTGCAATGTATGGCACATATTACTGGAGAGTAGTGCAATATATGACACAATTGTAGCACTGCTCTCCAGTTGCAGCAGGATCATCAAGGGGATGAGGAACAAATCCTACCAACAATGTCAAGATCATCACAGCCACAGGCCAATGATGACTCAAAGGAGGAACCAGCAGCAGGTGTGATTGTAGGCAGACATAGCCGTGCTCAGTAAGTCCTTGCATTGGTTATGAGATAAGCTATAGCACACTGAATCAACATCTAGGAGGCTAAAAACATCCTCTGGTATCACTATACATCTCCATTAGGGATGCATTAGTGATAACACTTATCAACCATAACTAAATCATACAACAGGCAGGATGCCAGACATGTAGGGTAACCAGACCAACAGTCTTGTTATTGCCATAGCAGACACATATCTTTGCTCCCCCACCCCCATCCAACCTGTCTTTCCTTAGCTGTTAGCTGCACACCATATTATTCCAAGTTAATATCCTTTGACATTGTAAATGCAATGATATTGAATGGTGTACACACTGTATGTCCCAGACTACTGAACAGATAACTGATGAATAACCAAGAAACATAGACATGCAAAATAGTGATGTATATTTGCAAGCAAACATCATAACTGGGAATGTATCAGTAAAGTGCAGTATTGTAAAAGGGAAACATTTCACTAGATGTACAGGTAACATAATATTTTATTATGACTGCACATTATTTTCAGTTTGATTGTGTGCTGAACATCCCTCCCACCTGTACAGATTTTCACTAAAAGCCCACATGTTGAACTCATATATTTGGTGTGTTTCTCATACAAATGTGTTTTCCTGTAAAAATCAGTGGGAAATCATAGAGGACTGAAGTCTGGAAGTAATAACACACATTTGAGTTTCAGAGTTCATATTCTTCAGAAAGGTCATGCTAATACACCACCTGTTATTCTATCCACTTCCTAAGTATGTAAGATCAATATTTAAAGAGTCTTCCTATTTTTAGGCCTTTCTCCCCCCATTATTTATGCTTTTGTCCAGATTCCTTTCTCTAAGACATTGCGAGGTATGGTGCTGGATGCCTGTTGCTGCTTGCTGCAAAGGTGTATGTTTGAAACACAGGGTTAAGGCACCCATCCCGTGTTTGGCATGTGCATTGGATGGTGAATTGGATTGTAGAACTATGTATGGATATTTCCTGTGTAGTTACATAGTCTAGTAGTGTGTCTGATACACTGATTTTTTATGCTGCCTATTATCACTTGTTTTTATTTTAATATTTGGAGCCACTGTTTGCATGTTGCTGTGCATTCCTGTGCATAGCATAAATGGTGTTAGCTCATGCAGCTGGTTGCACAGTGGCAGTGGACGAACTGTAAAAGTGGACCACCCAGGTAGCAGATGGGACCCAAACATCTAAAAATAGACCTCAGATGTATTCTATTAACGTCAGTAAGCATAGCGTAAACCCGCTAAGCATCACTGCACTGCCTGTAACAGTGAGAACCTCAGGATCAATACTAACTTAGTAGATTTTCATGTAAGCTCCCCTTTGGCTGCAGATGTTAAGTGTTGGCCTGAAGTTCACATGGTTCTGGTTGCAACTTGTATTTTACTAATGTGTCCTTGCAATACATTGTAATGTAATTAAGCATACACATGTATTCTTTAATTCTTCTACTTGCAACAACTGTGAGTGTAGGACTACCATGGATAAGGTCCAGGGTTCTAAGACAGCAGACATCTGTCTCTTTTCAGTGGTGTCCCACTTCACATTATAGTCAACCTGAGTTATAGCAGTTGACTTAGTATTTCTTATTTTCTAAGTTATTTGGCCTAGTATTTCTTATATTCTAAGTATTTTCCTGATGGATGACACAGTAATATCATCAGTTATATAAAGATATGGTAATATGTGTATTAATAAACTTCACTTGTTTCCCATTGAGCAAACACAGGCAGCATGTTTGCATGATGATAAGCAGTATGCACTTTTTTGAAATGATGCAAAGTCCAATATTTTGTATTCTCACTATCTGTCATAACTGAAATTGGTGGGAACAGTCCTTATACATTGGCTTTTGTCTGCATTACACATGACTGGTATTCAGGGAGAGGTTCTGAGTTTTTGGCATCAAAGGTGGGGTGTGCATGAGTCCAAAGTGTTTGTTGGACTCCTAGTGAATGATTATGGCCCCTGGCTGTTGCAGGAGTACTATCATGGATCTGATTACAAATCAGATACATGGAATAGTTTGCACTCGTATTTGTCCAGTGTTACCAGTATCTCCCGCACTGGCAAACAGTGTAGCAATTACTACCAAAACCTCAGGATGAGGAAGAGGAACACCCTCAACCTTTGAATTGAGGAATGCAGGAATGACGGCACTCCACAGATGTGTAAGTACCACTTACAGGCACTAATTGTAGGAAGTAGCAGAGTTCATTATTGGTGTTCTTAATGGTATTCTCTTGTGTTGTGTTTTTACCACAGCTAATGCAGAATGATCAGAAAGTGTGGACCTATGAGGAAAGAATGAGGATGCAATATGCAAGTGGTATGTATGCTTCCAAACAGTACTGTTATGTTAGCGTTATTGGCAAATACAACTTACTGTGGTAAAAACTTGTGTCACATTGAGTATGCATTTGTCCATTGTAAAGCAAAAGTATACATGCATTAGTTTGTTAGTTAGAACAAAAGTCCAGTATTACAGAGTAGACAGGGCTGGTAATTTACAAAACCACATGTCCAAAGTATACAGTACTTAAGTCGACATAAATATTACTGTGTAAAGTATAACCTATAAACCAAGGACAATAAGAGCATGCTGCAAATTGTTATCATAACATTGAACCTGTAGCTATAAAGTATAAAAGGAAAAAGTGCTTGCATTATGCTATATTCCAAAGGAATGGTACAGTATCAAAATAAAAACTGCTTGTGGGTTCATATACACACCCCCTGTATTTACAATCAGCTGTTTAGAATTCTGTTTTAGGTTATCATCAATAAAAGTGCAGTAGTGTGTCTGTGTTAGCAACAGGGTAGTATTCAAAGTAATAAATGTATTTATTTGCACATGGTATTGTTGAAAGTAAAATGTATCAGAATATTGTACATTATTTGTATGAAGTTTTGCATATTATCTGTGTGGTTACTAATGTTATTTCTTTTCTTCTCTCACACCACCCCTTCTCTTAGTTTATTTGTGCATATTTCTTAGTTATTATTATTATTTTTATTATTATTATATGATGTATATAATCATATTTTCACTATTGTAGTTATTTTTATTACCAGTGGTTAGTTTAACATATATCATTTTCTATTGCTTTTTTCTGTTAAATACCTTTTCATGTCATATTATTTCTCATTGTGTTTGCAATTCTATTATTTATTAGTTTTGTATTCATTTATTATATGTTTACATTTTATTTAATGTTATTTTTTCCATTATTTTTGTGTTATTCTTTATTTCATTATGGAATTATGATTGTGTTTATGTTATGACTACAGCACATCAGGGTAAACCAGTTCCCCATGGTCCACCTACAATCTCTCCACTGGCAGTGGCACTTTTGAGCTGCAGCCTCGTGGCAACCCCCTGCTGCTCCTGCCCTACCTGCAACCTCAGGTACTTGTTCCCCAGAAGGTAGGCCTGTGGTTCCCTCTGGGAGCAGAGACAGAGGGGGTGATTTTGTCACCCAAGCTGAACTGCCAGGTCTGGTGCATAGGATTGTGCATCACACAATTGGTGCATGCGTATGCCGAATGAAAACACTGCTCTCCATCATCATCCTGAATAATACAGGGGCATGCAGATGTCAGAAACTGCAGCCATCAGCACAGTTAGGTGACAGTGATGACAGTCCAGTGGGTGAGGACATGATTCTCACTGTCACCAAACATGATGTCCATAGGTTCATGATGCCCCCACCCCCACCCTAACCAAGTTGTTCACCTCCTTATTGTGTCCTTCACTGACCCTGTCTCTTGTCTTGTATGTCGTGTCTGTCTACAAATGCTTCCTCATCTTCCCAACTTGCCTGCTCCAGACTTGCCTATGCCCCTTCCACAACAATCCACTCTCTCCTTAAAAAAGGCACCTGTCCCCAAAAAATATTGTCCCATGCATAGCTCTCCATTTTGAACACATGTCCACTTGGCACACTTAATTTGGTCCAATTGGCATCACAATACAATTATGCTGTTGTCACCCCACTCTCTGGAGGTGACAGTCTAAATTCAGCTAATTACCTGTACATGTGATCAGTTGTTAGCGTCGAAAAAATGGATAGCTATGCATCTCATCTACACCCTTCCTGCACATTTCTGCCTTCCTTTCACTTTGTTTTTCATCCTGCTTGCACTCCCTTTAACCACTTTCCTATTCCCCCATATCATTTCTTTAAATGATCATTGAGAGATGGTGTGTGATGCACAGCATCACACTGCAATGGTAAAACACAGCTTATTAACTTTTATTGGATATCAGTACCATCTAGCAACAGACATTTCATCATTACTGCAATGAGTGCATACACAGCTGATAACACAGATTCATAAATATCACAATTAATAATCGTGATATACACATACAAGTATTTGAAAAGATAGATACACCTGTATTTCAACCCAGTACCATCTGACCCAAAACAAAATACCATCAATACATTTAACAGAGCCAGTTGAGCAGCAGGTGTATTTTGCACTTTGTATAGATAATTGCACAATAAAGTGCTGTTGCACACACCTGCTACTTAAACAAATCAATTAACAATAATGAAATACCTGTCATTCTATCATGTTTCTATCATGTTTCTAAGTTTGCAAGACCAATATTTAGAACATGTAGCTTTAGTGATGGCCCTTTGTCCCTCCATTATGTATGGCTTTGTCCACATGCATTGCTCTACAAAGTTGACAGTTATGTTCCTATTATTTAATTAATATTTTACCTGCCTTGCTGAATGATGTTGCACATCTGTCATACGAGGATGGAAAGCAGGCTATCCATCCAGTGTAGGTGTGTGCCCATGGTCTGGTGCACAGTCCTGCACACCACAGCTGACAACTACACTTGGGTGATGTATTCAGCCCCTCTGCCTCTGCTCCTAGAGGGGGCCACAGGCCTGGATCCCTGAGCAGAACTACCTGAGGGTCCAGGTAGGGCAGGGGCAGCAGGGGCGGGGCCACCAGGCTGCAGCTCAGAAGTGCTGGGCCTTGGTGCCTCAGCTGGTGGAACACGTGTAGGTGGATCACAGGGAACTCACTGACCCTGTTGTGCTGTAGTAATAACAAAAATAAACTTCAAACCAAAGATTAAACAAAACATAAACAAATTAATGAGAATTATAAAAAATAAAGAAACAATAATAAAGCAATACAAAAAGTTTCAAATTATATAATTATGAACAAAATGATAAATTATAAAAATGAAAAAGTATTTAACAGCAAAGAAATATGAAATTATACATAATGAACAAAACATAAGATGTAATATCAAATAATATAATAAGTAATTTGATTATATAAGTAATATAGTAATAATAATAATAACAACAACAATAATAATAAAATAGTAATAAAAATAAGAAATTCATTAATACATAAAAGAAGAGAAGGGGTGGGGTGAGAGAAAAAAAGGGGAACATTAGTAACTTCACAGATAATATACAAAGCTTTCTACAATTAATGGTATTCTAGTCTGTTACATTCTACTGTTACCAATACCAACTGCTAACAATTTCTTTATTAGTCAGAATACATGTACAGTGACTACACTTGACAGCAGGCCATTCAAGCCACAGGTCTAGAGGTCTGCACTTCTAATGCTATAATGATAATTACTTAACAGTACTGCATTATTCATTGATGACAAGCTAAACACTATTGCAATCAGCTGAGCTTTATATCTGGGGAGTGTGGTATTCGAACCCACAAGCAGTGACTATTGTAATACTGTACTTTTCCTTTGGAATACAACATAATGCAAGCAGTCTTTCCTTTTACACTTTATAAACTCATGTTTACTGTTATCTGAGAATGTGCAACTGTTGCTTTGTGCTACAGACCGGGTCTATATCATGAAATCAAATGTTGTGAATGCCGAATACCGGAAGGCCGAACTTGGTAGTGCAAAAGTTGAGAATGTCGAAGCCACTGAAACCCAAATTCTTTCCCAGGGAAAGAATTCAGTTGGCCATTTCTGCGGCTTCGGCATTTTCGGACCGGGTCAAGGTAAATGTACAAACGGGTAATGACGGACTTTAGGGTTAGGGCACGGGTCAGGAAGTGTGCGATAGTGACGGACTTTAGGGTTAGGGCATGGGTCAGGTAAGTGTGTGGTAGTGACGGACTTTAGGGTTAGGGCACGGGTCAGGTAAGTATGCGGTAGTGACAGACTTTAGGGATAGGGCGTGGGTCAGGTAAGTGTGCGATAGTGACAGACTTTAGGGTTAGGGCGCGGGTCAGGTAAGTGTGCGGTAGTGACGGACTTTAGGGTTAGGGGGCGGGTCAGGTAAGTGTGCGGTAATGACAGACTTTAGGGTTAGGGCTGGGTTAAGGATAATGCATAGATAATGGTGTATGTTA
This sequence comes from Protopterus annectens, assembly GCF_019279795.1. Lineage (NCBI taxonomy): Eukaryota > Metazoa > Chordata > Ceratodontiformes > Protopteridae > Protopterus > Protopterus annectens. The sequence continues at coordinate 1,755,168,385 of NC_056735.1, forward strand.
GGTTTAGTGTAGGTTTTGAAGGTGCTTGGTGTGATTGTGTTATGTGTGTGTTTTTTGGAACAGCACATTTTTTCCCTGGGAAAAAATTTGCTGTTTTGAAGTGTTGATGTTATCCGAATTCGATCTTCCAAATTCGAACTTATGGTGTTTGACATTTTGGAAGTTCGATTTTGTGATATAGACCCCTACAGACCATACCTCTCCTCCTTTTAGAGGAGGATATTTTAACATATCATAAATTAATGGGTGTATAGTGACCTGGGTGGCCAGGGTGCTGCAGCGGTTAGCGTTGCTGCCTCACAGCGAGAGGTTCAATGGTTCGATTCTCGGCTGGTGTGCCTTCTGTGTGGAGTCTGCATGTCCTCCCTGTGGTCACGTGGGTTTCCTCTGGGTGCTCCAGTTTCCTCTGACATCCCAAAGACATGCAGTAGATGGATTGAATACTCTAAATTGGCCCTAGGTTTGAGTGTGTGCATGTGTGTGCCTTCTGTGGAAGGTTGGGCACCGGGCTGGCAACTCAACACTGTAAAACTCCACTGCCAATCATGAGCAGACAGATGATCTGCTGAGGTGACCCTTAACCAGGAAGAGCCAACAGAAGAAGAAGAATGGGTGTATAGTGATCCATAACTAAGAACATATTTCAAATATTGCTGTTACACACATGGATAGTTACACAGGATTTGTGTTAACATGCATTTTGACACTCATTATTTATTGACGTCAGTATAAATTACTTGCCAGACAACTATGAATCCTACAATGAACAGACCAAAACAGTGATTCTTAAATGTGGGTATTCAGCAGAAATATGTATAGATGAATGCTACACTACAGAGTAATGCATGCATACTGCTTTTACAGCTCAGATATGCATTCACAAGTTCATACAACTGTATGATATAGCAACTAATCCATCTATCACTGTTAAGGCTGCAATAACAGTACTTAATATAATTATGCTTACTTACCACATGCTTCTTGCATCCTGACAAATCACCTCACATGGGACCTCACATTCAAGGCCCTCCCTTCTGAAGCTGTGGAAAGAGAGAAAACAAAATGCCACAGTATCATCACTGCACTCCTTCCTCAAGTCCATTAACCATGCTTGTGACTCCATCAAAATCTTATCAACCCTATCCCTAGACCTTTCCAAAGCCTTCAACATTGTCTCCCACCCTATACTCCTATCACAACTCTCCTCCCTCAATCTCTCCCCTTCCACCATAGCTTGATTCACCAGCTACCTCTCTAAAAGACAACAAGCTGTTAAATGGAAACATTCCACCACTTTCTTTCTTTCTATACACCCCTACCTGGGTACCCCGAGGTTCTGTCCTTAGCCCCTTACTTTTCAATATATTCATTAACAACTTTCACCACTCCCTCTCCAATTCTACAGTATGCAGGTGATTCAACAACCATCTACTCAGCTGACACCCCTTCCAACCTTCTGCAGATAACCCAGTCAGCTTTCTCAAATTCTAAAACCTTAATGCAAACCAACTACCTAGCCATTAACACCAATAAAACCAAATTAATGATTTTCCCCATTGAATAAAATTTCTTCAAGATCATAAGCCAGAATAACACCCCCATTGAAATAGTCCCTCACACCAAACTGCTCGACGTCATTATCGACATCTAAAATTTGATATCCACATCCAAACTAACATCAGAAAACCCACCAAAAATTAGGAATCCTATATAGGCATAACTGTTATCTCACCCCCTCCACCAGAAAGACCCTTGCCTCCACATACAAAGTATCTCTGCATCTCCTTAACCCCTATATTCCTAATCACTCACTTAGGTCAGAAAACCAGTACCTGCTCAAAATCTACAAACCTTTATGGCTACCTGGACACTCTCTGCTATCCTGTTCCTTAGCTAAACTATGGAACTCTTCTCTATTCCTACCTATCTGCAAAGTGGGAATGTCCTTGCTTCTTCCCCACATAGGACCCTCCCCTATCAAAATCCACCTTCTAACTCTGTGCATTATCTCTACATTCACATAATTTGCCCTCCTACTCCTCCTTAACCTCTAAACTTTGTTACTAGTTTATTTCCAGCAATTTCCCATCCTCAATTGTAATTCACTGTTAATGACCCTTAGACTGTATTGTTGCTAGATTTTTACTACTATTATTGTGGAATGTAAATTTTCAATTGTAATTCATTGTTAATGACTCCTAGACTGTACAGTTGTTAGATTTTGTTATTATTATTGTCAAATTTGGATTTTTTTACTGTAGAATGTTGCATAAAGTTGAATGATTTCTTTGCTTTGTATGTGTATATACTAATATGTTTGTCAATGTTAGTAGAGCTTTTCTCCTTGGGCCTCCATTAAAAATGGGCTATTTTTAGATTTAGAGAAAGAAAGTTACTACTACAGAGAAAGTAGTTGAAAATACATTGTTTCATAACCACATAATAAATGAGATGTTATCTTTTAGTTTCACTGCAGTAGCAGACATAATGTCTACAGATGGAAGTTTTTTGTATTGTCTTGAAACAAGTGTAGTTACTAGGTTTAAGATGTAGAAGTGTTTTTATTGTTTTATGACTTCCAGGATCTGCAAACATTGGAGAGATATGTATTTTTCACAGGGAGATGCTAAAAATGCTTGTACTTTCTGACAATGGGGTTTTAGCTTGGGAACTAAAGTCAATTGCAAAAAAGTGATGTCATCCAAGCAAACTTAGCAGTAATATTAGATATTAAATTAAGAAGTCTCTCAGAGAGAGAGATGGGGCATTTTGTATTTTGTCATTGACCTAACAAGAACATCTGCTCGCCTGCACATGCCTTGCTGTAAGTAAGTTAAGTCTCTAGGGCATAGTAACTCTTTTAGATTCAGATAGAAATATATTAAAGTGTAGCTTAAATGTTTTCTTTATTTATTTGCGACTGTATTGCAATGTTGTTTTAAATATTTCCTGTGATTTTGAACTCTGATGTAACTGATTACTTACTGAGTATTGTCTTGTTCTTTTATTATTTATTATTAAATATATTTAAACATTTTAATTGTGGCTGGTCTGTTTAGAGATATTTAAGCTCTTAGAATACTCCCATATCTATATGGTGACACTGTACAGACCACTCCTAAATAGCCTTGCTCTTGGTCAGACTACCATTTGGATTAATAGTAACATTACACAATAAGATCGGACACCCTTTGTTAAGGGCCTTAAAGTATCTGATAAGTAGTGGTTGGTGGCAGTTGGAACTACCTCATAGTCTGGACAGATGGGTTGGCATAACTAATAAACATGTGCCAGCCTTTACCAGCTGTGTGTGAGTGAGTGTGTGTGTGTGTGTGTGTGTGTGTGTGTGTGTGTGTGTGTGTGTGTGTGTGTGTGTGTGTGTGCGTGTGTAAATCAAACCTCAAAGTGTGTGTGTGTGTCAGCTACTTGGACAGGGACACAAAGCACTGGTTGGACAGAGAGGGTACTGGAGGTCTCAACTCTATAGCTGTGCTAGTGGAAGTCTTATTAGGGATCTGGAGAAAGAGGAAGAAACCAGCCCCAGACTGACTGTGATCTCTGTGTGCTCTTATGTGAAATTTCACTTTACTGTGTGTGTACTTGTCAACCTCCCAGTGTATACATTCCTCACGGTTGCCAGTAGTGAGGATTGAGGCTCCTTGATTACTGGGCCAGTGCAAAGACTTCACACCAAGCCCCAATGTTTCATCCATTTCCATTCTTTTTCTTTTCTTTTGTACTTATCCCTTTAAATTTCCTTTTTCTGTCTTTTATCCTTTTACCAATATAATTTTTTTTCCTTTTATTGCCACCCAGTATATCTCTTTTGCATCACTTATTTCAAAACCTTCTTCTATGTCCTCTTTATTATTTTCTCATCTAATCTTTCTTTTATTTCTATTACTTCTAAAATTTCTTCTTTTTTTCATTTTCTTCTCTATCTTTTTCTTTTTCCTTTCTGCTATTTTCAGTTTTGCGATACATCCATAAATTTCCAATTTTGTTACATTTATAACACTTCAATTCACAGTTTTTACATCATGTCTCACTTCCCCAGAAATATTTTTTTTTTGTCACAATTACTTATCAAATGTCCTTCTTTTCCACACACAGACACACAAAAAACATGTTTTGGGTTTTCCACTGTATTTTACAACACCCTTATACCCCTCCACATTTATCATGCTTGGTATATATATAATTGTTTTTCCTGTTTCTATTTTTAACACAACATTACAATCCCAGCCAACAGGTCATAAACCCTTTTTTTCATACAGTTTGAAATTTCCAGTACTTCTCTTTATATAAAGCTTTCAAATGTCCTTTCAAAGTTTCTCTTTCTACCTCTCTTCAGAATTGTACATGAATCATCTTTTTGTTTCCCTACTAAATGTTTTTATTGCATAAAGATTCCATGGGTTACAGCCTTTCTTTTTGTCATATTCTCCAAGAAAAATTTCCATTGAAAAAAACAGTCTCAAATATAATGTCACAAAATGTTGCTTTGTTAATAAGAATAAATGCTCTTAACTCGTGCTTTTACAACCAAAGGAGTTATTAAATTGCCCCACACTTCATACTTGTCCATTTCTTTGTCTTCTTTACTTTGAATTATTACCACGTAATTCTGTTTTTCATTTTCTTCTGTCTTCTTTTCTGCTACTCCACTTTTGCCTTCTTTTAATTTCTCAACACAAGTTTTCTTTTCCATCTCACCACTATTCTTCGGGATTTTCTCTGCATCCTCCTGTTGCATTTTCTCTATAATGTCCCCCCAGGAAACATCTCCTTCATTTTCTGGCTCACTCTACACCACCATTTCTTTATATAAAACATCCCACAACTCTCCCAACTGGATGGTTGTAATTTTACATCCATCATTTGCTGACTCATCTCCGTCAAACAGGTTTATCTGAAACATTTACTCAGAATCCTGCACACATTATCCAATATTGATATTTGCTTTCTCCTTTTCTTTCACTACTTCATCATCTTCTTCTCTCTCTCTCTCCATCTGCCCCCCTGTTTCTCAGGGTTGCCTCTGCACCTGGAATGGAAGCAGGAAGTGTTGCTCCAGAAATGGTTCCCATTCACAACAATGATGAATTTGGGAAGTTCACAATACCCTGGCTCAGTTTCTCCTAATAGCATAAATACCATCTTAGGTCTCTTTAAAAAAAGAGGTGACTAGCCTAGTAGAACTAACCCAAGCAACAAAGAATAAATTAAGTAAATAAAAATAAATAAATACATTATATATATATATATATATATATATATATATATATATATTTAAATATACATATATATGGGTGTGTGTGTGTGTGTGTGTGTGTGTGTCTGTGTGTGTCTGTCCATGTTTCCGTCTACCTGCATAACACAATCTGCACCAGAAACACCCCATTTTCCAACTACAAGAAGGATAGCTGCTTGTGTCACTGAAGTAGTCCAGTTTGTGCACACAGATGCTCCACCTGTCTGTATATGCTCACATTACTGAATTAAACTTCAAAGAAAGCTGGAGAAAAGCCTAAAGCCAAGTGCATAAAAGTCTACATCTTGAAGCACTGTTGTGCCAAAGCAGGCTGAACTCCTTGTATTGTAGTCTTAGCTAATGAATGTATGAGCTGATATCAAGTAGGCTACAGCAGAGATAACCATAATGGAGGTACTTTTGAAGTAAGCTCTGGAAGTAGTCACACTCTTAGAAACTGTACATTGACAGCAGCATTTCTAATACATTTTTACTTAACTTGTAGCAAAACACAGTGCAGTTATAGCTCCATATGGAAAGCTCTGCATCGACACTGAAAGTTCCTCCCTTTAAAGCAAAGGTGACATACCGCTATGTTATCTTTCTGATCATGTGTAAGATCGTCAAGTTAAACCTGATGTTGAGGTTCAGGTGCAACATAAATGTATGTGACTCTTTGGATTCTGACACAGTAATGAAACAGAAAGATGTATTGAATCGACTTTTTAATAACCATTTTACCTCCTTTCAAGAACAAACATAAGTTGATCTTATTGGACATCTGATACTCATCAACATGAAAATGCTTCCCTGTAGATTCCAAGATAGCTGCCAACCTGTGAACACTCACTCCTTAGAGCTCCACAAATATCAATTTAAATCTTTGCAGTCAAACCTTGTTAATCTCTGTTTCCCTCCCAAAGCAGACAGCAATATACTCTACTAATCATCAGGGTTAAGCAGCTGGGATTATTTCTTCATTCAGCACTATGCAAACTTTATATTTTAAATCGGAACTTTTTCACTGAAAAGCTCAAGGCAGCCTGAGGCCTGTACTGTACTGAACTCAGCACAGCACAGTCAGCAATCAAGAACTAAATAATCAAATAAACTACCTAAATATGCCTAATGAACAAGACCAAATGGACTCACAAACAACCAAAACCAAATTATCACAACTTTTTTCTCCTGAAAAGGAAACTTTAACTAAAAGACAACAAATTCAGAAACAGCAAGAAGCAACAACAAAATCCACTGCCCAAAATAAGCCGGGGAATTGTTATGGCTAGGCTTGTATAGGCCCTAGGACCAACAGCCTAGTACCATCCTATGAACCTATGAAGGGGTCTACGCTATGGATGAACTAAAGTCTGCCTTAACGTCTATACAATCTGCTATTCAAAACTTTTCTGAACAAATGAGTAAGTTTGTATCTACTTTGGAACAAATTGTAACTCGCCTTGACCATGCTAAAGCCAAGTCGGCAGCAAACGAAATGGAAATAGAAGAACTTCAAGAGCAGTTAAAAAATAATGAATCTATACTAGAGGAATTACAACAAAAAATCACAGACCTTGAAGCTCGAAGCAGGAGAAATAATATTCTTATACATGGGATTCCAGAATCTGTTGATCAGTCACAGCTGTAGGATACCCTTAAAATATATTTACTACACTGCTGGAAAAAAATCCAACCACCAATGACATTGTTAAAGAGCCCACAGAGCCCTTTGAAGTTCTCAAGGTCCTAAGTCTCCATGTCAGATATATGCAAAAATCTTAAACTACCAACATGTACATGAAATCCTCCAGGCAGCAAAAAAAAAAGGGTACTTTATTGTGGCAGGGAAGCAAAATAACTTTTTTATTGGACCTGCCAATGTCTATCAAGCAGGCAAGACAACAACTGTTTCCCTACTGTGCTTTTCTCATCAACAAAAAGATAAAAATTCAAATGAAATACCCCAGTACCCTTGTTTTTACAAGTAATGAACACAAATACTCAGCCAAAAATAATTCTGAAGCCAAAACTGCCTTTATGAAGGCATTCAGAGAACTTCCAAAGCTTTAAATAATCCTTAAAAAAGATTTAAACTATATTCCTATTCTTATAACCTGACAAATATAAGTAAGTGTTACCTAAAAGCTGCATTAGATGGCCTGTTCTGTAAAATGCGGTCTGGAAAGCTGTGGATGTCTCGTCGTGACCCTCACAGCCTTCTTTACAGTTTTAATCCCCATTTGCAGTTAAAATTTATTTATTTACTTTACATCTGTTGACCAGGTATGTCTGACTGAGCCAAAGCCTTTTTTCAGCAGAGTCCCGGGGAGAAAAGCTCCATTACATACATATAACATTTGATCATTGATTACAGATATTGTACAAGTGGCATTTTTGAGAGTTAACAGATTACCTTTTGTCACCTTACTAATATTATTTAAGTAAAAAAATGCAAAAAACAGCTAGGTTACAGTCACAGCAATTTTTAAAAGTAGTAGTTAATAGAAAAAAAGTAAACATAGGAGCAAAAAAGGAATTTTTTTTTTTTTTTTTACAATTAATCTAACAGGATACAGTACAAGTATAATGAAGAGAAAGACTTTGATTAGAGAAGAGAAGTAGAAAGTTTTCAAGGGGGGTTTGAGCATTGACAGATCCATTTCCTGTGAAATTAAAAGTTGCCAGTGCAAGCTCCATTTAGCAGGCTGAGGCTCCTGTTGCAAAGTTCCACACTAAGGAAGGTAACAATTATATGCGTCATTGCCGGGAGACATGTCTGCATCTTTTCTGGCTGTTTTTCAACTTCCTGTGTACAGAGGGACGCATTAGGATGTGACACAGCATCATTTCCTTCCTTCATGCAAGGATTCTCTGGGTAATGGAGTCCCAGGTCAGTAATCATCATTGCAGCTCATTCTACAAGGATTCAAAAGGAGAGGGGAAAAAAAGGGGGAAAAGGGGAAGAAAGAAGAAAAATAAAGGCAATAAAGCAAATCTGTGATGAAATAAAGGCAGCACATTCCCTGACAGCACTGGAGATGTCTACCTTCTACGGGCAGCCTGAAGCTTCTCATCAAGACAGGGTAAATACAGTAACTTTAAGTTAGCTTACCTAAAGCTAACTGACAACAAATATTTATTGCTATCAGCTTCATTAACTATCAGGAGCTGTTCTTCAGTATATAATATGCTCAATAATATGCTATCTAATCAAAAAGCTAATATGGTTTGAAGTACACTTTAATGAATATTTCCTAGCTAGAACTTTTTTTTCTCCATGGAATTCAAGAAAATAGTCTGCAATGTTGTATTTACTCAGGCTTTAATGCGTTGTCCTGTTCTGTGACATGGTCTTTTGTAAAAAGTATTTTGATAGGAGAGTGTATCTGACTGAAGCTAACTGTTTATAAACCGCTCTATGTTCTTTACAGCAGTATGGTCTTATCATTGTAAACTATAATGTAATGTAAAGTTGTAGATGCATAGACCATGTGATAATACCAAATACCAATTTCTTTGCAATATGTAACTATATGAACAATAGTTTGCAAAGGCTTAATCTTGGTTAAAACATATAGGAGGATTTAAGGGGGACTACATGAGGTGGTTAAGGTTGCACATCTTGTGTCTAAGTGTGTTTGTATATAGTGTGTGTATCATTTTATTAGACTTGTTTACATTGAAATGGCTTGTTAATTATTTTACCTCAAATCTTCTCTTAGAAATAGTAGATATGTGGTTAGGCACAGTTAGGGATCTAAGAGATTTTAGTGCTACAAAACATCTAATATTACAATATTTCTACCCAAATCCTTATGAATGCTTCAGGTGGAAAATAAATGCAAGACCAAATTTAATTGCACTTTACATCTGTTGTGTGTATTTATGCTGTGGGAAGTAGACTCATGGAATGTGAAGGGTTTGCAAGATGTTGAAAAAAAGAAACTACTCCTTTAGTGTACCAATCCCAGGCCAACATTATATTTCTCCATGAGACACACCTGTTAAATGATGATTGGAACAAAGACAGGGCGAGACCGTGGTTAATCTGAGTTATTGCCTCGGGTAGTAAAACCAACACAAAGCGAATAGCTATTTTGATTACAAAGTAATTTAAGGAGGGAGTTGTAGACTATGGTGTGGATACTATTGGTAGATGGTGTTATTTTAGCTGCATTAGTACTGTAACCTATAAACCCACACTTTTTTTTAAATATATATGTCCCCTGCGTAAACCAACAAGGCTTTATTGTTCAGATCTACAAGTTATTGTCAAAATTCTCAGACCATGATTATATAGTAGGGGGTAATTGGAACATGGTTAGTGCCCCCTAAATGATGGATCCAACAAAAAATAACAAACAAAATAAGCAAGCTTTAATTGCCTTAAATGAACTAACACAAGAATTCACCTTAGTTGACCCTGCTCTTTCAAACAACCAGTTCAGTAATGCTGACAGATTTACATTTTACTTGCCATGCTATGTCATGGTTAAGGAATGTCTTCTTTCTGATCTCAGAATCCCTCTTAAATGAAAAAAGTATTTATACAAACAGTCTGAGATTTCTATCAGATCATTCCAAAATAACTCTGAAGCTTTTCCTCTTAAACAATACTCCTAAACAAAACATCTACCACTCCTAGTCCCTAAACCCAAATCTTCTTGAAAAGGAAGAAGTAGTTAATGAAATCAACACTATACTTGATCATTTTAATACCAACTTATTAACCTCAGACATCACTCTGGACATTCTGTGGGCAGCCACAAAAGTTAAAATCTGGGGGATGATGATCCAAAAGGCCTTGTATTTTAAAAAAAACTTGCTAGAGAGAAAGATACCAAAATTAAACAGAAAATCCAAGAAATTGAAAAATCACTCAAAGAAAATTTCTGCCCTGAACTTGAAGCCCAACTCATCAACAAACAGAAAGACTTCTATAATTTGCATGCTCAAAACCTCTCATTCAGAGAAATTAAATTCCTAGCCAACTACTCCAAAGAGACTCAACAGCCCTCTATTAGCTAGACTCACAAAAGCTCAACAAGACTCACCTACAATTTCACAAATTAAACATAATAATGAAATAATCACAAATAATCAAGATATAATATGTATCTTTGAAAATATATATGATAGACTATATGGACCACAGAAGAAAATAGATCCACAGTCTTATAACTCCTTCTTTTATGCTATTACATTCTCAAAAATTGGAAAGCAACAGTTTGAAAATCTAGAATCCCCTCTAAAAACTGAGGAAATTATGGAAGCAATAAAAAGTCTCAAAAGTAACAAAGCACCAGGTCCTGACAGGTTTATTTTGAATTTTTATAAAAAGTTTGCCTTGAAACTTGTCCCTATCCTTCTTAAAGTCTTCGATCATATTTGTAAACATGGCTTTGCAGATTTATATCTTAACAACTCCAAAACCATCTTTATTCATAAACACAATACTGACAAATCTAATCCATCAAATTATAGACCTATTTCACTTATTAATGTAGATGTCAAAATTCTGGCTAAAACTCTAGCCAATAGAATTAAACAAGTCATCTATTCAATTATATCCCCACAGCAATCAGGATTCATGAAGGGAAGACAAACTTGGGACAATACACTTACTCTAGAAGTGGCTATACAATTTACTGCAAAACACAAACTTCCCCTATACCTGATGGCATTAGATGCCACAAAGGCTTTTGATAGTGTAAACCATGAGTTTTTATTCTGAACTCTGCAACAATTCAACTTTCCAGACAGTTTCATAAATATAATTAAAATCTTATGTAACTCTTCATATACTATGCTAGTAACCAATAAGCTACACTCATCAAAAATAAAACTAAATAATCGCACTAAACAGGGCTGTCCCCTCTCAGCATACCTCTTTAACATATATAACCCCTATTCTTATACTTAATGCAAAAAAAACTATCATCGTATACCTAACATTCTGGGGAATAGTCTTGCATTTTCAGCATTTGCAGATGACCTTATTATATATTTCCAGCTTCCCAACACTGATCTTACTAAAGACCAAAATACAATTGAAATTTTCTCGAAAACTTCCAACTACAAAATTAACCCCTCAAAATCTCTTATTTTTTCCAATTAACCCAAACAGTCATAAAGAAACTTTATTTCCCATATCCCAAATAAAGCTGAACTATACTCTTAAATACCTAGGGATAGTATGTGACCATAATCATAAAAACTCCCTACAAAATAACCTCTTTAGAATATGGTCATCCATAGAAAATGATTTAATCAGATGTAAAAACTTGAATTTACCCTTCTTGTCGAAAATAGCAATAATAAAAATGAATGTTCTACCCAGAATACTGTTCCAATTAAATTCAACAAACAATCATCGCACTAAACCTTTTCAAAAAAATGAACAGAACCTTAACTAAATTAATATGGTTCCCTAAAAATCCTAGAATCTCCTTACCAAGATTAATGCTGCCAAAAAACAAGAGAGGACTGGGGATGACCTGACTTCAGATTGTATTATGACATAATCTGTGCCAGTAGAATCATACAAATTGCAAACCATAATTGAAATTAAATAACTCGCTTTCCTCAATGGATTGGTCTCTGGCAGACTCATGTGAAAAGTTGTAAAATAAACCCCAAAGCATTACCCTTCATAAATAAATCTGTGTTAAAAGACATTAAATTACACAACCTAATTAAGCATAAGATTAATATATTTTAAATACTCTTCACCTCATTAGGTCTGTCAAATGCGCTCATTCTCTTGCACCTCATTCACCTGAACCCAAATCTAAAATTGGGTAACAAAATGCTAAACCTAGATCAATTCCCACAAATTAAAACCTTAACTGTATGGGATTGCTTTCAGCTTAAGGACAACTCCCTTAATGATTACAGAATAAAACTTAACTTAAATAGCAAATACACAATAATCTTGACACAAATCAAAGAATTAATTTCTACCTTAGGATGCTTAACATATAAGCTACAAGAAGAAATAAACTTGGCCACTTCATTCCTGAGGTGTATAAAAATCAAAAAGAAGATGCTTTCAATCACTTACAAACTAGTCTCTACAGCTAGATACCAATCCTCTATTATATTTGCACAATATTGGAGAGACAAAAACCCTGACCTGACAGACACTCATGTCTCCCAAGCAATTAATCACACAAACACTTTTACCCCTTTTAAGAAACTATTATATACCCAGTTAATGATTAATAATAATGCTTACTATACTCCAGAATGTTTAAACTCTTTTTTTTCCTAACACTTCACCCTGCTGCCCTTTTTGCCCCACAGCTAACGCTGACCTCCTACACATTCTATGGTACTGTAAATATCCTCAGAATATATGAAATTCCCTAAGGATCAAACTTACAAAAATGGGCTATGGCAAATCCACTCTCTCCTGGGAATTTGCTATACTTTATATATGCCATGAGGACATAACCTCCACTGATCTCAGGATACAGATTGCTCTCTTCATGTTAATCAAGCTCTATATTACACAGAACTGGTTAGATCAAGCTAAACTAGATCGGGGCAACTTTAAGAACATGGCATAAGAACATGGCATCTAAGTATATCTTATCTCATAAACTAACCACTAACAATGTGAATAAGCATCTGAAATACCTCAGGTTCTGGAGTATTACCCTTGACTTCATCTTAACATAGCAAACAATGTTTTAATATAGTCATTGTCCTTTAGTAGTATTGCCACCAGTCTCCTCCTCATCAGAGTCTTACTCCGCTGTGTTCTCTAATGTTTACATGTATATAAGATTCATACAAAGATGAGAACTATAACGTCTTGTTAAATGTAATTAGAATCCTGTCATTATATTGTAGCACTATTTGTAAATAGTTGTATATAGAAGTTGTTTTTTTGTGTGCGTTTTTTTTTTCTTTCTCTGTTGGTTTTTTCTGTATTCTATAACACTGTATAGTTATCTAATACATTCTGACTATGTGCAAAAAGCTACATTGTACATTAACAATGTTAATATTGTCATATTTCTCATATGTCTGTTAATCTCTCTCTGCTATCCATCTATGTCACCCTTCACATTGAGTAAACAAACTTTAAAGATACTTGTCTATTACTAGAATGAACAGTTGTTTCATCTAACTTTGTTAATGGTTTACTTTCAATGTATTATCATCTGTTACTGTGTATTGTATTTTACAATTTGTTTAATGTAACAACAAAAAATAAAAACAAAGATTTGAAAAAAAAGAAAATGCTTCCCTGTACAGAAGGGTTTGCAGATCAGAAATCATGAGCTGAGATGATAGCTGCAAAAATAGATCTTTGGAAATATTTACTTTGGTGCTAATAAACCAGAAAATTCAAATGAGGGACAGATAAACATGCCAATCATTATCAGTCATTAAGTCCAAGTCCTAGGGTATAGAAGTTTCTTAAGAGGTTGGCAAAGATATAAAAGCACTGCTTCATTAGTCCATGTTATGTATGATGGGTAAAGATGCCAGAGATATGCACCTTAAGAGTGGACTAATTGAAGTCAGTCAAGATTTCCTGCAAACTAGATGAATATGTCTGCCAATGGACGATTCATTGCTTGTGTCATTCAGTTTCAAGACTCCAACTGTAAGCTCAATGCTTGGGCATGAGATCCAAATGGACTACTTTGAATTTTGATTGTTCACTTACCCACAACAAAGTTCTGGGTAGTTAATATACCTCTGACATATAATATATCTGAGCTTGAACAAACTCTGTAAAAAGAAAAGTACAATTATTCCCTGTTTGGAGAGCTAGTGTAACCTCAGAGTTAGTATATTTAGACATCAGGAGTATGGAGACAAAGCTCTCACTTCATGGGGAATAAGGGGGTGCAGTCACCCTGTAATAATATTTTTCTAGGGTCATCTGAGTTGCAGAGTGGATGCAGATCCATGCAAAACAAGTTTTTAATAGTAAAGTAGTTATTTCTGTTTGCTTGCCACAACTGAGTAATGGAGAGCAACACTGTCAGGCTGACAGAATAGGCTATGGGGAAGTCAGCCTTTGGAAAACAACATTGCCTCAATTATAATGGTTCTCTTGTGAAACCAGTCAATGGAAACTTAAGAACACTTCCTTGGCTTTTACTCAGATAGTTATATGCACTGCCATGGATCATGATAGTGTACAGCTGCACTCTTTGTAGCCCTGAAGTTTGAGTTTGTGACATGTTTTCTTGGAATTTTGCAATGAGGATCAGAAGCAGAGGACTTGGATGAAAGGTATGCAAGTACCTTCCCTGCCATGGAAGAGAGAGAATGCCACAGCAATGAACTTCCTTTTGCCCTGCTGAACTGAAGCAAAGAAGCAAAAGACTGCATCATCTCATGTGCTGAAGAGATCAAACTCTTGGTGCACCATTTTAAGAATATGTGGGCAAAACAGTATTCATGAATGTTCAACTCGAGGAATTTATTGTACCACACCATGGACTGATTGTTCAATCAAAGTGGCAATAACTTTGGGCTCAGCTTCCCTTCCAGTGCCTTCAGGGCAAAAAATAATATTTGTGTGTAGCCATTCCTACTGAAGGCCCATTTCCGCGAGACAAAATGGGAGATGAAATGGGCTCCACAGTCCACTACTACATGACCCATCATCAAGACTACTGTCTAGTCCTGGTAAAGGAACCTGCCTAACCTGAATATCACAATGTATGCTGACAATATACTTATGTATAATCTACAAATCAAATTCTCCGAGTTATGCAATTTGCTTCTTAACACTAGACTTTTTATTAGCCCTAAGAAAGCTAATGTTTTTATTTTCAACATAAAAAAGCATTACTCCCCCCATAAATTTTAAAGACTGAGAGGTAAATGTTATTCTAAAGTTACAGATAAAAATACATTTGGATCACACTAGAACCCTGCCTTCATTTCTCAATTTACACAGACATTCTCACTTCTAAAGATCTGTCTCAAGTCAGACTCTACTACCATATCTCTCACTTCCTCTCTTCAGTCACATATTCTTCCATAGGTGAAAATGTTCTAATTCCAAAATTGTAATATGCCCTACCACTGCTATGTCAACATTCAGCTTACAACAGCCATAAGAAACCAAAATATACTGGATTTTACTCCTGGCAGTAACATCAGTGTGAATTATTACAAGGTACCCTTTGATTTCATAATACAGACAGTGCTATTATGTTTCTAGGTACCTTAATTTTCGAAATGCTACATCTCAGTTATTGGATCTCACCCCCAAGCCCCACCAGAGCAAAACCTCCAATTAGACTGCAAAACTGCTCACTTAGAAGAAGCCAAAATGGCATTCTTGTACTTTTATTTGTCTGATTACAATACAGACATGCTATAGGAGAAAAAGCCTTTTGTAAAGTTGGGCCCACTCAATAGAGAAACTTTCCAAATCATGTAAAAAGTAACCAAACCTTGACAACATTAAAAAAATCACTACTTCCTACATAAAGAAGGCACGTGTACATGCTTCAGGGATGTGGGCTAAAATATTTATCACATCCCCAATACACACTGTATTACACTGTATAATATTATTATTCTCATCTGACCTTTCTCACTGACCTATACATTCTGTATATATATCATATGGTGATTATGCTCTTCCTATGTACTGGGCAAGTTTATTTTGTTTCTGATATTGTGTTGTCATTGTTCTTTACTGCTCTGCATTATATAGCCTATTTTTAATTCCTTGTGTACTTCTCCACTGCTCTGTATCCAGAGTGTGCTTGAAAAGGGTCAGTGGATTAGTCGTCTTTACCTGGTAAATAACTTGTGAATAAAGTAATAAACAGATGTCATGCTGACACCATCTATCACTCTAAAGCTAGATAATAAAGTTTGGTGGCTAAACAAATATCTGTGTGGGCCTAGTGATTATTATAATGTCTATCATCTTTACCTTTCTGATTTGTCTTTCAGCCTGATACAATTTCTTTGCTTCATCTGCTGTATCAGTTTTCAGAAGCTAGCAGAATGCCTTTCATGACTTGTCTTTGCTATTGAGACTGCTTTCTTAAACAACTCTCCAACTATTGCTCACCACTCAGGTATATACATGGATCAAAAAGACAAAAAGCCAGCACCAAGGTGTATAAAGTGTAACTTTATTTTAAAGTTATCACATCAAGACAGACCAGTTTTGGCATAAGTTTCAAGCCTTCTTCAGTGAACCATAAGTGAAAATCACCACTCCTTATATACACACCCATCTATTAAAAAATAAGAAACCTCATTGGCTGTTCACAATACTTCATACTTCATACTAGGATCAGTCAGCATCTAAGTGACATCAAACTATAAAAGTATACAAATGCACTATACAAACGTGGTCAATCATCCCTCAGCATCTTTTAGATTCACTGTCATTGATATCATTAAGGGGGATAGAGCAAATAAAACTGGCTGGCACAATACACTTAACAGTAAAGAAAAAAGATGGATTACTAAGCTAGGTACTTTGATTCCTCCAAGACTAAATGAAGTATTGTGAACAGCCAATGAGGTTTCTTCTTTTTTAATAGATGGGTGTGTATATAAGGAGTGGTGATTTTCACTTATGGTTACAATGAGGAAGGTTTGAAACTTATGCCAACACCGGTCTGTCTTGATGTGATAACTTTAAAATAAAGTTACACTTTATACACCTTGGTGCTGGCTTTTTGTCTTTTGGATCATTGTTTCTTTAAGCCGTGTACTGCTGCACTTGCAGGGGACTATTCTGGAATATTCTGCTTGCTTCTCCCTTGCTGTCAGCCATTTGGTGTGGGTGAGGTTTTTTGTTGTACCATTTTTAGCAGTCCTTGCCTTGGACCCCATTTTCCTACAGTTCATTTTTATATTTTTGTTTTTTCCCCATTATTTTATTCATATAAACAGTTGCTTTATATGCAGCTCCTTAAACTCTGTTTTTGTGACGTTTGGCATTGGACTGGATGACTGGAGGACTTTTGTTAACGCTTTTGTGTTCAACGCCTGGTGCATTAAATTGTTGACATATAATATCAGTACAACTTGGGATATTCTTCTCAGCACTTTGGGCCTAAGTGTGTGTCTACATGCTGGCTGATGTTGGAAGCAACTTCACAATTTTTTTCATGAGGTAAAGGCAGCATTGGGGCATGACATACGGATGTGGTGGTTTCGTTCATGTGTATCAACAACCATTAAGTTATTTATGGCTTTCATTTGATGTACTGATCTCGTTTTTGTTCTGAAGTGGTTTCCTATTCATCGGCTGATGTCGGAATAACTTCTGGAACTTTGTTTGCGAAATGCATATAATGTTGCTGTTTGGTTTATGCTATTACTAGCTTTTCGGTGTGGAATTATTACAACGAAGGGACTTTGGATTCCATTATACAGTATTTTCTTGGATGGATGTATGTCTAAGTGACTTAATCATTGAACAGAACAGTTTTACAATTGTGAACTCATTTGAACAGTGGGCTTGGGGCCTACTATGTTTGGAATTTCCTTTTTTTTTGTTATTAGGGGTACTCTAAGTGGATTTTTATATTACTTCTGATTTAACAAATATTGAATGGTGCGCTATTTATTAACGTTCTGTACATATTATATAGAGTGTAAATTTTGGAATTTAATTAGAATTTACATAAGCAGCTGCCTATGAGTTTTTGCAACAGGCAATATTTATATGGTATAGGGACAAGTATTATCTTATCGTTGTACCTGGGAAACCAAGTAATAACAAAGCATACCATTGTGCTTTTGAAAATAGTTATGCACAGTTAATATTGCAGTTGCTTTTTTTTGTGCAGTTACCTTGACATTTCTGTTTTGATCTTTACGTGGTCTTTCATTTTGGTTAATTTAGGGTGCATTTTAAAATTGTTTAGCTTAAAGCATCTGTTTTTTCTAACATATGGACCTCATTTCTATATGAATAAGTTAATGCATATGGGACAGGATCACAGTTTAAGCTTATATAATTCACTTTAGGACAGCTAACAGATTAGGACACACTATTGGCCCTTAATTTCCTTGTTGTCTGAGTTTAAACTGCGACTACTGTATATTGATTGGGTCTACAATTCTTTTTGGATTGGTATTTTCCGTGGTATATTAGGACATTTTCATTTGACACTTAACTTAGATATTGGACATATTCCTTATATATACTGACATGATATTTGCCTTTAGAGGTAGTTAGTTCAGTATTATATCCAATTATCACTGGTAATCCCAGGTTTTTTGGACAGTTTTTTGATATATATGCAGTTGACTGGTTTCCAACTCTTGATATATCGTTTCTCTATGAGCACATTATATCTCAATTTTCCTTCAGTTTGGAGCCATAGTACCTTTTTAACATAGGGGACTACACTCTTATGGGTAGTTTCCAACCTAGGTCTATCCATTATCTCTATTGGACCAAAAACCTGAGCATATGAATGGTGTCTTTTGAGTATTCCATACACAATAGGGATACTTTATGAAATAGCTACTGAATGTTTATTGATCATTGAATCTCCCTGAGATGTAGCACTACCATGCTGAAATATCAGCTTATAGGTGGCAGGGGCTATTATTACTAAGTGGTATTAGCTTAATCTTTAGGAGTAACGTAGCACCATCCTATACTGAATTTTGGATTTGGTGGGAGCTATTATTGTGCTCCGTTTCTAGCATATTTATTATTACATTTGTTTTTTCATTGTAATCACTGTGCAGAGTATTGATTTAATTGAATTTAGGGGGTTGATACCCCTTTGTCTATCTCTTGTTTTTTGGTGACTTGATAGCTATATTCAGCCTTTTGGGATGGATCTCAACCAACTACTCAGGGGTATATCCTCTGAAAGAGATGATTTAGGTATATTTGGTGTTGGGGCTCTGAATATGGGTTCTGAAGGAAATGAGCATGGACCTCTTGAGTCCAATTGTCAAGACTTGTTTAATCAGTTGTCTAGGAGCATGAAAAATTTAAGAGCCAATGTTTGGCATTTACACCTATTCAAAGCCTATATGTCTAAGAACATTGGCCCTAGGGGATTACGGGTGAGGATCCAGCCCTTGGTTAATAACATTGATGAGGAATTGCAAAAAGAATGGGAAGGCATACAACAACAAGCATCAATGGGGTTTGTACAGGCCTTAGCTTCATATCATGACCAGTGCATAGATGCTGGTATATGGGAAGTCACTAAGTTGTGTGAACAATCTAAACAAGTTGAGGGTCATAAGAATTATTCAACATGTTTACAGCAATTAGCACAGGAACTATCAGCTCTAGAAAAACAGCTTAAGGAGCGCAAGGTATACAAATTTAACAGGGACCTCATGGATTATGACAAAGGCAGACCATTTGGCCAATTTAAAAGTGTAAAATTTTCAAATGTTGGCCTTAAGTCCAACAAAAGGAAATGCCCAAGATCAATATTATGGAAAACTAGTTTTTAATCTATAGGTATATCTGGGGATGAGTCTTCCTATTATACGGACTCTGAAATGGCACCGGGTATAACCTCACCCACACCAAAACGAATAAATACTAGCATGAATCTCCCTTTAGGAAACGTAAACACAGGGGAGGATGCAAACACAAGAAACATAACAAATGTGGAGACTTTACTCCAAATCATGAGCAACAAGTAGTACCCAATAATGTCCTTAGCATCTCATCTCAACTTCTCACTCCTGAACAACTTAACCTATTTAATAAAGGTTTAACTTTTGTGCCAGCTTTTTTTGTGGTGGAAAATGATTTTGTGTCAGATTTATATTCTTTTGGGAGAACATTAAACTTGAAATTATTTTTTGATAAAAATGGTGACACTTGTACTGCTGACCATGCTTTTCATTTTCAGAGATCGAATTTCATGCCACCTATGTATCCTGTGGTACAATTATTTTTACATAATGTCCTCAAAGATCTACACATATACCATGGAGAAACCCGGATCAAACCACATAATCTCTCAAAGATCCAACAAAGGGCACTGATGGAACTTAGAGCCAACACTAATATTGTTATTGCACCAGCGGACAAAGGGGGGGGGGGGCTATTGTAGTTATGGATTTTGACACTTATAATAATGACGTTTAAGACAACTTGATAATCACTTGTTTTATATGTTAATGCCATTGGACCCCACCAGTACATTCAAACATCAGATTGATGACTTCCTTAAGTTGACTGCGGATGAAGGGATCATATCTAACAACACTGCAAAACATCTTACTGTAACCGATCCCAAAAGGCAATATTTATATTTGCTACCTAAAATCCACAAATCATTAACCAACCCTCCGAGAAGACCGATTGTTTCGGGTAGGGGATCACTAACAGAACTTCTGGTGGTTTTCCTAACACAATAATTAAAACCTCTGTTGCCCCTGGTGAGATCTAGAATATGGGATACTATCAAATTTTTACAAATACTATCAGATGCTCAGGTCGAACCCCATTGGTTCTTTTGTATGCTGGATGTGGCCTCCCTATACACCAACATCCTCCATTGGGCTGGCCTTTTGGCCATAGAGTATTGGTTGGGTGCTGCTGAACTATATCCTCCAGGTTTCAACATGCTGTTAATACTAAAGACGGAACATGTTTTGACCAAATATGTTTTTTACTACCAGGACAAATGCATCTGGCAAACCAGGGGAACGGCTGTGGGAGCATCCTTTGCCCCCATTTATGCCGATTTATTCATGGCGTATATAGAAGAACATATCATATACGACCCCTTACATAATTTGTTTTTGCCAGAAATGGACATCTGGCGACGTTACCTGGATGACTGTTGGTTTATATGAAAGGGTGATTTGGAATGCCTACAAGAATTTGTGGAATACCTGACTGGAAATAAATGGGAAATTGAGTTCACCTGTACATATGATCTAAATCAAATCATGTTTTTGGATGTTTTAGTTACCAAAAATATGGATGGAACTTTGGATACACAGGTATTCCGCAGATTTCCTGAATATAATTCCCTCCTACATGCGTCAAGCTGCCATCCACCACATGTCATTCACAATATACCAAAATCTCAGTTTATGAGAATTAAACGCATTTGTTCTGGTAGTGACAAATATGACCATCATAAAACAGATATGGTCAGGAGATTTAAGGAATGTGGGTATAAACCTGGAGTGATTACTATGGCATGCAGGGAGGTCAGTGGTATGGCCAGAGAGGAATTGTTACAATATAAACATAAATCTAATGAGTCAGCCCCTATCAGATTGATCACTACATATGGGTGTAACACAGGCATTT
The DNA here is from genome assembly GCF_019279795.1 of Protopterus annectens. Classification (NCBI taxonomy): domain Eukaryota; kingdom Metazoa; phylum Chordata; order Ceratodontiformes; family Protopteridae; genus Protopterus; species Protopterus annectens. The sequence continues at coordinate 1,755,189,909 of NC_056735.1, forward strand.
TCTGTGATGTGGTACAACAAAATTGGAACATCTTACAGGCAGATGAGAAAATTAGCTCTTTGATTGATGACAAATGTCAATTTGGGTTTAGGAGGGGAAAGATGTTGGCATCCCACTTTAACCATTATAAGGTGGGAGCCAAGGTGATTGCCCCAAACACACAGTCCACTCTTATGGGTGATTTACTTCAGGGATGTTATAGTTGTGGCCATTGTGTACATTGCAATAGACTCAATCAGACTAAAATGTTCAGCAGTCATAACACCAGTCAAGTTTACGATATCAAATTTTTTGCTAATTGCTCATCTGACTGGGTTATATACCTAGCCACCTGTTCATGCTCGGCCTTCTATGTGGGCCAAATGTCTAGGCCCGTGAAATTTAGTTTCAGTCAGCATCTAAGTGACATCAAACTAAAAAAGTAAACAAATGCAGTATACAAACGTGGTCAATCATCCCTCAGCATCTTTTAGAGTCACTGTCATTGATATCATTAAGAGGATAGAGCAAATAAAACTGTCTGGCACAATATACTTAAGAGTAAAGAAAAAAGATGGATTATTAAGCTAAGTGCATTAATTCCTCCAAGATTAAATGAAGTATTGTGAACAGCCAATGAGGTTTCTTCTTTTTTAATAGATAGGTGTGTATATAAGGAGTGGTGATTTTCACTTATGGTTACAATGAGGAAGGCTTGAAACTTATGCCAAAACTGGTCTGTCTTGATGTGATAACTTTAAAATAAAGTTACACTTTATACACCTTGGTACTGGCTTTTTGTCTTTTGGATCATTGTTTCTTTAAGCTGTACACTGCTGCACTTGCAGGGCACTATTCTGGACTATTCTGTATATACATGGAAATACACAGGTTGTTTTCAACTTTAGCCTCAGATACAGAAAGATGTGCATTATGACCATGTACTGAGAAAATATGCAGGATGGCAAGTTTGTTTTTACCTTGTACTACTTTTTTGTGAGCAAGACTGACCTACACTGGAGAGTATTCAGCTCTGTCTCATATGGAATTAGAGAGGGTTTTAATCAGTTATGAAAAACATCTAGGTCTGAGATCATATAAGTACCCAAAATAATGATAATATTACATAGTTAGCCATTGGGCTGATAGAAGTCAGTTATCCAGATTGGGGAATACATAAAGCTTTTTCTCCTGTAGGGCCTCTAAAACTCTGATACATTGACATACACTTTGGATAAAGATTAGAATCTCAAAAGGTAACATTTTATTTTGAAAGTAGTACCCATCCAGATCAAACTAAAGGAAATTTCTTCTGGGACGCAAACACAAATATTTCAAAAGGCATATATCATATCTGGCCTTGCTCACAAATGAGTCATAAGAGGTACAAAATTTGACATCCGGGGTGATTACCCAGCATATTTTCATAAATCAGGCCCTTTTATATCTTTTGAGTCTGAAGCTGGGACTGATGATCTATGTAGTCCTACACATTTGCCTTCTGAAAACACTAAAGGAAGAAGGATTAAAGTGTCATTAGGGAAAGACCTTTAGAGATTTATGATTCAGAAATTCATGTGCAAGATGTCTTTGTTGAACTCACTGCAGTCTAGATTGTGATTGAAATCTCTTGGTTTCTTTGCTACAAGGACAACATAGAAGTGGAACCATTTGCTTTCCAAAGGAGAGACAATATTTACAGCCTTTTAAAAAAAATAGCATCTATGTTTTGTCCAAAGTTTCTAAGGAGAAAAGACCACTTGGTAACCTTTCAGATGGCTTTCTTGAAGAGGACATAAAACCTTTGTGTTGCCCATCCATGAAGAGATCTAACACTAAGGGCCTTTACAATGGCACTCAAAGCTAAGGCAGGCAAACTTAAAGAACTGGCCTACATGAGCAGTCACTGACATTAGTCAGGATGGCAAATACTGCACCATTGGGGCAAGTCATCTTCCTCTGGGACTTTCCTAGCACACTTTAGGATAACATAACTTCTCTGTACTAGCTGAAATATATGCTGTAAAGCAGAACTGTGACTATCATATTTCATATCTTCCATTCTCGTTTGCAAATATTCATGGTCCATTTCAAACCTTGCCACTGGCCATACTAGTTAGTTGATTTACATTACACAATAAATCTCAGAATGTAAAACAAAATGAGTATGACCAGAAGATGTCAGCCATGATTCTGTGGTATGAGGCCCAGAGTATGGCCATGGCTTCTAATGGAACTGATTCATGTAGAGTGCCCTGGTGGTGCTCACAGGACAGCAAACATTCCACTTCTCTTGGTACATAGACAGCACCGGGACCATTTGCTGTGAGACTTTTATGTTATGAGGGCTCCATGTATAAGGTAGATGCCTAACACTGTTTCAACAGGGCAGTTACTATTGTCAAAAGCATTCCTTTTACTGGCAAGCAGTGCAGTCATGACTACAGTGACCTGAAGAGGTATAGCCCAGACTTTCTTAGCTGAGGTCAGAGTGATGGTTCCTGAGATGTACTACAAGTAAGCTGTTTTTTTTTTTGCCTAGCCTACCAGTGTGGTCTGTAAAGTAATTTTTATCCCTGTTTTTTTTACAGCCGAGAAAGCTAAAGTTAAATATTTCCTGCAATGCCAGAAGAGAATTCTCTGTCTTTCCAGGCACAGTAGTGAGTACACCTGTCCTAAAATGGGTCTATATCATTTCATTGAAAGCTCATTTCATTGAATGCCAAATGAGTCAACCCATTTTATTGAAAACTCATTTAAGTGAAAATTAATTTCATAGAAAAGTTTAGAAGTATATAAAAATATGTGATGGTGTCATTTGTTATCACAGGAGCTATTATGGAAGTGAGTCTAGCAGAATATGTGTAGATTGCAATGGTCAGTGACATGTTTTCCCTCAGATCTGTAGATGTTTGTGTTTGTAGTCTGCCACTGGTTCACTGTGTGTAGTGTTTTTTATTTTCTCCACATATGTGTGACTACGGACCGAGTATATATAAGTAAAGGGGTATGGCGGTGCAGGAGAGCTTTAGGATATATTTCTTGTAGAACAGGTTTTCTATGATATGAGTTTTCAGTGAAATGAGTTTTCAATCGAGCGAGCATTTAGTCAGCCATTTGGGATTCAGTGAAATGAGCTCACATAAAACCTTTGTGTTGCCCATCCATGAAGAGATCTAACACTATGGGCCTTTACAATGGCACTCAAAGCTAAGGCAGGCAAACTTAAAGAACTGGCCCACATGAGCAGTCACTGGCATTAGTCAGGATGGCAAATACTGCACCATTGGGGCAAGTCATCTTCCTCGGGTACTTTCCTAGCACACTTTAGGATAACATAACTTCTCTGTACTAGCTGAAATATATGCTGTAAAGCAGAACTGTGACTATCGTATTTCATATCTTCCATTCTCGTTTGCAAATATTCATGGTCCATTTCAAACCTTGCCACTGGCCACACTAGTTAGTTGATTTACATTACACAATAATTCTCAGAATGTAAAATAAAATGAGTATGACCAGAAGATGTCAGCCATGATTCTGTGGTATGAGGCCCAGAGTATGGCCATGGCTTCTAATGGAACTGATTCATGTAGAGTGCCCTGGTGGTGCTCACAGGACAGCAAACATTCCACTTCCCTTGGTACATAGACAGCACCGGGACCATTTGCTGTGAGATCTTTATGTTATGAGGGCTCCATGTATAAGGTAGATGCCTAACACTGTTTCATCAGGGCAGTTACTATTGTCAAAAGCATTCCTTTTACTGGCAAGCAGTGCAGTCATGACTACAGTGACCTGAAGAGGTATAGCCCAGACTTTCTTAGCTGAGGTCAGAGTGATGGTTCCTGAGATGTACTACAAGTAAGCTGTTCTTTTTTGCCTAGCCTACCAGTGGACTGTAAAGTAATTTTTATCCCTGTTTTTTTTTTACAGCCAAGAAAGCTAAAGTTAAATATTTCCTGCAGTGCCAGAAGAGAATTCTCTGCCTTTCCAGGCACAGTAGTGAGTACACCTGTCCTAAAATGGGTCTATATCATTTCATTGAAAGCTCATTTTATTGAATGCCAAATGAGTCAACCCATTTTATTGAAAACTCATTTAAGTGAAAATTAATTTCATAGAAAAGTTTAGAAGTATATAAAAATATGTGATGGTGTCATCTGTTATCACAGGAGCTATTATGGAAGTGAGTCTAGCAGAATACATGTAGATTGCAATGGTCAGTGACATGTTTTCCCTCAGATCTGTAGATGTTTGTGTTTGTAGTCTGCCACTGGTTCACTGTGTGCAGTGTTTTTTATTTTCTCCACATATGTGTGACTACGGACCGAGTATATATAAGTAAAGGGGTATGGCGGTGCAGGAGAGCTTTAGGATATATTTCTTGTAGAACAGGTTTTCTATGATATGAGTTTCAGTGAAATGAGTTTTCAATCGAGCGAGCATTTAGTCAGCCATTTGGGATTCAGTGAAATGAGCTCACAATGAAATGGCATAGAGCCCTTAGAATACACTTTTAGATGTAGTTCTCCCTTCCTCAGTATTACTCTTGAAATAAGTCATCCTTCCAGCAACTGTGGAGAAAATCTTTTAAACTTTTTATCACTATCGATAGCCTGTCAGCTGTTATAGTCACTTGTGTCTCTGTAGAACCCAGTATTTGTTATTGGTCATTGCTGGGTGGTTTAGCTTTAGTTCGAGGCTTAACAGGTAGCATGTGCTCACGTTTTTATGGTGGGAGATAAGAAGGCTGTTGGTTCTATTCCAACCCCAAATCCATTGATTTATTTTCCATTATTGGCATTCTAGTTCAGTATGGGGGGTACACTGCTAAGTGTGCTATCCTTTAGATGACACATTCAACTGAGACCCCATCTGCCCAAGCTGGTGGCAGCTCTAGTGGATTTACATGATCATGTGGCACATATCGAAGACAGTAGTTTAACTTCACAGGTGCTCTGGCCAATTTCTCAAAGTCACTAGGGAATTCCACCTCAGGTCTACTCCAAAAACAAGACACTAGCCTAACGGGACTGACTCAGTCAGCAGAAGAGAAATACATACATAAATGCATAAAAACTCCAGGGCACCTTATGCAGTGCATGGCCCAACATGTGACTGGATATTCCCATATGATGATATTACGGTTGTTAGTCCTACTTACAACAAACAACATCAATGGACAATAACTAGCAGTGCAGTTAGAATGCAGTTAGTTATATAAGCAGCTTTCATATACACAGGTCACAGGTATCAGGTCATATCCCTGAATTTTTAAATAGTCTGTTAATCTCAGTTATCTTTTCTCATAATAATATTGCAGTTCTAGTTGCATCACTATGTTCTCATAATTATGTAGCACCTTACTTTATTTTATTTCTTCATCTCCCTCCACCCTTCTATCCTTTCTTTTAAATATTTTTTCAGTTGTTATGTTATTTCGCTCCATTTATTTTACATTTTTTAGATAGTAGCAGCCACAGCAGTGCCTGCGGCTAATATATAGTATACTAGCCCCCACAGGCCAGTCCCTCCAAAGACACCTGTAGCTGTGCCTCCTCAGTGACATCTTCAGTGGAAGGCTGATAGGCCCCCTAGCCCTTACCAATCAGGAAAGCTGTCATTCTCTCCAGGGACTGTATTGGTGAAGAAACTATCTCACTGAAAACCAGGAAACTTGCCAAAGTGTTGGAGGAGCTAGTGAGCAACATCTTGATGTCCACCTCTGCCACCTGGAAAAATCAGCTTGGCACTTACAGAATCATGTCCCGGTCTGCTTTTGGCAACTCCATCACAGTTAGGACTCTTTTGAGGGAGCACAAGGTGGTATTTAAGCTTCCACTTGGTCAGACATGGTCAGGGCAGTACCAGAGTGTCATGCCCCCATTAGCTCCCATTCTGATGTCCCCCTCCCTTTTGTGTTAATGCTCCCTTCTTCATTGCTCACTCCTTCCCATCACCATTGGGCATCCTTCTGTTTGTCTGATGTCTCCTAATCCACTGCTTTCCCCTTCTGTCAGTATGGCATCACCTCCTCTGTCAGTCTGTTGGTCTTCTATGTTTGTGCACTTGCACCTGCTGCTTACCCTGACCCAATGCCTTCAACTTCCCCTTACTTACTTCCCCACATTAACATCTAGGTATACAGAAAATGGGCACCTGTTTCCCAAACAACGAGTACCTTTCCTTCCACTATCCTACTCATTCCAGTTTTCTTTATGTGCTTCTCTGATTGTTATCTCCTTTTTCTTATTGTCCTATCCTTCCATTTTTACCCTTTAATATGACCAAAAAATAGATTTAAAAAGTGCAGTGAGACATTTAAGGTTGATACCCTGATCTGATCCACCTTTTAATATACCAGAAAATAGATTTTAAAAAGTGCAGCGAGACCTTTAAGGCTTCCACCTTGATATCTTGATCTGACCAAGGGATTTTACACAATACCCCACTCAGGCATTGTTGACAAGCTCAAGAGATTAGGTATAAAGTCTTACATCATCCGGTGGATAGCCAGCTGGTTCACAGATATGATGCACATAGTTAGAATTGGGGAGTCCACCTCTACAAAGAGGCCAGTCACAAACAAAGTCCCTCAGGGATTGGTAATAGGATTGCTCCATTTTGGCATCTATTACTTTGAAGTCAAGGCTGATATCAAGGGCTTCTGGCTGACCAAATTTGCAGAAGATTGCAAATTAGGAGAAGACATACACTCCACCACTGATGCTAATGTTCCCCAGGAAGGGATGATACCAGGGTTGCCAGATGTCCTTATTTGGGTGGGACTGTCCCGAGATCAGCAGCCTGATCCCGAGTCCCACCCTGCCGGTTTAAATCCCGGCCAGCCTCCGCTTTGTTTGGTTTTTTTTTTTTTTTGATTGTCCCATATACCTGGCATACAGGCCAATCAAAAATTGCTAAATATGGAGCATCTTGTGTTCCGCATTAAACATGAGAAGCTCAATGTTTAGCGATTTTTGATTGGCCCATATGCCAGTATATGGGCCAATCGAAAATCGCTAAACACGGAGCTACTTGTGTTGAATGCAGAACTGCAATGCATTAAACACGAGAAGCTCCGTGAAAGACCTTTTCATTTTGTCCCTACCTGGGGGACTGGAAATCTGGCAACCCTGGCTGACACAGACAAATAACTTGGGTCAGAGGTATAGACTAAAACTAAATGCCAACAAATGTGTAATAGTATCATTTGGAAAGTCATTCACCCATGGTAACTATCACATTGGCAACACATCCCTAAGATTTGACCCATAAGTCAGGGGATATGCGTGGACAGCAATCTAGCCTTTCACCATCATGTGTTTACAATAGCGAGGAAACCATTCTATGTTGTGCAACTTATAAACAAAGGAATGGCATTCAGGTCCAAGCAGATCATTGTTCTACTGTATTTGACATTCATCAGCCCTATTACTGAGAACAGTGCCCCCTTTGGCATGTACTTAACCAGGCACAACCAAAAACAGGAATGTCCACAGAGGTTCCTAACTAAAATAATGCATGGCATAAGTAACATGTCTTGTGTAGACTGCCTGAAAGCCCTATACCTATATTTTGTCTCCTTCAGGTTGTTGAGGGGAGATCTAAGCCTGGCATACAAGGCATAGTTGGATGCCACTCTGAGGAACCTTTTACATATCTGCAAAACAAACAGCACCAGACTTACTCATTCTAAAGGCTTAAACTTTGCCTCTGATATAAATAGGACATCCTGGAGAGACAGATATGTATCCCAGAGAATACCCCTTTTCTGGAACAAGCTCCCCATGTAAAACAGAGTTAATCTCAAACCCAATTTAAGTGTAGCTTGGACAACTGGATAGGGAACAGGAAATTTATTTCTGGTATGGCACTTATGTCTCTAATGGACACAGTCACCCTGTAAATCTTTTATCTTTCAGGCCCCTGCTTTTAAATGTTTCATCTCCCAAGCCCCTGCTTACACTTATTAAGGTTATCAGAACTTTTCAGAGATTTGGGATGCATGGCTAAGCTTAATAGGCCCCAATGGTCATTAGCCTAGTACATACCTAGGAATTTATAAACCTATATGTTCCTTTCCTTCTTTCCTAGCACATGCACCATGTTCCCAAGACTGTCCCATTATGTTACTCAGTCTCCAATGGAGAATACTTTACCTTCATTGCAAGCCCTTCTTTGGCCCTGAGATTTTTCTTAACTGTTGTTTCCACATAGCAGTTTCACTATGTTAATTGCTAATGAGCTTCTGTGTGGTATCCACAAGGTAAACAGTGGTAAGCTCACGGCGACTGTGTTGACCATGTGTCTGAATCACAGGGAGTGTGTTTATTTACAGTCAGAACTTCAGGTGTTTGTTTGAGGTTACAGACATTTGTTTTTTAGACCATTCAGTAAGAAACTGTTTTATGTATTTTGGACAGTTCAAGCATTCCGGTAGTGGTCATGATTCAGACTTAACCCCTGTTTTTGGGAAATGAGCCTCTCATGGCCATGATAGAACTGAATGGAATATCCAGAAACTATTATTATTTTCCTTAGTTGTGCAATGAATGACTCCTGCTACCCTCTGCTTATTTATAAAATGCGATACACCCAGAAAGAATGCTTTATTGTTTAGCAATCCTGCTTGTTTTATATACTTAATTGCTGACCAAGCAAAGTTCTTAGACATTTGTATTTATAGGTGGTAAGCTGTAAGTATGAGAACAATATCAGTTCTTATCTGTGACCACTGTATTTTCTGCATATATGCATTAAACAAACTCTTCGCCACTGACACTGTCATACCTGCAGAACTTCACCATGACCATAAAATTAATGTCTTGTGATCCTACAGCATTTTTTAGGCTACTGTTTTATAGTTTCATAGTAATTTTTTCAGTTTCATGAAGCTGTTATAGTATTTCAGTAACAAAAGTTGTAGAAATAATTTTAATTTGTTCACTACTTTATCTATGGCTATTTTCCCTGCTCAACAGAAAAAAAAGAAACATTTCGTCCACTTGAAGGTGTCTGTCTCGAAATAACTATCCCATTATTAGGGTAATGGCATTTATTGCTATATTGTTCACTTTGTTTTGATACTACATGGTATTGTTTTACTCTTTAAATTCTGCATGGAACTGTAATCTCTCACATGATCAATGGAGCCTCTGCTTTTTGCTGATTAGGTATTGCATCAGCTACATGTAGGAAGCTAGTAACCACAGCTATAGCCCATGAGCAGTGGTCAGGTTTGTGGTAAGCATTATTTGCAAAATCCTGACAGCATTCTTTCTTGGCAGTTTCCCTTCACATAAAATCAGCATATGCTCTTATTGTTTATCTGGGTTCATACCACTGCAGCTCTATCAGTAGTCTCAGTGGTTATTTAAACAGACAGTTATCTGATGGCGTTGTCCAATTTTTACACCAACACCTTCTTATAGTATTAGAAAATAGATTTGTCTTGACTGCAGTCTCTCTGACATATTGTCAATGTGAGGCTATGTTTCTTCCATGATGTGAACTGATAAGAAGAAATCAGAAGGCATACAATTAATTTTGTTTTTGACCTGACAGATAATTAAAGATTTTCAGAAACACAGCATCATCACAAAGAAGTGTTTCTCTGAATTCAGTATAACACTTTTGTGTATTGAACTACCTACACAGTGTTTAACTTTGGATGCAATTAATTCTGTACTATTTGATAAATTAGTTTGTTACTACTATTATTTAAACATAGTTAAAGAAAAATGCATCTCCATGTTCTTCATTATTTATGTCAGCATACAACATATTTAATATGTTTTGATAGTCTTTAGTTATTGTTCTTTATGTGATAATCCAAGTGGCATATATATTACACATGTTGAAATTTCATGTTCTTGGATACCTGTGTGAGGTTATAAGAAGTCACACTAATGCTTTGCAATGTTAAAAGAAAGTTTAAATAAAATGGAGAAAGTTTTCTATTAAGTCCTGTAAAGGAATATAACTTGGTAACAAGTGATCACTTACATTGAGAGTAAGTATTTTGTAATCTGGCCTCTGGGGTAAACAGTTTATAGATAGGCATTGCACTGCAGTAAGTCACTTAACACTAAGAGCAAGTTTTTGGAATTAGGGCAAACGTCTACTGAGAGCAACTCTTTTAGAATCTGTCCCTGTGGTTTGTACAGTAAAGCATATAAGTATTATACAAAGCAGAGTATTATATAGTGGAGATATAGTGTAGTTACAATAGTTTTTTTTATCAAATATATTTTTATTGAGTATTTTTCTTATATAGAATGCAAAATAGAAAGAGTAACAGGTCATAAAACATATGAAACAGTTGATGTTACGTAGTACTTAACATTTAGCAAGTTATTTAAACTAGGTATTACACATTTCTGCTACAGAAGTACAAACAAGCTAAGATTACACATTGGATTACTATGAAGCTATGCTATGTTATATCATAATCAGAACATTGTTATATTATAACAGTTCACTAGTGTATTCTGGTTACAAATGAGAGTATAACTGGAGGCGCAACACTAACCTACCTAACGGTAACAGTCTACTCTACTCTACTATACTCTATATACATATTTACAAGAATGTCACCTTAGTTAGAGGTGTTAGCACTCAAAACTTAGAGTTCTGTTTACTATCCATGTGTAGTTAACATTGTTTGCCATTTATGATAAAATATTAATTAATGCTTTGCAGTAGTTCTGATAATATGTTTGGTTCTTTTGGCTTTTTGTATAAAGCTTCTTAGCCAAAATATGTTTTTTGGCCACGTTCTTGTATTCTGACCAGGATAGTTTGGATCTGTCCAACCAGTATTTTGCTATATAAAATTTTAATAAGGTGCATAGTGTTATTGTTATGTGTTTGGAGAAACTATTATTCTTACCGTTGAATATATGCAATATTGCTGTCTCCCAGGACAAAGTGAATTTTGAATAACCTGATTAGACAAGTCTTAATGAGCACCATAGTTTATAAACTGTTTTGCAGCTCCAGAATATGCGGAGGATGCCAGCCTCTTTATTATGGCAAAAAGGACAATAGGGTGACTTAGATGGATTGCATTTGTTAAGGTGTACAGGTGTATGATATGCATTATTGAAGATCATGATCTGGGTGTAAATTAATTTTTTATATGGCATCCATTTCATAGCATTTCTAATTGCTAATACCTTCTGATTGTATAATATGATACTACCTTTTCCTTCCCAGAACTTTAAAAACAGTATTGTATTTTGATATTTAATTTTTACTATTAATTTACATGTATTTGAGATCATTTTCTTTTTGTATAAAAGCAGTTTTTGGATTTGTTGCACTAGTTTGATATCTTGTTCATTTACAATGATATATTTGGTTATAGTACTAAGTATAAGATTTGTTTAATTATCACCTTATAATTATTGCTTACTATAATTTGGTTCTCAATGTTTTCCAATGAGAGGTTTTGTTATTGGTAGAAGTCCTATACTGTATAGTTTTTTATTAATATGTATTTATCCAGGTTTACCATAGAGTTTGCTAGTTTTATATCAGGGTAGTTATGAATTGGTTGTAGAAGAATAATTGTGTCTTTTAGATTTATTGATATCAGTAATTTCTTAAAAATGTCAGATTTATTAATTAAAATCGGGTAAATATTTGTAGTCTTACTATAGAAGAATAATTTTTGGGTTAATTTTAGATGTCACGATGTTTTGGTGGAATAATTTAATCCATACTGGGCACCATTTAGTACCTTTTGGGTCACAGTTAGCTATTTACATGATGCGACTAGCATTAATAATTTCGTAGTACAGTTGAAAATCTGGAAGGCTTAGACCTCCTTTTTCTTATGGGAGTATTAATTTATTGTAACTAATTCTTGTACATTTTGGGTATCATATATTATTATTATCTTGTTGAAGAAGGTCACTGGAATTTTCATGAAAGTGGCATTCAAATGGTATAGAAGCTTAGGCAGTATGTTCATTTTGACAATTGAGGCTTTTGATAAGGTAGAGTTTAAGCTTTTCCCATTTGTTAATTTACCTACTATATTTGTCCAAGTTTTAGCTATGTTATTATTGAACATATCTGATTGTGTGTGGCTGAAAACTATACCTAAATATTTCCGAGTATATTGCACTTTAACATTAGTTTCCGGAAAATAAAATTCCTTATGTCACAGGGGGGGGGGGTTGATTGGAAATATGACTGACTTATTGGGATTGATTGCATAATTTGATACTAGAGAAAACTTATCAGTGGATGATAAGATTTTATTTAAATCAGTGTTAGGATACTGGAAGCAGATACTGAGATCGTCTGCAAAAGCTGCGTATTTTATTTGGGTTTTAGATACTGAAATAAGGTGATGATATGTTCTCTGAGTGATTAGTAGTAATAATGCTTCTATATGGAAATTGAACAGATTTGGTGAGAGTGGGCATCCCTGTCTGGTGCCATTAATAATTTGTATTGGGTTAGATGTTTTCTTGTTTATATAAAGAGCTGTAGTTGCTTTACAGTATAGCGTTTTGATAATCTTTATGTATTCTTCTGGGAAACCAAACTGAAAAAGTATAAAGAGGGGGAATTTTTGATTGACTCTATCAAATGCTTTTGTTGCATCCACTGATAAAGCGTATTTTGAGGATTTGTCCCTGGCACATAGATGGGATAGGGCATCTATGGTAAGTGTATTGTCCCATACTTGTCTTTGACTCATAAAGCCTAACTCTTCAGGTGCAATTATTACTGGAGCTACTTTCTGTATTCTGTGTGCTAAAATTGTTGAAAATATCTTTAATTCTATATTTATCAGAGCTATGGGTCTAAAGTTGTTAGGATTTGTGAAGTCGGTATTTGGTTTTGGGATAAGTATTGTTTTAGAGTTGTTCAGATACAGGTCTGATATTCCAACTTCTATTATAAAGTTGTATAGTTTTAAAAATATTGGTGTTAGTTGTTGCTTAAAATGCTTATAGAATTCTGCCACATACCCATCAGGGCCAGGAGCTTTCCCAGGTTTTAGTCTCTCAATAGCCTTTTTTACTTCCTATTCTGTTAATGGACTTTTGAAACTATTAGATTGTGATTCATTAATCTGAGGGAATTCCAAGTTATCCACAAGGGTTTGCAACACGTTGTCATATATGTGATCATGTGGACCATAAATGGTTTGGAATATTTCTTCAGAAGGCCCTATTATTTCATTATCTGAGCTATAGGTTTTGTCTTTATATTTTATTTATTGTATTTTACATGTAGGGTTCCTGACATTTATAAGTCTTGCTAACATTTTGGAAGGGGTCTGAGCCCATTCCGCATATTTGTGTAGCAATCTTAGTTCTGAAAATGTATATTGTTGCATTATGATCTCATTTAATTGTTTTTGTATACTTGTCATTTGTTTCTCAAGAATAGCAGTGTGATTTCTTTGTAATTTTAGCTCATTTTGTCTTAGTTTACCTTCTAGGTTATATATATTTTCTCTTTTTTTTTTGCTTTTTGTAAAAATGATGCTTTTTGAATAAGGGTACCCCCAGCTGTGGCTTTAAAGGCTGCCCATTGAATATCCAGAGGAGTATCATTTTTGCAAGGTTTTCATTTAATTGAATTAGGGAATTTATAATTTCTTGCTCCACCTGTTTAGTTTTCAGCAGGTTTGAGTTTAAAGTCCAGAGTTTGAGGGTTTTATTGCCAGTTTTAGTTTGTGTTATTGTTATATTTATTTTTGAGTGATCTGACAATGATCTAGGTTCTAAGTTATACTGTACATCATACATAGCAATGCTTTGAGAAATTAGAAAGATGTCAATTCTTGACCAGGTCTTATGGTATGGGGAGACGTATGCGTATCTGTTACTAAGACTGTGTTGTTAAGTTCTAAGGGATCTATAAGGTTGAAATCTTCAATTAATTCTGACAGAAAAGTTGTGGCTTGAGGTGATTGAGTATTATTTTTATTTGATATATCTTTGGATAGATTTATTATTATGTTCCAATCTCTACCAATTATAAACAAATGGTCTTGGTGCTTTAGTAATAAGTTATAGATTTCAATTAGAAAATCCAGGTGATAGTTGCAAGGGCCATATACATTACAGATTAATAAAAGTTTTTTGTATTCTGGGTGGGAGCAAGTGAAATAACATCATCTACCTTTTGTATCAATACTATGTTTATTGATGTTTCCTTTAAAAGATTCCTTAACTATTCTAGCTGTCCCTCTTGATGAGGTACTGTCCCCTGCTGCTATTATTTGTTGAATCCATTTAGTGTTTTTTTCTGTGTCCTTGTCCCATTGTTCCATAGTCATATGAGTTTCCTGCCAGAAGGTTATATCTGACTTCGATTTGTATATGAGGTGCATAATTTACCTTTTCTTTTATTGTCTTGTAAGCTATTTATATTCCATGATTCTATGTTAATCTCCTTAGTTGATAATTAATTTGAAAGCCCTGTAACTGAGCTGTCTGTGAGTGCTATAAGTGGAGTCATTGGCAAAGCATTGTGAATAGTGATTGATGTGTGTTGAGAAATAATAACATGAGAAGAGTTGGTGACAAAACGCTCTTTCAGAAATTCCCTAGTGCCTAACCACTTCCCACTACCCTCTGAAAGAGAAGGATTAAACCAGTAGGCAAGTAATATATACATCTTCCTAACATTGAAACAACTAAAAATATATACAGTTTTAACTATCTTACAATAATTATTATGCATTCCAAAGAATATCACGATATTGCTAGGGTATCCACCACCCAGCCCAGCAACTTAAGTTGTGAGTAACATAGGTGTTGCTAATCCAGTTAGGCATTGGGGTACCTTGTAGCTTGCAATGATCATATTTCAGTATAATATAAAATCTTGTAATAGGCTCTAAGTGAATAGTTGTGTCCTTTTATCTTAAATCTTCTTTTGAGTAGCTAGAAATTACAGGAATTAGATGAAGTCTTAGTATAACAGTAAACTCAGTTACTGTAGAAAGTAATAGATACTATGGTATGAACATATGTTATATACTACCATTCTTATAACCAGCCTGTATAAGCAGATAAAATATAAGACCACTATGCGCTTCATATTAAAATGCAACTAGTACATCATATTATTTTGTGACCATCTATAAAACTCTGACTGCTAATAAGACAGTATGAGAGAGAGAAAAACAACAAACAAACAAACAAACTGTTGAATGGATATAAAGTTAGGTTTATTTGCAAGAGTATGGTGGCAGAGTTCCAGTGTTGTAATGCTTCTTCTCTTCATGAACATTCTCATTCTGCAGAGACCACTTTAACCTTAGTTTTTTTTTCTTACTATTCTTGTTTAAATCTTGCTTTCTTTCTTCCCATCATCTAGACTGTTACTTATTAAGTATATATATTCTTCTTCTATATCAGTCCTTAAAAACCTACTGCTAGTTGTTTATGTAAAAGTTTGCAGTACCTGTGAGATTTTGGGACTAGAAAATTATTCCAGTTCAATAGATCTAGTTCTCTCTCATTTTTCAGCTTTGCAATACAGCAGCTTACTTCCTGGATGTCATTCTGCTTGAACTATTGGCTCCTTTAGTGTATTCCCAAAGTTTTTTGCATCTTTTTGGGACTTCTTGGCTGCCGTAGACTGGGTTTGGCTCTGACATCACTGCACAAGTTAGTT
The DNA here is from genome assembly GCF_019279795.1 of Protopterus annectens. Classification (NCBI taxonomy): domain Eukaryota; kingdom Metazoa; phylum Chordata; order Ceratodontiformes; family Protopteridae; genus Protopterus; species Protopterus annectens. The sequence goes on from NC_056735.1 coordinate 1,755,205,548, forward strand.
AACATTTGCGATGTGAGGTCAAAGGTCACATGGCTACTGATGTGACTCAGCTTCCTGGAAAAACATATTTAGAATGTTGCAACAGAAAGGAAAGCTTATGGGGACTTTTTCTTATAAAATAATGGTAAGAAAACTTCAGAAACTTCAAAATAACACATCAAAATACTAGCAACACCTGTATTAAGTCAGATTTAGGTAGTTTTACCTTTTAGCTGCATTTTAAATGCTGATAGAGGGAGTAAAATTATTACTTAAATTTTGCTGTTTATTTTGGAGAAATCTCATTGAATGCTTTAAGGAAAGCTGAATTTGCTTCACCTTTACAATTTGCTTGGTATTTGGACCCCTTGTATTGCAACTGTCAGGAAGCAGAATACTTCATTTGAAATTTTATTTTGTTTTTTTAAGTATGCACAAAAAGGTGATAGCATTTGTCTCTGTTGCTTGATAGCTAAGGGTATGTCCTGTGCAATTGTTATTTTATTTCCTTTCCAAATAAAACGTAGAAAAGTGAGATACCAACCACGAGAGATGTTATCAAAATACACGATATTAGACACTTGTCGTTAATCAGAGAGAGTCCAAAAGCTTGTGGTATATCCAAAAGTTTTATTCATGAGAACAAAAAATGAGCGCTTTCGCGTGGTCCATCCACGCTTCATCAGATAATGATTTTTAAAAACAGCTGTTATGCATTTATACTTGCGCTAAGCGCGGGAAACTAATTGATTAAAATAAATTAATTAATCCATGTTAAAAAATCATATTGTGCATTCATTGTGCATTATTTAAAACGCAGGTACAAATTCATTTCTACTGTATACATATATAAATGCCTAAAACTCATAGAAAATGTATAGCATATCAAAAGTAAAACGCATAAACTTAAAAGTGTCATAGTGCTATGTGTTTAAATTTCTTGTCTATGTAACTTACGAAACAAATCAATATGATATGTTTGCTAAATGCATCAAAGGATTGTTCTAATAAATTAATAAATATGCATTATATATTGCATATGATATGGGATGCAATAATTAATATTAATGCTTATATATTCCTTTCCAAATAATTCGTTTTTTAGTTTTACCAGCTTGTATAATCATATCTGCATGAGTAGCATTTAGTATTCTCACATAGACTTGCCTTGGGGCATCAAGAGGTTGTGATTTTCTTAAGGCTCTGTGGAATCTCTCTATTGTAATATTTTCTACTGCAGCATTGCTATCTAAGAGTAGCTTAATGATTTCTTTAATTGCAGTATGCGAAGAAGTGTGTTCATATGTTTCAGCGATACCTCTAATGAGCACATTATTTCTTCTTGATCTGGCTTCTAAGTCTATTATTTTTTGTTGGATTTCAGACACTGTTTTTTCTGTTGAATTAGTTATTCTCCAGATCTCTTGTATTTTATTTTCATCCTCTACAACTTTCTCCTCATTTTTCTCCAGTCTAGTTAGGATTTGATCTATATTTCTTCCAAAAGCATTTAGTTTTCTAGAAAAGGAGTGCATTTCTTCTTGTAAGGGAGTTAGAGCTGCCTTGGGTTCTTCCATAAAGAGAGGTTGCTCTGTCTTTGCTTTGGCAGCCTGTTTTTGTAAGTCTGTTTCCTGTTTTACAGTTTTTTGTCTCTTTGTACAAACTTCTTTCTCCAGTGAGATTATTTGTGAAAGTCTTGTTTTTGATGATTGAGCTTCCGTTGAGTCCATGGTTCAATATTTATTGAAAGTTTTTATTTCTTTATGCAGCTTCCTGTAGTTTATCATTGAGGCCTGAACTGCTTGCAGATATTCCCCACTCAGCACTTGTTGATCTTGCAGATAAGTACATACATTGTATATTTTTTTACAACTCTGCTGAAAGAATGCTTTAGTATCTAATAAATTTTAGTATTCTTTCTTTTTTGATGATTTAGCAGAAGTGCTGGAGCCCTGATTGGGTTAGATTGTAGATTTTTGTCAGAAGCTGACTGAGAAGTGTTCTTCCTAGCTGGCAGGCATCTTGGAATCCCCATAGTTAAAATAGTTAAATTCCTGCTTCCTTCTAATTAGATAGATGGATGAAATGTGACATGTAATGTTGTATTTCTTGTTCGCTTATGCTAATGATGCGTAGAGTGCAATGCATTTCTAAAAAGCACAAAATGAGATTTCCCCAAAACAGTTAGATGGCATAACATCATAACAGAAAAAGATGAGGATTTCTGCAGGCTTAAAACAAAACAGAGCTATCTGTTGATATGTAAATACAAAACAGACAATATAGGAATGCAGTATTCCAATAAATTTAGCTTACCCTATCTGTCTATCTTTCTCTGTATATCTACATACATATGAGAAAAGGCATTTCTGTAACTTCCTGCATATGTAATTTAACTTATGGAAAAATAAACTGAAGATTGTCTTCACATCTGAATCTACATCTTTATTTACAGACAGTTTCACTTTGACTAAATAATTCATGCTCACAGCTTCAAACCAGTAGACACATTAACTACAAATGAATGCAGTAAAACATCCTCATAAATTCTCATAAATAAATACTTTGCAGAAGTATTTCAGACAGAAACAATATTCATCTTCATCATCATTGATAATGTTTACCTGTCCTATAAAGTACATATGAAAACCAGCCCTCCAAAAAAGTTAAAATAAAGATGTGCACTCATTCGTTAAGGAATAACTGTCAACATACAAACCATTTCTGAAACAAATATAAGCATACCATGTAAGCTATCTTGCATCTAAAAATGCTGCTCATACATGATCATTAATGGTGATTAGTAAATGTAGTTTAAACTATGAAGACGTAATTATTTCCAGAATCTAACCTGCTTTCCCTAGAGTTGCCTGCGGTGAAATTGCTTGAGTGTCAGTAGCACAAAGAAAAAAACGACAGGCATAACATGGGACACTGTTTCCCATATCAGAATCATTGCCAGTGTGATTTCTAAGTGTGCACCAGCAATGATTCTTTTAATTGTTTTGGGAGACTACTCTCTTCTTTGAGTTGATGTAGCCATGGAGTTGGTATGTTTAAGTTTGGAAATGGAAGGAGTTGTGGTGAGGAGGGCTTGCCCCCACCCTGCAAAAACCAATTAAAGTAAATTTTTTCACTCTTCTGTCTTTTGGCCATTTTTTCATCCTTTCATCTTGTTGGGATTCAGGAAGTCCATAATAGAACTGTTTAACCCCCTCACATCAAAAATGCAATCAAGAAGAATCTGTCTAGAAAATGTAGGCCCTATCTGAGAAGGTTGTCATATTTACAATTTTTAATTCATGCATAAATATGTTCTTCTGGGGTAACCTATAGGTGGGTAAAGTTTGAACTCTCAGTGTCATTTACCTGAAGTTCAACCCTCCGAGGATCAGAGTTTCACTTAAGGAAACCACTGTCAGCAAGCAATGCCCATTTTGGCAGTAATTTACCCCTTCTTCAAATTGGTAAGATCATGTGTGCCTACAATGATTCACTTGTTTTGGGGACATTTCTCCCTTCTTTGAGTTGTCATGATTGTGAAGATGGTATACCTAAGTTTCAGGGTATAGGGGGCTGTAATCTACATCACAGGATGCAGAGGAATTGCCTCCCTACAAAAACATATAAGAAAGATTATTTGGCCATTTTTATTTATTTATTTATTTGTTTAGGGAGTTTGGGGATTCCAGTCTTCAGCAAGGTAAAATCCGTCCACTTTAATGGAAGCTTTGTCCTGAAGCAATAGATTTCCTTTATATTGTAACTTTTATTGGTGGTTACACAAGTTCTTAATGATATTCAGACAAAACAATGGACTGAGGTCAAATTCCTGAATCTGGCAGAGAAGAAATATAAGTAGACAGGAAAAACTAATATGAAATATTAAGGCTCTGAAGATTATAAAACATTTCCTTATAATTAACTTAGAGGTCACTGAACATCAGGGAGGGAACATTTCTATCTGTCAGTGGCAACATTTTTATCAGCAAAGTCAGTCTTTACAGTGCGTCTACCAACTTGTTAGAAAATACTTTCTTCTGATGGTAGCACAATTACATTTTCATCAGTCTGTTTTTCCATCTACCATAAATATGAAAATATAATTGACAGAGTGGGTATACTGCACACGCAACCACAGAATCCTATTTTATTATTTCTTGTTCAAAATGAAGATAGAGGTCTGGTGCAGACTAGGGCGACTCCCCACACAGCTCGAACAACAACTGGAAAATGAAGAAAGTATGTAGCAAGAACTACACAGTTACATCCACAGATTTTATTACGTGAAAAAACACCAAATACATCCACAGGTTAAGCGCTTTCAACTGCATACATCACAGTCTTCATCAGAACCAGATAGCTGCATAATTGCCCTGTTTAAATACAATTGTCTTGAAAAAAGGCACCAAATTAATTAAAGTTATAGCACTTCATTAAACATTTAAAAATGCATTTTGAATTTATATCTATTCAACCAAGTTACTAATTAAAAAGATAGAATATGCAATAGTGTCATAAAAATATATATATATGATGGTATCATAAACATAATATAGAAACTTAATACTGTTAAAATATTTAAATATATTTAACCATTAAAATGAGAATGTTACTTTAAATGTATGTGCATATATAAATATAAATAAATGTTAAATATAAATACTGCTTAACCTAATATTAAAAACGGCTTTAAACTAATACTATCATTAATACCAGGTGATCTAGTGGCATCAGTATGTATTTGCCACTTGCTTTCTTTCAATCCTAAGGACATTTTCCAGTCTCCTCCATACGGTAGACTAATAACCTGGTCAATAATTGCAAATTTGAATAAATGCTCCCCACCTTTCTCATGCATGTGCCTATATAACGCGTTGTTCTTGTCTTGAACCTGTATTTTATAATAATGTTCATAAATACGTTTTTTCAATTGCCTCTCTGTTTTTCCTATGTAAAATGCAGGGCAGGCCAAACAGGTAGCAAGATATACTACCTGTTTGGTGTTGCAACTGCCTGCCCTACATCTCACAAAAGTGTTGTTAATGTCTGTCAGTCTGATATATTCAACTTCATTAATACGGCTACATTGGTTACATGTTCCACATTTTTTGGTAACAGTTACTTTAGTATTTTTTTCCTTTTCCATAATTATCAGCTCTTTCTAATAGTCTTTTCAAATTAGGGGCTGTTTTATACACAAAAGATGGTAAACTCCCTAGTTTAGTACCAATGTGGTTAGAAGTCGCTATCAGATCCCAATGTCTGCATATTATATCCTTTATGTAATTTACATAAGGTGTGTACATTAGCACACACACCCTATTGTAGACAGCATCTTTAGTATCATCTTTCAATATGACCAAGTTTTGATTAAATTTACCCATCAATGGCTTATATTTTGTACCCCACTGTTTGGAGACATAGTTCGTAGTGTCCTGTAACATTCTCACTGGATATCCCCTATCTTTAAACATCCTAAAAATCATCTGCAATTCAACATCCATAGCTGCCCTAGTGGATGACATACGTGCTGCCCTAATACATTGCCCTTTAACAACATTTTTAAAAATATATGATGGATGATTACTGTTATACTGAATGTAATCATTTGAGAAAGTTGTTTTCCTGTATATCCTTGATGTAAAACCTTCATCCGTGTGGCTTATAAATGTGTCTAAATACGCAATACCTTCACTGCTAGAATTGTATGTAAACTTTAAGAATTGTGTGGTACTATTTATATACTCCATAAATTCACCTATGGTCTCCTTATTACCCTTCCATAATATAAATAAATCATCAAGGTATCTAGCATAAAATGCTATATCTCTATAAAATCTACTTTTAAATAAAAATTCTGATTCCCATTCCAACATTACAAGGTTGGCAAAAATGGGGGCACAAGATGCCCCCATGGCAACACCCTTGCTCTGCCTGAAATATTCGCCTTGGAATGTAATGTAATTATGGTCAAGTACTAAGGCCATCATGTCCGTTATTAAACAGATCTTGTCCCAACTTAATTCAGAAAATTTTCTCAGACTGTTACAAAAATATTCTAATCCGATATCCTTAGGTATACTGGAAAATAGATCTATAACATCTATTGTCAGATAAGTCAGATCTATATTCCACAACTCGGGTGTTAGTTTGCCTAAAAAGTTCCAAAAATCAATCATTAAATGTGGGATATTCCTATACACGTGTTTTGTCCATCTATCAATAACCACCCCTATATTGAATGTTTTTGATTTAGAACCCGAAATAATAGGTCTAAAAGGGAGGTTATCTATAGATTTGTGGACCTTAGGTATACCAATAATTTTGGCCAAAATAGGATATTCAATTTTCATATACATGTATATTTCATTTGTGATTCTATCATCCAATAAATATTCTTCTAAGGCCAAGTCTATTCTTTTATATCCTATATTTATTTGATTGATGGAAACTTCCTCATAGTTACCGGACTCATGCAAAATGTTGCATATTTGCATATTATAGTCCAACGTATGGTAAACTACGATACCTCCCCCCTTATCAGGCTTCATAATCCTTATATCATTATTATGTATCAACTGATTCAGACAATTCCGTTCATTCACAGTTAAATTATCCTGATATGTATTGTTATATGTATTATCTTTTTTATTTCTAGTTATTTTATTAAGTCATTGGGAATATGTCACCTGCCAACGAATTTACGTTTGATTTTAGCCTTTTTCACACCAGAGATGAAGCGGAGAGGAATGGGGCTAGACCGAAGAATCGTCAGGATATAAAAACATATTTAAATCATGCAAGGACAGTTAAAGGAAATACAAAAGGTACTGTTGTCAATAAGACTATTTCTAGCCCAAGATATGAAAGTAAAATAAATAGACATTGTGGACATACTTATAAAAATCCTAAGAAAGTGATACACCATAATGGTGATATGATGGATGTATTTTTATGTGATGAATTTGATTTTGAGAATGTGGGGGAAAGTAATCATGTTGAAGGGAGATATATAAGTTATACTAATGAATCTTTGAAAGAAATGATTTTTTCTATGGGTAAAAAATTACTACAAATTAAGAATGTAAAACTTGACAATGCTTATTTGTTAAAATGCCTGAAAATCAAGGTGGTACCAAAGGGATTGAGGTTTTTCAAACTACCATTAGGTTTTGATTATAAAGCAACAGTTATGAATGAATTTAATAATTTATTTGATAGTTTTGGTGTTGCATATATGGAATTAATTATTAAACTAAATGATGAAAAACTGACTACGTTAGTTAGTGAGGTGGAAGGCTTGAATGACAATATAGTTAGACATATGGAATTTGAAACATGGAAGGAATTATATAATAAGCAATTTACATTAGCTGAGAATAAAGCAAACAGTATTTATCATAGGAAGAATAGGAAGATACAACGAGATATAGAAGCATATCAGAATAATAGAGCTTATGTATGGCCACAGGATAGAGGCAATACACATAAAGAGAGATATATGAGTAATAGAAACAGATTAACAAGTATGGAAAGAGAAGAGAATTTTCAAGGGGGAAGATTTTTTCCAGCACCAAAGAGGCAGTACAGTCAGTGGAACAGAGTAGCAAGATAAATGATATCGTGAGTAAGGAGCCTGAATTGTTATCTCACCCCCTTAATAGTAATAATACACAACAGTTAATTGAGATCCAGCTTGACGATGGTATTAAACAGAGAAATGTTATGGATGTTGAAGTTGATGCCATTACTTGTAATGAGGATGTTACTCATATATTAAGTACACATAATGGTTTCAATGTATTTAACTACACAGATTTGGATATTAGTAAGGAACTGGTTCAACTGTTAAGTAAAGGTATGAAATTTGTTCCCACTACAGGTATTAATTTAGTGGACACTATCAAGGAGATTAAATTTTACTATAGAAGGTTGAATTTAGCGTTACAATTTGGACAAAGTGATACTAATAGAGATATTATTAGGAATAATGAACTTAGGAAAAAAAGTTCATATGTCCCAGTATCAAATTTGTATGTAGCACAATTTGAAAAAATGGTGTGTAAAGATATATATTGGCTTAATAAAATAACTAGAAATAAAAAAGATAATACATATAACAATACATATCAGGATAATTTAACTGTGAATGAACGGAATTGTCTGAATCAGTTGATACATAATAATGATATAAGGATTATGAAGCCTGATAAGGGGGGAGGTATCGTAGTTTACCATACGTTGGACTATAATATGCAAATATGCAACATTTTGCATGAGTCCGGTAACTATGAGGAAGTTTCCATCAATCAAATAAATATAGGATATAAAAGAATAGACTTGGCCTTAGAAGAATATTTATTGGATGATAGAATCACAAATGAAATATACATGTATATGAAAATTGAATATCCTATTTTGGCCAAAATTATTGGTATACCTAAGGTCCACAAATCTATAGATAACCCCCCTTTTAGACCTATTATGTCAGGTTCTAAATCAAAAACATTCCATATAGGGGTGGTTATTGATAGATGGACAAAACACGTGTATAGGAATATCCCACATTTAATGATTGATTTTTGGAACTTTTTAGGCAAACTAACACCCGAGTTGTGGAATATAGATCTGACTTATCTGACAATAGATGTTATAGATCTATTTTCCAGTATACCTAAGGATATCGGATTAGAATATTTTTGTAACAGTCTGAGAAAATTTTCTGAATTAAGTTGGGACAAGATCTGTTTAATAACGGACATGATGGCCTTAGTACTTGACCATAATTACATTACATTCCAAGGCGAATATTTCAGGCAGAGCAAGGGTGTTGCCATGGGGGCATCTTGTGCCCCCATTTTTGCCAACCTTGTAATGTTGGAATGGGAATCAGAATTTTTATTTAAAAGTAGATTTTATAGAGATATAGCATTTTATGCTAGATACCTTGATGATTTATTTATATTATGGAAGGGTAATAAGGAGACCATAGGTGAATTTATGGAGTATATAAATAGTACCACACAATTCTTAAAGTTTACATACAATTCTAGCAGTGAAGGTATTGCATATTTAGACACATTTATAAGCCACACGGATGAAGGTTTTACATCAAGGATATACAGGAAAACAACTTTCTCAAATGATTACATTCAGTATAACAGTAATCATCCATCATATATTTTTAAAAATGTTGTTAAAGGGCAATGTATTAGGGCAGCACGTATGTCATCCACTAGGGCAGCTATGGATGTTGAATTGCAGATGATTTTTAGGATGTTTAAAGATAGGGGATATCCAGTGAGAATGTTACAGGACACTACGAACTATGTCTCCAAACAGTGGGGTACAAAATATAAGCCATTGATGGGTAAATTTAGTCAAAACTTGGTCATATTGAAAGATGATACTAAAGATGCTGTCTACAATAGGGTGTGTGTGTTAATGTACACACCTTATGTAAATTACATAAAGGATATAATATGCAAACATTGGGATCTGATAGCGACTTCTAACCACATTGGTACTAAACTAGGGAGTTTACCATCTTTTGTGTATAAAACAGCCCCTAATTTGAAAAGACTATTAGAAAGAGCTGATAATTATGGAAAAGGAAAAAATACTAAAGTAACTGTTACCAAAAAATGTGGAACATGTAACCAATGTAGCCATATTAATGAAGTTGAATATATCAGACTGACAGACATTAACAACACTTTTGTGAGATGTAGGGCAGGCAATTGCAACACCAAACAGGTAGTATATCTTGCTACCTGTTTGGCCTGCCCTGCATTTTACATAGGAAAAACAGAGAGGCAATTGAAAACACGTATTTATGAACATTATTATAAAATACAGGTTCAAGACAAGAACAACGCGTTATATAGGCACATGCATGAGAAAGGTGGGGAGCATTTATTCAAATTTGCAATTATTGACCAGGTTATTAGTCTACTGTATGGAGGAGACTGGAAAATGTCCTTAGCATTGAAAGAAAGCAAGTGGCAAATACATACTGATGCCACTAGATCACCTGGTATTAATGATAGTATTAGTTTAAAGCCATTTTTAATATTAGGTTAAGCAGTATTTATATTTAACATTTATTTATATTTATATATGCACATACATTTAAAGTAACATTCTCATTTTAATGGTTAAATATATTTAAATATTTTAACAGTATTAAGTTTCTATATTATGTTTATGATACCATCATATATATATATTTTTATGACACTATTGCATATTCTATCTTTTTAATTAGTAACTTGGTTGAATAGATATACATTCAAAATGCATTTTTAAATGTTTAATGAAGTGCTATAACTTTAATTAATTTGGCGCCTTTTTTCAAGACAATTGTATTTAAACAGGGCAATTATGCAGCTATCTGGTTCTGATGAAGACTGTGATGTATGCAGTTGAAAGCGCTTAACCTGTGGATGTATTTGGTGTTTTTTCACGTAATAAAATCTGTGGATGTAACTGCGTAGTTCTTGCTACATACTTTCTTCGTTTTCCAGTCGTTGTTCGAGCTGTGTGGGGAGTCGCCCTAGTCTGCACCAGACCTCTATCTTCATTTTGTTGCAGTTGTGGGTTACATTGTTGCTTGCTTGTGTGTACGTTGGCTGGATTATTCCTTGTTCAGCCTTAATCAAAAGTGTTCACACCTTCCTGAAGTGTATATAATTTACTAACATAATGCCAGCATCTGCTGATTTGACATGAGAAACAATCAGGCCATTCATGCATGATGTTCACCAAAGCTATAACATCATGTTAAAAGGCATCAGCACAAAACTAGGCAAATTCCTTCCATTTCCAAATCATTCTAAAATACAATTTCTGACAGGAAAAATGAAATTATTGTTTTTAAGGAACAAAATATACATTAAACAGAAAAGGAAAAAAAAATGAAAGACAAAATGGAAGGAAGAAAAAGAAAGAAAGAAAGAGAAAGGAAAAAAAAGATGTCAGGCATTGCAAGCATAAATTTTCGAAAAGTAGTGGGTAAAATTACAATCTGATTAAACCACTCAGGGTTATCAGGTTATTTTGATGCTATAATGAACATTGTAATCTGTGAGAAGTATTAAATAGAATTTTATAACTACAATTTTGTTACATATTTTTATGAGGAAATTCACAAAAAAAGTAGTTTCATCTGAGATATGTTATGGATTTGGTGTGTCGGCACTAATATAGTTTCCAAAAGGATTGACACTTGCAAATGCTGCTCAGAGTGGCAGATGGGATATTTGAGATGTCCACATAAAGACTAATGTATACTGTCTTCATTTTCATGTATCTCATTTCAGAAAGCTTCAAATGCCTTCTGAGAAAAAATATAATGAAATGCATCCTTCCAGGAAAATACAAGGAAATGCTTCCTACCAGAAAATATAAAGCCTACATGCTAGTCTAAATTCCAACCAGATACTAAAGTGTGTTCCCACACAACATCAATAGACTATTGTCTAATAAGTATGTGATTTTTTTTTTACTTATATTTCATTGCAACATATTCTTGATTTGAATGGAGATCCTGACTTTCCTTAAGGTATAAGGGACTGTCAAAGTGGGAAGGGGCATGGTCCCTTAAATAGTCATGCTGACTTGTCTGCCTGTCTTTTATTTTGGGGGATCCCACCTTCTTTTTGGTATCCCCTTTACATTGCTTCTTGAACATCAGCTTTCCCGTATTTTACTGAGACTGTTTATTTTGTTTCTTGCTAAAACTGGATTGGGGGTAGAGAATACTTTGAAAAATTTGGAAAAGGAGGGATGAAAAATCTGAGAGATTCCATGTATCTGCTTACCCCTCTCATCACATTTTTTGATAACCTCTGCAGCTGAGGGTCCAGAAACTAACTCTCTTTCCAAAGGAGAATTTAAAATCTCATTATTATTTCTTCTGAGAGGTTTTGAGAATGCAGCCAGGCAAACCTCCTCTATGCAGTACCATTGACTACATCCCTGGAAAAAATATCCACAGAGTCATTTACACACTTTAAATAAAGAGTTTTGACATGTGAAATGGAAAAAAACAAAGCATTCAATGTAGGTTTTTCTCACAAGAAGAAACTGCAGACAAAACATTCCTCATGCTTTCACAATTAGTCAGAATAAACTTTAACATATGAGCCTCACAACTGAAAATTTTGAAAATCAAAGATGTAGCCATATATATATATACTTTTTCCTTAATTATTTTGCCATCCTTGTCAGAAAGGGAAAGATTGGAATTAAGTATGTTCAACAGCAGTAGGATAACTAAATCTATAGCTCCTGTGTCAGGTTTGGGAAGAGTATACAAAAACTTGAAAGGCTAAGGAAACTTATACAAACACTTGAAAGACTAAGGAAACTTATACAATTTTTTAGGGTCAGGAGGCTGACTGTTAGGAAATTTGCAGGCAGTGGTGCGCACATTGTCCAATGCAGACAGCAAAGAAGGAATGGGAGAAGGTTCTGGAAATTCCATTTTTAGCAACTCATAGTATTTTCTGAAGAACAGTAGTAGAACAGAGAGAGAGAGGCAGAGAGAGAGTGAGACAGAGAGATGTGTGTGCATATACACACATGCACACACGCACACACACACACACACACACACACACACACACACACACACACACACACACACACACACACACACACACACACACACTTTAAACCATTTATTAGTAAGGGTGTTTAACTGCAGAAGAGAGCAGATGACAAACCCCTTTCAATGTATTATAAGGCAGAAGTGCTAAACTGTTAATCTATCTAGTCAATAAAAGAAAGAATTATTCATGGTCGAAATACTGAACAGCATTGATTACCATGAGCAGAATGAGCACACATTAAATAAACTGGTCAGGGAATGAAACCATTTAAATAGTACCATTATAAGCCTTACCTCAGGACAGAGTACAAATATGTGATCCCTAGAAAACAATCTCATATCAAGTATTTTTTTCCTTAAGAAAATCAATTAAGAGCTGTAGAAGCTACCCAAATTATGAATAACTGAAAATATATCAAATCCATACCATGGATTTCACTTCACTTGACACCTCCTAAGTCTAAGAGATTAGGATTTGTGCAGATAATACAACCACAAGTAGAGCTCTAAGGAAAGAAACAAACAACCTAACAACACAATCTAGAACAATACAACTCACTGACCAAAATGGTCTGGACCCAGCTTCTCCAAATGGCTTCTTCAGTCAGAAAACTGGGTGGGCTATGTGATAAGTGAAATCAAATGGTAAAGGTGGGTATTCATTAAACTGAATATCAGATCATGTTATCACCAGATTAAACTTCACCCAAATACAGATGCTTTTCAGTTTTCTCTGTTCACACAGGTTAAATCAGCTTCTTTGCTACAGGAAGTGGTGCAAAATATCAGTCAGTGTGATTTGCATGCAAGGCCACCCACATTTTTTCCTTCACCATTATGTAAAAGCAGAATAAAATTTACATTTTGTGCATATATTTTTCAGACGTTATATATAAGCAAAATATTTTGGCTTGCATTTAAACATTGTTAGCTTTAACATTCATGTAGTAGAGAAAATGTTTACTGGTTTACTGGTTTCATCAGGAAATTGTCAGTTGGCAAGTGGTGTCCACAAACACAGTAACAGCAATAGTGCCATTGCTTTTAATAATGTACTACAAAATGTGATAATCAAACCTATATTCTGTATTTTCTAACTGAATAAAAAAGCTGTCATGGAATTGAGAGCTTGGGATGTGATATTTGCTGGTTAATCAGACTGGTCCATTTCCTACAACTGATTCCTATATATCCCTGGACAATAAATTGGATGATCAGGCAGTCCAACCAGGGAAGGAATGGACCATAGATCTTTCACACAGGCTGGAAAGTCCTTAGTACTACTTGGTAGATAAGCAATTTGGGTGAAGATAGAGCCATGGGCAACTCTTAGTAGATGAGGAAAAATAAGAATTGTTTTCATTGTGGCATGTTCTTGTTGCTACAAAATGCTACCTTTCTGAAGGAGTATATATGATGTGTTTTTCTGATGTAATGTTAAGCAATACAGATATCTTCAGGATATACATTGAGTTCTTTTCTCAAAAATAAGTAATTTACCCAATACAGCTTGACAGAATGTCATACTGAAATGCCTGAAAACATCTCCATTTTGTGTCAAGATTTTAAAGGCAATGCCTCAGTCACCCTTCAAAGTACTTAGTTAGGATTTCAAGGTGTTATATTTAGACAGTTATGATTCTACATATTGCACATAAGATTCCAATTCCATCCTAAGGGACTTAGAAATAAGTTACATTTGACATTTTGGTGCTTATCAAATGCTACAATATCGCACTTGATGGTGAGGATTTTGAGCCCCCTTTTTTATTGTATACCAGCTACTGACAGGTGTAAGATCCTGTTGGAGTACCTGAGAAGAGCACTTGAAGAGTAGTCCCAGGTTACATTCATCTACGAAGTTTGTTAACCAGTGATCCTCATTTGATAAATGGAGTTCTGATATATAGATACTGAATACTAGAAGTCTCAGCACCTATCCCCAAGGAACTACATTAGTCACCTTTACGCATTCAGGTGCTGTAACCCTTAACTCTACTCTATGAGTACTGTCCCTAAGCAGTAAACTGTCGACCTAATCACACATGGATACCTTTAGAGCTTTTTCAGCTTGTTTATTATATTTGCTTGTGGCATGGTATCAAACGCTCTGGTGAACAGCTTGCCCACAGTCTATGGTCTGAGTTCAAACTGTCAAAGAAGTTCACAAAGCAAATTTACAAGTTAGCACTAATAAACTAAAAGCATTACATCCTCATAGACTCTTTACGGTCACCTCGTCCCCCATTGGTCCTTTTAATTTAGTGATAAGAGTTCCCTATATTACTCTAGCATGTCCAAAGGTCAGTTAATAGTTTCCTCCCCAGTCCAGCTGGTGAATCTGGGAATCTTGAGGCAATGTTACAACTGCCTCATGTTCATGGACAACCCTCTCCTCCTCCAAACTGGTTCAAATATATGTGAGAGATGCAAATATATAGCCAAACTGGAGGCTGAACTCTCTCAACTCAGAACTGGTATAACCAGTCAGGAAGAGAAGGGAACCTCACACAACAAAAATCCAGTCTCACATAGTCCTACAACATCAGCAAACCAAACACATAAACACACAAAAACATACTCGGAGGCTCTAAATAAAAATCTGCCTAAGCAGCAGAGACCTCCAAAGCAGACATCCAAGCAAACGCTACCACAGAACAAAACACGTGCAACACATAGTTCACAAAGTCAGTGTGCCAAGCAGTCACAGCCCTTAAGGCTGAATAACACACCTGATACACTCGTAATAGGGGATTCTATAGTCAGACACACTGATGCCCCGCTCACCAGGCTGAACAAAGAGAAGGTCACAGTGAGCTGCCTGTCAGGCGCTAGGATCCGCCACATAATGCAAGCACTCAGGTCACTCCAAAGTAAGTACAAATATGACTCAGTCATAGTACATGCTGGTGTGAATGACCTGAAATGTACCTCCATCGACTACATGAAAAGAGACATAGAGGAGCTCTCTGATCATGTAGCCCAGGCCGGTATGACCCTGACCTTTAGTAGCATATTACCCTCACCTAGAATGATGCCGCAGTACAAAGACAAAATGATCGATTTTAACAATTGGCTAAAATTTTGGTGTCATTCAAAGGGAATCCAGTGTCTGTCAGCCTGGGATGACATGCTTGACAAGCCACATTGCTTCACTAGGGACGGCTTGCACCTGTCACCCCTGGGCTTTTGGATATTGGCAAAGGCTCTTGCCACCCCCATAGTGCCTTGTTTAGGCAAGGCTCAAAAGACAAACCCACCTCCATAAACAGCACAATGAACAAAAAACTAAGGGTAATGCTGCTAAACGCCAGAAGTCTAAACCTCAAGATGCATGCACTCGAAGCTCTCCTCAGTATGGAGAACATCGACAAATGTGCAGTGACAGAGACCTGGTTCAAGGCTCCAGAGAGCACCCCAGCACTACCAGGTTATACCTCATACCACGCTTTTCAGCCCCAAAACTCGGACCGAACCACAAAAGGAGGGGGAGTATCCATTTTTATCAAGGATACCCATACCTCCAGGCTAATGGCGTTGCACGAAGCATCGGAGACCATCCATGTGCAACTAACAGTGGGCAAAACTGCTTTTCAATTTATAGCATGCTACAGACCACCCTCTCAAAATCAGGAATCCCACTCAGCTTTCCTGAAAACATTGGAGAACATGAAGATCTCTCCAAACACCATCATACTGGGTGATTTCAACTACCCAAACATAGACTGGGAGCATTACTCAAGCCCCAACACCCTAGCCCAAAGGTTCCTGGAATTTATAAACTCAAATGCCATGGAACAACTAGTCACCACTCCCACAACAGGGGATAACATACTCGACCTGATCATTACCAACATGGGGACTCTATGCTCCATACCAGAAGTAAACCCCTCATTGGTAAGATCAGACCATAAATTAATCTCACTAGATATCCAAAACCCGTCCCCACCCCCAACCCAGAAAACCACAGTGAAAAACTTCTCAAAAGCAAACTTCACACTTCTCAAAACAGAGGTGGAATCCTTCAAGGCCCCCGGGCCAGGGGAAATTATGGCCCAAGCAGCTGAACCCTATATAAATGCATTCTATGGACACCTCCAGGAATGCATGGATCATGCTATCCCAAACAAAACCAAGGCCCAGTCATCCAAAGGCAGGCGTCCAGTCTGGTGGACTCCAGCCATAAACAAGCTGAACAACAGAAGAAGGAAGCTACTACATGATAGAGCAAAATCCCTAAAAGGGAAGGCATCTCTGATCAGTACTAACAAACAATTACGATCCCTCATAAAATCCTCCAAGGCCAGCTTCGAGAAAAAAATTGCACAGGACACTAAGGACAATCACAAGGCTTTTTTTAGCTATGTTAAGAACCTGGGGTGCAACTCCCAGATATGCTCAGAGTTGATTTTAAATGACAAAAGTTCACGGAACCCACAGACATTGCCAACATCCTGGCAGACAGGTTTAGTGCAAACTTCTCCCCCCCAAAAGAGCAAATATCTATCCCAGCAGAGTGTAGCCCCCCCTAGCATCTCAGATGCTCAGGTGAAAGTCGCCTTCTCCAAAGCAAAAAACACTGCTTCAATGGGACCAGACGGTGTCCCGGGTTGCGTACTACATGAACTTCAAGAAGAACTAAACCCTCATGTAAAAATGCTGTACAATCTGAGCCTTACTACAGGATATGTACCCAATGAATGGCGTACAGTAACAGTGGTCCCTCTCCACAAAGGTGGTGCCTCAACGGACCCTGGAAACTACTGCCCCATAAGCCTGACTAGCCTAGGGAGAGGATCATCATGGAACTCATAAACAATGACATTGGGGACCTACAGACACTAGATCCTACCCAATTCGGCTTTGTCAAGGGCAGATCCTGCCTCTTGAACCTGGTCAACTTCTTTGAAACAGTCACCAAGGCCATAGATGAAGGGAAGGTAGTCCACACAGCCTATCTGGACCTCGTGAAGGCATTTGACAAAATACCCCACTCGGGCCTCATAGATAAGCTATCCAGCTTAAATATAAACCCCTATGTCACAAGATGGGTTGCAAACTGGCTCAAAGACAGAACCCACAGAGTCAGAATTGCTGGAGCCATGTCTGACTCAAAACCGGTTACAAGTGGTGTCCCACAAGGCTCAGTCCTGGGACCTCTCTTGTTCGGTATATATTTTTCAGAGGTATAGGCTAACAAGGGAGGACTGTGGCTGACCAAGTTCGCAGATGACTGCAAACTGGGAGCCATAATTGACTCTCCAGCTGACATGAGCATCCTTCAAAAAGGTTTCACAGAGATGGATAACTGGTGCCAGAGCCACGGTCTAAAGGTAAATGCCAAAAAGTGTATAGTCATACCCTTTGGCAAAAACAAAGTACCCACAAATTACCACATAGGTGGAAACCCATTAACCATGGAGAAAGTAATTAGGGATCTGGGGACCCAAGTTGATAGTAATCTCCCCTTTGATAACCACATTGCCAAAGTGGTTAGAAAAACCTTCTATATAGCCCACCTTATCATGAAAAGATTCACATCTAGATCAAAGGAGGTCATAGTGCCCCTTTATGCAGCCCTAATCAGGCCCATAATAGAATACAATGCCCCTTTTGGGATGTACCTTACCCGACACCTGCAGCCACTAGAAAGACCCTAAAAGTACCTCACAAAAAGAGTCAAAGGACTCAAACAGATGCCATATGCTGCTCGGTTAAAAAAACTCCAGCTCTACTCAGTTGCATACCACCTACTTCGAGGCGATCTATGCCTGACATATAAAGCTATGTCCAACCCAGAATTAATGAACTTGCTCCACCTCAGAAAATCCAAATACCTTAGAGCTACGCGCTCGAGGGATCTGAACCTCTGCACAGAAATAAACAGAACATGTTGGAGGGATAGATTCATAACCCAGAGGCTCCCCTTGCTCTGGAATAGAATCCCAGTCCATGTTAGGCAGAGCCCCTCACTGACTCTCTTCAAGAAGAATCTTGATGAGTGGATGGGGGATCGTAGGTTTACCCCAGGGATTACTTCAGCATCACTACTAGACAGGGGCACGGTAAGCTAACCTTAAAAAGGGAATGGTAAACTCGAATCAAAGGGTGGCGAAAGCCAAACACACTCAGGCCAGGCTTATAAATGCCTCAGGGCAGACAGCCTAGTATGAACCTATGAACCTATGAACAAGATTCATTAGACAGGCTCTGCCCTTGACAAAACAAAACTGCTGAGGGTGGAGACGGAAAAGAGTTTTGTTATCACAGTTAATCAAGTCAGTTGTAGTATGTTCCATGACATAGCATACAAGACTTTTAGGCTGATAAGTCTGCAATTCCCAGGGTAAGTGTTTGGGCCTTCTTAGTTGAGTAGCATCACAACAGCTGTGCACCACTCTTGTTGGATAAAGACAATTGCTAGGCTCAAGGTAAAGATATTAAAGAGTGGATCCTGGGTTTGGTTGGGTCTACCTGCTTGGGAATATGCCGGAACCTTCTACCAAGGTAGAACTCCCATCTGACTCACCCACTTCAACTACAGCCTCAGATGGAGTCACAGTGGATGGGACTGATGTGCCTGCTGCTCAGATGGACCATTGTGAGCTGCAGAAGGGAGGCACAAAAGGAAGAGTGTCATTATTGTAGAGGAGCTCTAGCTGATACAGCATACATCTGTGGGAATAAGATGTCATTAACTCCAACTATGCTATTAGGCTCTTTTGCCTCCTGTGGTAGCTGTCAGCATTTTGCGGGACATCTTTTAAAAACGTTATGTCTTACAGTGCCTGGAAAATCTAAAATTGTGTAATGTAAAGTCTTTGGCAGAGATGTCTGCAAAATATGTAGAAAGACAGGGCTATTCCTGTGTAAATGGCCTTTTGCAATGAAGAATGAACATTTTTAGTGTCATGTTATAATATTTGGAGAGACTCTATATGTGGTGTGAGCAGCAAATTTCAGTGTTGTGAATGAGCTATCCTCATTACCTCATCTTCTCCACTTCCACAAACAAGCCTCCACATGAATCATAAAAGCTTATGGTATGGGACTGTCAGAGCCCGAAGGTGTCAAAAGATGTAATGATGTACTCTGACTTATTTGCCAGTCATAAGAAAACTGCCTAGACTGCTTTGCTAGTGGAAGAAATTAAACTGGACCAAAATGTATAGAGCAATATAGCAATGAGTAGAAAATCATGATTCTTGCATTCTGCAAGCAATCTATCCCGTGAGGATATCATAAGTTATGAGAAGTCTTTTACACTTGCTTATCCCACACTAATTTGTACTCTTTCAAACTCTGTTTTTCACAGAATTTAGCTGTACCTAGATGAGCATAGTAATGGTATAGCTGATATATTTTTGTGCCTCTGTTAATTACGAAAGAAACATAAAAGGAATAGCTATCACTGAATCTGATATTTTTCTTTTTGGATCCTGTCAAGATGCATTATGGAACATGTAGATAAAGAAGGACTTTGTATAAACCTGAGCTTCTCATTGTCCAGCTTAATGCTTAGTTTTAATGCTGCAGACTATATACACATTCATACCCTGTAGGTCACTATCAAAGACCTTCAATGATATTCACTGAAATCTGTCCTACTTTCAGCAATCTGTCCAACAAGATGAGTTAGGGTAATACTTCTCTCTCTTCCCACCTGCCTTTAATGTCTTAAGAATTCATAAGTGAGCTTGTGGAGTAGTGCCTTCTTTAATATAGTCAAATTAAAGACAACTTAATGAAGATGTCAAGTCAATGAGGTTGCTGTATGGAGTTTAACAGGCATAGAACACCAAAATGGGAACTCCAAGCCAAGGGACATCAAGAGAATATAAAGGATTTACACAAAATGACTCAACCATCTGGACTATGTATTCCTTGGTTTAATTTTTTAATGTTTTAATTTTATTTATTTAATTATTTTAATTGTTTAGAAGCACAAGAAAATGTCAACAGGCAAATCTATTCATTTTTTGCACTTAATTTGTAGAATTACACATTTTCTGACTGTTCTATTCTTAGGTAAAGCCAGCATAAAATGTATTAGAATAGTCAATGAATTTTAAGTGGAGTACAGTGAAACTCTGTCGCAGAGTGCATTTATATTGCAGATACTTGAAAAGCACTGCACGCTTTGTCCATGCATCACTGATCATCATTTACAAATTATGAGCACATGCCATGCTAGATGTATTCTGGCTGCAGACCTTTAACTTTCTAGCAATATATTCATCATATACAGTTCATCCATAATTAAGTCTGTAATTTATTTTTCATTAAGGGCATTTTAAAATTTTGACCTCAGCCATTCATATTCTGTTTTAATGTACCCTTATACTGCTTTTATCATACATTGTCCTTACCTCCTCTGAAGATTTTACATCTACTTCCTTCTGTTTCTGTTATAGATAAAAACTAGACTGTTTACAGCGTGAAACAATGCAACAGGTAACCAGGCCATGTATAAATATACAAAATGCAGTGACCATCCTGTGATACAAGATACACAACCACGTCTTAGTTACCTATTAGGTGGTGGCAGCAGAAATACTTTCAAAAGGTAAAATAATCATTATTTTTAACCCAGACATATAAATGTGCGAAAGTTTCTTATAAAATAAGCTTGATGTTTTAATGTTTTGAATAGATAGTCCCAAATAATGATAGCAGAAGTTCTGAAATCTTGACCATTCATTGATTTCAGTATAGATACTGAATTTCTTACTTATTGCTATTTTTTCAGTAAAATGCAAACTTCTCAAAGCAAAATTAACTATAGTGGTATCAGACACTGACTTAAAAAATATTAAATTTGTTTTAAGTATAACAAGGCTGTTTCCATCTGAAAAAGGAATAATTCTTCAAGGTTTGTGTGACTGTTCATTATATAAACAATGTTCACATTTCATTATTAAAGAAAAACTGCAAGTAATTACTTGTTCATATGTTTTATGTTATGCTTTGTAACACCTCTTCTGAGAACAAATAATTTAGAAATCTATATTAAGCATTCTATATGACTTAAAAAATAGAATTTCTTAGACAAACATTATTCAGTTTTATAACAAATTGGTAATAGTGGTTTTGGCAAATAATAAAGAAAAACATTCTGTACACATAGGTCAGGACTTAATGGTTTATAAAATATTACAAAAGACAGCCTAAACATCAAATGGTTGCAGCTCTACGGTTTTGCTGTATGATATATGCCTTATAGCTGAAGGGTCCGGCATTAACTCCAGATCTCTAGTCAATAGCTGTGTGGAATTTGTATGTTCTGTTCATGTCTGCATGGATTTTATCTGGCTAATTCAATTTTCTCCCATATCATAATAAACATGTTGGTAGGTTGACTAAACTAAATTTGTTGGCTGTATTGCATTTATCATTGCCCTTGAGATCCAAATCATAGCTGCACAGTGTCTATAAACCAACCCACTTTTATTGTTATGAAATAATTTTCTTTGTTTTCAAATGCTAAATTAAAATAAACATATTAATCTCCTTTCTGCTTACCATTAGGTCAGGTTGCTATTCACCAAATTTATCATGCAGGGTAAAGTTCTAAGTACATTTTTTGTCGCTGCTGTCAGAAACGTGGCTTCAATTAGTATGAGCAGAGGTACACTGTACAGGCAAACAGTTCTTAGTCTATATACTGCCATTATAACATTAAAAAATTACAACATTTCTCATTGCATACTGCTCTGATCTGAGTAAACTGAGTTTGAGTTAATACAATAAAATGTAAGTAATTCAGATATGTTGCCTTTGTAATATATGAAAGGATAAAATATCAAGGTTATTTCATTAATACAAATTAAGTCTGTAAACTAAATTTCTGTAACAAAGGCAAAACCCAAAATAATCAAATAAATTGGGCAATTATAGATAACTGACTTCAGTGGCATAAATGAAGTACTATAATTATGTTTTCCATGTTGTCATTTTGAGTTAGACATATATTAAGTAGAGACTAACCTCAAAGAGTATCAGGTGCATATTGATGAAAATGTAGATGTGTGTGTGTGTGTGTGTGTGTGTGTGTGTGTGTGTGTGTGTGTGTGTGTGTGTGTGTGTGTGTGTGTGTGTGTGTGTGTGTGTGTGTGTGTATCTGCTGCATGCTTATATATGTGTGAATATATACATATGGGTGCTTAAAATTATCAAAATGTAATAATATGAACAGTAAAAATATCAATAAAATATCTCAACACAAAACTAAGCACATCTAAAACCCCCACTAGTTATATATAAAAACTCCGAGATAGTTTAATAGAGGGGAATGGGCACATACCCTTACCTTCTATAACATCAATTATTTCCAATATTTTATGCTTTACATATTTTTTCTCAATAGTTTTCCTGTTGATATTATGATGTTTAGATAATTTTACATGCACCCTTATATAAATATTCAAACACACATATAAAAACATCGAGTACATGTGAACCCCTCCTGTTTGAGCTTGTATTATCCCCAAAGTAAAGAAGATTGTTTTAAACTGTAATCACATATAGAACTTATCTCTCTACACAAATAAACCAAAGATCTGTTCAAAATCACTTAAGGCTCTACCAAGCACGTTTGTTTGATTATACTGACAGATTTGCCTCAGTTAACCATAGGTTTTATCCTACTTGATATGATGGTTAAGATGATTAAAATTGACTCCTTGTGCCATTAAACAATATCCTTCTTATCAAACAACAAAATGGACTATACTCCATGGGGTAAATGCCTCGTTGATAAAATTCAGCAAGAAAATCAAACCAAGACTCAGGATTACAATGAGGCAACCAGGCCTTTGGCTGAAAAATTCATACAGCATATATTCTTCAAACAGAAGGATTTATCCAAGTAACAAGTCCAGTCTGTATAAAATTCACAACTCACAGTTCATTTATTTGAGTGACATAAAAACGGTAAGCCCTTTCACTAGATCGCTTCCTCAGACCTTCAAGAACAAACACACCTTTCCTTTCCTTATATACTACCTTCAAATATTTCAAAATGTGTCATTACCAATCAGAACACTTCATACATGGTCATGTGTCAAATTTAAATATTTATACAAAAATGCAAAAATGAAAGCAAAGGTAAACATGCAGAAGTGAAATGATAAAAGCACAGCAACAACTTGCTCAATATAAAATGTATAAAAGTTATACAGCACAAATATAATGCATATAACATGCACTAATTTATACAGAAATAAAATAATAAATGCACAGCAACAGCTTGCTCAAAACACAATTCAAGAATACAATTCAAGAACACAATTCAAGAATATAGTTCAAAATATGTAAGGGTTATGCAGCACAGTTACAACACATATAACCTGCACTGATTTATAATATAGCCATAGTACAACCATAGAAGTCAGAAATCAAATAATTTGAGTTTCTGACTTCACTTTTTCATCTTCCTATTCTTTAGGTAAGGTTTAATAGAGGCTCTTTTATTAAGTCCTCTTCCTTTGTCTGCTCTAAAGGCTATTATCCATCGTGCCTCTCTATTTTCAGTAAAATTTCTGATGTCACCTTCTTTAATACTTGGTAGAATAACCTCTATAACTGAATTTAAATGTGTGTTTCTCCCTTTCTTGCATAACATGTTTGGACAGATCATTATGCTCACTTTTAGTACGAATATTATAAAGATGTTCCCTTATACGATCTTTAAAAACTCTGTTGGTTTTACCAACATAGAATGAGTGGCAACATTGGCAATCTGCTAAGTAGACCACATGAGATGTCAAGCAAGTAGCTGCTGAAGTAAATATAAATTCTTGACCTGTATCTGGATGCACAAATTGATTACTGGCATTAATATATGAACAAAATTTACATTTACCACAGGGCTGAGTACTGTATTCTTTATCTTTATGTGTTTCTGCATTTTTTCCATGACAAAGCAGTCTTTGTAAATTCTTCTTATTTTTATACAAGAAACTGGGTTTTGTGCCTAGCAGACTATTTTTATCAGAGTCTACTGTAAGTATGGACCAATTCTTCATAAACACTTCCCTCAGCTCTTTGTTATCACATGTATAAAACAAAGGAATTTTCAATTATTTATTTACTGAGGTATTGACAGACCCTACAGTGTTTTTCTGTTGCGGTCCATAGTATGGTTGGGCCCTGTGACATCACTTAAATTTCTCTTGATTTCATTGGTGGGATAGCCCCTCTTTGTCAGCCTCTTTTCTAAGCCAACAGTTTCATTCTTGAAGCCTTCTTCTGTGGGGTTCAGCCTTGAGACTCTCATCCCTTGTCCTTTTATTAAGTTTCTAAAGACATAGTTTGGGTGAATACTTTGTCTAGATAATAAAGAATTCCTATCACAGGGTTTTCTAAATACCCCTGTATTTATAGAACAATTAGCTAAAACCACCGTTAATTCTACTACTTTTATGTGATTCATGGCGCAAGTACTTTTTTGTGGCAGAAAGGAATTTTTATATCAATCTGTTTGATCAGTTAACAAATTTAAAATACAATATCCAGTCATACCAACAAAATGTATTATCGATAAGTTTTTTTCACTAGTACCTCTGTCTGAGTAATTCTAAAGAAGAACATAGCTAAGGAAGGCATTAGCCTTCTATATTCAGAATTAATGGAAAATACCGTCTGCAAAGCTGAAGATGTGAATCATGATAACTGTGCTTTAAACATATTACAAGTTGTTTATGATCAGAGACATGCCTATAATCCTCTATGAAGAACATGGAGCATGATAATTATACTCATAAATTATCAAAACATAAGCTGGTTATGTACTTCTCTAATGTCAAAGAGGTGCATGAAGTAAGTAGAAACTCCTTGAGAGACAGGTTTGTATTCCAGAGACTACCCCTTCTCTGGAATAGACTCACCATCCATGTGAAGGAGAGTACCTCTCTAATCCAGTTCAAGTGTTACTTAATCAAATGGATGGTGAATAGGAAATTTATAACTGGTTTGGTACCTGTGTCTCTAATGGACACAGGCAGCCTATAAATGGTTAATCTCCCAGGCCCCAGCTTGCAAATGTTTCATCTCTGAAGCACCTGCTTATACTTATCAAGGGTACCAAAACTTGTCAGAAATTTGGGATGCATGGCTAGGCTTAAAAAGGTCACTGTGGTCATTAGCCTAGTTCACACATTTATTTATTTTATTTATTGTTTACTGGGAAAGTCTGGCTGGGTAATAAATACCCATTTTCAATGGAGACTTGAAGAGAAAAGCTCCAGAGAGTTAAATAACATCAAATAAAACACCAGTAAAAATGCAATTAAAAATGTATATGCATACAGTTTTATAATGGAATGCATATAATACAATAAAACATTTGGAAACACCAGTGATGTAAAAATAAAAATAAATAAAAAAATGAAGATTAAATATAGCAATCAGTATATGTAAAAGTAACAGAAGTACAGTTTACTATACTAGGAAATAAAAATAAAAAGATGCAATGTGAAGTATTTGTTAATATAGATCACACAGGTGAACTGTATGGGCATAGCCATGAGTTCGTCAGAAATTATTTGACAGAGGATTTAAATACATGGAGGCTAGATTTAGTTCTGATTGAATTTGGGATAGAGTTTCATAGTTTAGATATGCTGTATGAGTATAAACTTTGTCCCATACTTTTTTTGGTTTATAGATTTCATGACGGTTTTTGTCTAGAGTATGCATAGTGATTTGGGAAATATAACCCTACAAAATATTTGTAGTGTATTGAGTGCTGAAATTATGTTGCATAATCTGTGAAAAGATGAGCTTGGTAAGCACCTTTCTGATATCAGAAATATGCTTAAAAATACAAAGAATCCCATAGCACTGTTAAGATCTTAGACTACAATATTAACAGTGGTTATTGGGATCACAGAAGAACGGTGGTGAATGCAAAAGATCTTTAAAAGCTATTAAAGTATAAATGCTTCATGCAGCCCTTTTTCTTTTTTTTAAAGCTGAATGAAGCATTTGCTTTTCTGTGGTGACTGCACTCCATGAGTCTCTTCCTCTTTATTGTAGTGAATGGGTGCTGGTAAAAGCTCCATGCATTGCTAAGAATTATATTGGTTATCTGATCATAACTCTCTTTCTTTATTCTAAACATGAATGCCAAGATTCAACACTTGAGCCTCACTCTCAAGGGAATTTCTTGACATCCACTTCTTGAATACATAATAAGGTGGCAATGATCAAAAACCTGATTGTAATATTTTGTCTTATGCACCTTTGAATGATGTTAAGATTGCTTACACTGCAGTATTCACAACAGCCAGCATAGAACAGTGCCAGAATTTTTTTCACAGTTTAGAATGTTGTAACAAAATGTTCAGAAGAATGAAGTGTCTAACAGCTTTTAAAGCTGCCATTTTATCACGAGTACCTTTTGCTCCTGGCCTCTGTGGTAAAGATAAGTGTCTTACAGCTATACAAGCTGTAAACCATTTTGTGCTCTTACATTTTTCTGTAAATTGTACAGAACAACTAAAGTTCCAAGTGCTGCAAAGATTTATGATAGGGTCTCTCAAATAATAACTTACTAATTATGTGTTCTGGACAGGAGTTTCAACATTCACCTTGTAAGCTTCACTTCACTCATCTTGTGAGGTAAATTTCTTGACATCCATATCTTGTACACATTATAAGTTAATTATGATTGGTGAATCCACCATAATCCAAGATGTGCAGGAGAAAGGATAGAAAATGGCAAGTACATCGTGACAGTGATGGCAAGGCGAACTCTGTATGTTTCTGAGAAGAAGGGAATTGAAGTGTTTAATGTGTCAAAAAGCAAAAAATGTCTTCAGTGTGTGAAGAATATGAAAGGTATGGATCAGCATGTGTCATGGGGGATGGAGAATGTTTTCATTTTACATTTCTGTGAGTGAATTATTGCAGATTTTTTCGCAAGTTCTATTAAAATTATCATGATCAGGAAATATTAACTAGCAAATGAAGGACTAAGGGACTTCAAAGAATTCTTTCTTAAAACATACTCATCTTCAAGTCATATATAATATGACACAAAGGAAACTCAAAACATGAAAAAAGATAAGCACTACTAGAGGTGGGAGTATTTATCCACTTTGGTTCCATTAGAGTCTTCGGGCTTCACCTTTGTGCTCTAACTCCAACATTCATGGGTAAATTCAGCATAATCCAGTCTCCCACCATTGACTGTTACTTGAATTAATAATATATTGGTCTCGAACACTATACTTTTAGCTGTGTTTTCATCTCACTTTGGATATGTTCTTTTTTTTGTACTGAGTCTTATGGTGAGCTCTGTGGCTTTTTATTGCTTTATTCCATTTGTAAAACTCAGTAAAGCACATTATGTTCAAACAAAGGATAGAGGTGCACAAAATCTAAATGATTATATTACTTTTAACAAGAACCACTGACATCACAGCTCTCAACCTTTCATTCTTCTCAATGTTGCCCTGGAATTCTACACAAAGCCAAAATAATGAGAAGACAAAGGGTCAAACTCAGTGAAAATGTTTAAATATTACTCTAATTCATTTAAAAAAAAAGATTGAACGACAGCTTTTTCATCAACATGCATTTTCTGGACAATAAGAAGTATAAACTCCAAATTCTGGCATTATTGACTGGCTGCATCCCTCATCAATGTACCTGAAAATCAAAAATGTTACACGAGATATGCCAAAAATATGAGGCAAAATGAAGGCATTCTGCAAAATTCTGACGAGATGCAAGTTGCCCTCCAGAAAAAAAAATATCTGAGTATAATTACTTGTGCTGCACAGATAAGTTGGCACTCCTGTTTGCCACACACAATTTTATTAAGCATAAAGAAATTTTTGAGAGAAAATCAGAGGTAGCAGAGTGATGCAACCATCTGCATGCAGCTTGGACAGACAGCAGTTGAGTATGAACAGAGTTATTGTATTATATGTACCTGAGCCCCCCCCATGATCTGCAGACTATATTTTCCCTTAATTCTATTTGTAGTGTACCCTTTAACCCCATCCTCCTCTAGAAGTCATTGCAAACATAATTAACTATTAAGGCAGTTTGTTGATCTGACTAATCAGCACTGAAAAGCAATACAACTGGTCACCTTGTTCAAATTAGACAGAGAGTAAATAAGGGAAAATAATGCCATTTTCAGTACATTTACTTGCGTTGTTTTATGAAAATAATAATTCCTCACATGTGGATAATGAACAATGGCCATGAATTTATCAGCCCACTTCTGCCAAGGTCTGCCACAGTAAGTGTATTGGCTTTTTGCATACTTGCAGACATGCTGTAGGATTTAATAGTTACAAAGTGACCAAAGCATTTGTTGTTATGCTCACTGCAAACATTTTTTCCACATTGAATTACAGAGGATTTATAATGTCTTAGATGCGTAGGCACATGAATTGCTAAACAAATATAAATTCCGATTTATCAGAAATCTGTAATACAGCTTCTGTTTCAGACCATATCTCTGCGGCACATAATTTCATAGGCTATGCAAATGGTGCCACGTTGTCTGAAACAGAGTTATTCTAAATGAATAATTATTGGTGGGTCCAGTATTTAATCCTGGCAGATTTTAAAATCCCATCTAGATACTCACAGATGGTGCTAATTCTAAATATCCATTTTATCTTTAAAAATCTTCATTATATCAGACCTAAATCATTATTCCTTTCTAGGAATGTGAGAACAATTTATTTTGAGCCTTTCCTGACTTTTTCTCTTTTCCATCATTCTGATTATTAAGGTCTGTATTCACTTAAAAAATCTCTGTGTTATCTTATTTTATAAATTTAACAACACAAATATAGATCTTTGTAAGTATGACTGTCATTCTTGCTTGAAATGTTGACTAAAATGATCAATATTTGATACTTTGTGTCCATTTTCCATTTTATATAACTATCTTGAAGGGGTAAAGACAGTGTGTGTGTGTGTGTGTGTGTGTGTGTGTGTGTGTGTGCGTGTGTGTGTGTGTGTGTGTGTGTGTGTGTGTGTGTGTGTGTGTGTGTGTGTGTGTGTGTGTGTGTGTGTGTGTGTGTGTGTGTGTGTGTGTGTGTGTGTGTGTGTGTGTGTGTGTGTGTGTGTGTGTGTGTGTGTGTGTGTGTGTGTGTGTGAGAGTGTGTGTGTGTGTGTGTGTGTGTGTGTGTGTGTGTGTGTGTTTGTGTGTGTGTGTGTGTGTGGTGAGAGAGTGTGTGTGTGTGTGTGTGTGTGTGTGTGTGTGTGTGTGTGTGTGTGCTTGTGTAAAAGATACATATAAAACAGAAAATGTGTTCCCAGTGTCTTTAAACAGATGAGGGAGAGAATACAAAGTAATAAAAACAGATCTAGATTTTGCAATGCAGACAATGAATGGACACAATACTCTACGGTATTGCAATATGCAATGGAAAAATCTTTTTTATCCATATGTATTTTTTCATTCACTGTTGGCACAGTGTGGGTATGTCAGCTTTTGCTCTACTTTTAAAGTTTATTAATGAATGGTATGGTTACATCACAGCATTGTGTTACCATTTCCTCTTCGAATTTCACCAGTCAGTGCAGACAAGATTATTGTGTTTATTATCAACTTTAACGAGCTGTGCATGCATTGCTAACAGAGGAGTTAGGCTTCTCAGATGTCCTGTACCGACCACTACAACAGTGGAGAGACCTTTGAAAATTGCTTGGCATTTCTACACTGTATTCTTGCCTGTTTATTTATAATACTGCCATCCAGTAGTCAATTATATAATCGTTGTCATCATTACAAAAATGTTAACATAATGGATGTGATGCTAGTGTATTATACATTTTTTTTTTTTGGTGGGGGCTCGCTTAGCTTGTGTGAAGTCGTAAATGAATATTGTGTGTTCAATTATTTTGTGTTGATGTTGGGTGCACAGATTTTATTTGAGGAGAATAATTTCTCTTTGTACTGCAAATGTGAATTATCTTTTTTCTGTTTCATGTCATATAGGACTTTGGACCCCAGGCCATCTGTTCCACGCAAGCCACCATTCAGTGATGCAGAGAATGAGATCATCATTCAAGCCTTAAGCAGCCATTCAGTGATGCAGAGAATGAGATCATTGTTCAAGCCTTAAGCCACCATTCAGTGATGTAGAGAATGAGGTCATCGTTCAAGCCTTAAGCCACCATGGATCCTTCCTGCGTCATAGAGGCAGAGGAGCTATGACAGCCAGAAAAACCATATGGCAGCTGGTGGTTATGATATAAATGTAGTGGGCTGCCATGCCAGAAACTATAATCAGGTAGATCACTGTGCCACTGATATGGTTACAGTGTGCCACAAGAGGGCAGCTGTAGTTGCACGTGAACACAAGGCTATGCGGGGTGGTCCTGCTAGCGAACCATTACTCACTAAAAATTAGGCATTTCTATCCACTATCAGAGATCCCTACAGCTCAATAGAGGGCTCACATAGACTCCTTGATGTTGGTACTGATGTGGATGACAGACAAAGTGTGTCCCAAGAGCAACATCTAAATATATATATATATATATATATATATATATATATATATATATATATATATGGCATTTACTGGCATTCTAGACAGTTTTATGTGTCAACAGTGGTGGTGCTGCGGTAGCGTTGTCACCTCACAGTCAGATGCTGTCCGGTTCGATTCTCAGCTAGAGCGTCTCTGCATGGAGACATGCGTGAATGGACGTACCTTCATTGAAGGTTGTGCGTCAGGGCTGGTAACTTGGCACGTAAAAATCAACTACCAATCATTAGCGGACCGGAGTTCTGCTGTGGCGACCCCTAACCGGGAAAAGCCGAAAGACACCACAACAACTTGTATACTTCTGATATATCTGAAAACATCGAGATGTGTGGCTAATAAGAGACACAGTCCAAAAGAGATTGAACTGGAGGGATCTGGTCAGTCTGACTGATTCTGAGATATTTCTTAAGGGGAATATATTCAGATCATTATTCTCTTATACTTGTGTCATTTGCACTGTGATGCTTATTAGCCTTCTTTCCACTGTCATTGTCTTTTTCCAGAGACCTCAGAATTACCACTTGAACGACCACTTGCACATGATAAGCACAAACGTTCTTTGTTTAATAATACCCATAAGTTAGATGCAAGCATGAAAAGAGTAATTATTGCATTCATTTTGCATCTAAAATTGTTTAGCATGAGTGTTTAGCACACAGTTTAGATCATTACTAGCCCATATTTCTCTCATTCTTGTGTTTGTTGCTTATTATCATAGGTGATCCTGACAGTAGCAATGCAGAAGGCATACCACCTGATGTCAGAGTATCGGTAGACTTGGATGATAATAGTGGCGATATAGAGGCAAAGTCATGGGGTACAAAGGTTAAGTCTGATATTGAGGTTGTGGGCCTTGCTTCTAATGTAGTCAGTATGCCTATGCATACCCATTCCACTGAGCCCTGAGATATACGACAGGCTGATGGTGACACATTGAGGTAGTGTAGTTACTCCAGTTGCAGAGCTAGTTGAGTTTGCCCATAGCCATTGTGAAGGCATGGTACCACACAGGAGTATTGATAGAGGTACTCGAAGGCCTACTGCCCACTCTTCTTCTGATGCTGGTGTGTCATTATATACCACCAGATGTATGTATAGGGCTATCATGGAAGCAGAGGCATGTTGCATCAGGGCCACACAAGAGATAGTGTGAGTCCTAAATGTGGTGTATTTTGATGTACATGACAGCCTCAACCATGTGGGTGAATTCTTGGATAGGATGAGTGACACACTGGATTAGGCAGTGTCTGTGACGGAACATTTGCTGGGAGAGGGTTGGCATCTATGCATCAGTAGAGCCACAACATCCCCAGGTGTTAGCCGACAGTACCATGCCAGATTCTGCTCCCATAGTGGCACTAATTCCACTGCTCCAGCAGTGATGGAGGTGTCCATACCCAGATGTCATAAGACACAAGGTTATGGTCCTGGATGTAGTCGTGAACAGAGCTTATCCAGCAAACATTGATCACATTCAGGTAGCACCCTCACTTCAAACCAGGGACATGGAAGTCATGTAACTCCTGGCAGAGGAGGTTCACATGGTTTACAGCAATGACACTGAACTCACAACTCTGCCATGCATGGCTCACACCTGTCTGACATGCCAAGATGTAGTGCTAGCACACATCATTGTTATGGAGCTTTTCTCCTAGTCTCCGTTGAAAAGAGGTTTCCAACCCAATCAGACACTACCCAGTTAACAAATGTAAATAAATAAATAAATCATACGTCTGTTCATGTAGACATACACACATTTTGTAAAAAGTACCCATACCAACTCAAACATATGCTAGCTAAGCAAACCCTAATATTGATTGTGATATATTTCCTGCTACTGGTCCTGAGAAATGTTCTACTTTAATGAATGTTCTGTGTTTCTTACTCACACACATTCACTACTTTGGTGTCAGTCTTGGCCTTCTGCCCACCTTTTCAAATGATGATGACTGTGCCGTGCCCTTTGCTCATTTGGTTTTGACTTACGGTTGCATATATGTCTGATGCACAGCGTGGAAAGGTAAGTGAGGCTTTCTCACAATGTTAATTTTATGCAAATGTATTACAAAATAAATATTGGGATGTTTTTTATACATGTTCATTTGGAAATGATTATTTCAGTTAGCATTCTACTTCATGGATTCAGATCAGTGATATTGCATTCATGATTATTGTGAAAGTATTGATATAATTGTCCTACTGACTGGTTTGTGTACAGTGGCTAAGTGACCCACTTGATGCAGGTTATTGTGTACAATGCTGTATATTATAGATATCAGTCATATAAGCCAGTAATGATATTCATGGACACCTGACTGAGGCTCTGCTTGAGTATATTTATGATTAACAGTATGCAGGTATATCATTTAATTTTATCTTCTTGCACATTTGTTCACATACTACATGTTCCACACTTACCTTGACATTACTGAAGGTACGACTTGTGTCCTTTGGGACTGCCTGTGTACACAGTCAATACATGTTTGTGGGCACTAGCCGGTATCATGTTTACTATTTGGAAGTCAAAGTAAACTTTATTGTCATTTAGACTAAATGAAACTTTGTTAATCAGCTCAATTCTTGAGATTACAAAACAAATACAATACTACTCCCAGTACATGCAAGAAAGAGGAGAGACATTTACCAACACTCATATACAAAAAGAATACCCCCTTGAGTTAAATTAACTACCCTGTTTAAAGTAATACAAAGCACACTACAGACTGAACAATGCAAGTTATTTGTCTAATGCACTTAAGTGAGTTAAATAATACTGGTTATGGATATAATAAATAAATATTGTACTTACATGGAATATATGTAAGTATATATTGCACAAATAAATAAAAATTGACTTATGTGTCCAGACCCTGGAGACTAGTGCCCGAGTTCAGAAGTCTAATCACTGTAGGGTAGCAACTGTTATTGAATCTTGTAGTTCTACAGCAGATACTGCTATATCTCCTGCCCAATGCCAGATGCTTAAACAGTCCATGTGCAGGATGTGTGATGTCCTGTATTATTTTGGTAGCCTTTCAGGTGCTTCTTACAGAATAAAGCTTTTGTATCGATGGAAGACTGGAACCTGTTACCTTCTCTGCAACCCTCACCATTCTTTGTAGAACCTTTCTTTCTATAACTGTGCAGCTTTCAAACCACACTGTGAGGTTGCAGGTGAGGATGCTCTCTATTGCACCTCTATAAAAAGTGGAGACAATATGAGGAGGAAACTTAACTTTTTTCAGCCTTCTTAAAAAGGATGTGCTTAGATTGTTATATATATTCCTTAGGTGGCTAGTGTGTGTGCTATCCTTTGCCTCTTAGGTGGTGAGTATGTGTGTATCCTTTGCCTCTTATCCAGAATGAAGGCATATTGTGCTGGCTTACATCTGCTACATCTCTCTGTATCTGGAGATTCTCCCTCAGAATCCTTGCTGGAGGTGCTGGTCCTGCCTGTGATCCAGAAATGTGTGGTCCTGGCTCTTGCTGTCCCTGTTGTAGCTGTTTCATCAAGATGATATGTTGCAACATGGCACAGGCTATGGGAATGTCTGTGTAGGTACCTGGGTCATACTACAGGGCACCCCCTGATGTGTCTAGATGGTGGAACCATGACTTCAGCATATCAAGCACATGCTGTATGATGTTTCTAGTTTGAGTGTGAGTGTTGCTGTATCCTTCTTCTGTGGGTATTAGTGCATTTCTGATGGGCATCATTCACTGCAGTTCCCTTTCATAACTGGCATCACCCAGTAGATGGCCTTGCGGAACATCACCCCTAGCACACCTTGTGTAAAGCTATGAGGTATGCCATCTGCGTAAGTCATGATAACTGCCTGGATTGCCAGCACACACACTCTGAGGTTGATCCCTCAGGCATTGCAGACAATCTGGCAGTTGACTGAGTGGGACCCCCTCCTATTGATTTATGTCCTTCCCTGTTCACCAGGTGGAGCTTTTATTTCTATGTGAGTACAGTCTATTGCCCCAGTACTGCAGGTAAGCATTCTACAGCATAGAATTCCTGTATTGTTCTTGCTATCTATCTATCTATCTATCTATATATATATATATTTTTTTTTTATTTTTATTTTTTATTTATTTGCAGTTGGTTTACCAGGATAGTCCATTGGGCCAAATAACCTGTTTTCAATGGAGTCCTGGGGAGAAAAGCTCCAGAACTAAGTATGTTACAAAAAGTGATTCATACTAGTTATACAAAAACTATAACAAATTACAAATTATATAATAATCCAAAGTATTTTGACACCAGTAAACAATTTCAAGTAAACACAGTAGAAATAACTATGAAAGAACATTAGATAAAATTAATAGATTATAGATTGTAAAGAATAATGCATGAAAAATTTTGAGTTTGTATCATATTCAAAATACTGAATCAAGTTTCTGAGAAATAACAGAAATTTATGAAGGAAGTACTTAGGAGGTGAGGGCTAGTGCAGTTTTCCCTGTAAAATGAAATGATAATGTATATTAGTTATGAGTAAATAATCAGGAAAAATGCAAGAGGAATCAAGGAAAAGAAGGAAGATGGCAATTGCAAGTAAATTAGCTATGTGGGGTGGGAGCAAGAGCATTCCCACTTGGATGCTAGGTGGGAATGAAGAGATCTTTTAAAAATAAAGTGGTTGGGGGTGGTGCGGATGGATGATGGTAGAGAGTTCCAAAGGTGGGCAAGGACAAAAGATAGAAGATTTTTCCCTGGGGACGAGTGGGTTTATAGATTTCTAATAGATTTTGATTGTTGGACCTCAATATTCTATCAGGAAGGTGCATTTTAAAAGCTGATGAAAGGGAGGGACAGAGAGAGGAGTTGAAAATGAGTTTGTGAGCAAGAGTTAGCTGAGTGTATGTGAGATAGTTAGGAAGCTCTAGCCATTTTAGTATATGGAGAGAGGAGCAGTGGTGTGAGGAGGACTTGTGGTTGGTAGCAAACTTGGCGATTTTGTTATAGCAAGAGGAAAGTTGGGTTTTTAGGGAGGACTGTAGATTAGTTAGGAGAGGGGCTCCATAGAGAAGGGAGGGGATAAGAAATGAAGTAGAGAGAGTGATTTTGGCAGCAGGTGTGAGGTATTTTTTTGCTGGTACAGCATACCAAGTTTGTGGTGGGGTTTTTTGATATTTAGCTGTAGGTGAGAGTTAAATTTGAGTTGGTTATCAATTTGGACCCCAAGTAGCTTGGTCTCTGACACTAGTTCCAGAGGTGAATTATTTTGACTAGTGATAGAGAATGTGTTTGTGTTGAAGGAGACAGCTTTAGAGGGGGAGAATAGCATTAATTTGGTTTTGGAGGCATTGAGAGCAAGATGATTTCTTTTCATCCACTGCTCAGTGGT
Source organism: Protopterus annectens (assembly GCF_019279795.1). NCBI lineage: Eukaryota > Metazoa > Chordata > Ceratodontiformes > Protopteridae > Protopterus > Protopterus annectens. Next base: position 1,755,242,027 of record NC_056735.1, read on the forward strand.
TGTGAAAGCTTCTTGGGTCAATTTTAGGAGTGAGGGATAGAAGAGGCAGAACATATAATAGTGGAATCATCTGAGTATTGGATGATGTCTGAGAAAGGAATAGATTTGTGGAAATCATTTATAAATATATTAAAGAGAAGGGGACCCAGTATGGACCCTTGAGGTACCCCAGTAGGGGTATTTAGAAATGAGGAAGTGGCTTTTTTCCATATTACTGCTTGATATCTGTTAGATAAGTAGTTGGAGAACCAGTTCAATGAGGAGAGAGATAGGTTAAGTCTTGAGAGTTTGGTTAGTAGCAGGTTATGAGAGATAGTGTCAAAGGCCTTAGAGAGGTCGAATAGTATGGTAGAAACAATTTGGCCAGAGTCACGTGCTTTGTTAATAGTTTGAAGGAAGGAGAGGAGGGCAGTCATAGTGCTGTGATTAGGTCTGAATCCATGTTGTGTGGGAGTTAGTAGGTGATTTTCTAAAAGGTAAGGAAGGAGTTGAAGATGAATACATTTTTCTAAGATTTTAGAGATGGGAGACAAGATAGCAATGGGGCGGAAATTAGTAACATTGTTATTGTTGCCCCTTTGTGCAAAGGGATGATGTAGGCCTTTTTCCAGATTTGGGGTACTGTACTTTCTAGGATAGAGCGGTTGATTAAAATGCTAATAGGGTAGGTAATTGCATCAGCAGCTATGCTAAGAAAGTAAGAAGGGATGTTATCAGGAGCATTAGTACATGGCTTCAGTTTCAGAAGGAGTTTCTTTATAGTGGAAGTGGGTATAGGTTTGAATGAGAAAGAGGGAGAGTGTGCGGGGGGGGGGTTAGGGGCAGATGAAGATAATGAAGTAGTTAGAGTAGGAGAAAATGTGGAGGGAGAAGAGTTGGTATATGGAGATGTGGGAGTGGTGGCAGTGCCAGGTGGAGTGCTGGGGAGAGAGGGTGGGGGAGTATTTGAGAGTGTACTGGTGTTAGAGAAGGATGATGTTAATTTGGAAATGGATTCAATGAAAAAATAATTAAATTGTGTAGCCAGATCTAGGTCAGGAGCGTTTGGGTCTGGGGTAGGGTTATTTTGATTACTAGGGTTGAGGAGAGTAGAGATACCTTTCCAGAATTTCTGGGGGTTTGATTTATTGCTATTTTGGAGTGTGGAGAAGTAGTTTTGTCGATCGGAAATTATGAGTTTTTTTACCCTGTTTCGGAGAATTTTATATTCATTTTGGACTAGGGGGGATTTGTTTTTCTGGTAATGTGCCCAGACTTTATCTCTGTGTCGCATGGATGCTAGTGTATTTTTGGACAGCCAGGGGGCTGGTTTAGTTTTAATTCTCTTAGTCCTTAAGGGTGCATGAGAATCAAGTATTTGTAGGAAAATTGAGTTGAAGTGGGCAACTGCGTTGTCTAGAGATAATGTTTTTAGGCAGTTCCAATTTATGGATTTTAGAGAGTTTGAGAAGCTTGTAGGATCAAAGTTTTTTTGGTTACGGATAGTAATAAAATTATGGGTACGGTGTAGGAGTAATGGGAGTCGCTGTGTGAAGATGGGTATGTGGTCACCAAGGGGATCAGGTAGAGTACCACTGTCAGAGAAATAGTGGGGGTGAGAGATTAGAATCCAGTCTAGAATACTGCCATTCGAGGGGTTTTTAGAGGGGTATGTTGTGGAGTTGATAAGTTGTGAAAAGTTGTAAAGGTTGATATTAAGAGGGTTTTTAGAGGACTGAATGGAGGCCCAATTAATATTCATATCACCAAGTATTATTGTTTCATTGCTAATGTTGTTAGAGAGCCAGGAGAGGATATCTTCAAGTGTAGAAATATTCTCTCCTGGGGGGATATAGAGTGAGGCTATACAAATGTGTTTATGTGAGTTAATTTGGAGAGATGTGAGGAGTAGTTCAGCATTTTTGAAGTGTGGAATGGGTTTGTTATAGGGGGTAACTGACAATGAGGATGAATATAGGAGAGCTACTCCACCTCCTTTTCTATGGGGCCTGTCTTTTCTAATGATTGAATAGTTTGGCGGAATTATTTCAGAGTCTTTTATATAGGGTTTTAACCAAGTTTCTGAGATTGTTAGGATATCCGGTTTATTGTGAACAAGCCAGGCATGAAGGTTTGGAACTTTGTTTACTATACTTTGGGAGTTAAAGGAAGTAAATAAAATGGATTTGTCTGTAGAGGAAACTGTGGAGGGGCCAGGGTTGGGATGGATATCACCAGATAGTAGAGTCGAAATTAGATATAAGAGTGGCTTAGAGAGGTAGACGGACAGTTTGTTAGGTAGATTGGATTCTATTGTGGATTTAAGGAATCTGCTAGTAACAGTGGGGGAAAAATGTTTTTGAAGGGTAATGTATTTGTATGGGAATAGTAGGAGGTTATTTATAGGATATAGATGTGGAGAAATAGGAGTGTGAGTGTGGTAGAGTAGAGTCAAGGTGGTTGGTAATGTGGAGAGGTCGTGCATGGTGAAAGTTAAAGGGTTGGGTGATGTAGTAAAGATAGGATAAATTCAAGAGAAGTAGAAATAATAAGGAAATGAATGAGGATTTTGTAGGCATGATGGAATGCGGAATATGTAGAGTTGATATGCTGTTGATAAAATATTTATGAATACAAGAGAGTTATGTTTGTATAGGAGCAGGTAAAGTTTAGGAGTATAAGAGTAGAAGTGGGAAATAGAGTTGGGATTGGAGTGGGGTGGAGTGTAGTGCAAGTAGAGAGGAATTCTACTGGTTAGGTGGGATAGCTGTGGTGGGTAAGTAAAGATTTTATGGGTAGAAAGAGGGAGGGGTAGATGTACAGATTATGTGGTTGGTTGGATAAGAATTTCTGTGGGTGTGCCTATGGGGGAAATAAAGGTAGATGCACTGGGGGTGGGTGGAATTTGGGGGTAGGGTAGGGGAGCGGAGTGAGCCCGCAGGGCGAATGGAGCAGGAAGAACCAAAGAGGTCTGGAGAGGTTCGAGAGAGTCTATCAGTAAAGTGTTGTTTGCAGAGGGGTAAGTTAGAATGGAAGAAAGACCTGGGTGTGTTGGGTGAGAGTGAACTATGAGAAACTAGAGAGAGTGAGTAGGAAAAGAGATGTTACAGCTAGAGTGAACTAATAGAGGTTAGGAGATACAGTGAGAAGGAGGAAGGTTAGAGCTTTGAGAGAATACCTAAAGTATATGCAGTGAAGTCTATTTGGGGGAGGGAATCACCGAGTGGATAGGTACTAAAATATGCCTTACTCCACTAGGATATCCTCGGGGCCAAGTAGAACTAAAGAAGAGAGTGGTTAGTGTAGGTGGGGGGGAGAGAACATAGAAACTAGAATAAGGGATATTTAAGGCTGCTGGCTATCCTGGCAGAGGAGTGTACTAAAAAAAACAGCTATCAAGGCTGAAACAGTAAGGTAGTAGTAAGGGTTCAGCAGCAGTTACACATACTATCTATATCATCTATCTACCATCTATCTATATATATGGATCTAGGACTTTTGATTGAAAGATCAAAAGCTTGAATCCATTACCATTGAACATGCTTTAAGGAAAGCGCTTTCATCAAAAAAGTGCTTTTGTTAAAGTATCTTAAAAAAAAAAAAACAACTTGAATGCAGGGGGGGCAAGCCCTCCTGCACCCCCCACACCCCTCTACTTTAATATTCTCAACCCAAGGTCGCGCTACAGTGGGGAAAAGGGAATTTTCCCTTACCGCACCATAGTACGACAGGAACAACAAGCATACTTACGCGAAAGTGCTGCTTCGGGGAAAAGCACTTTCACGCAAGTACGCAAGTATGCTCACCAAATTGGGATTGGGTGAAAGATGCAGTCGAGCATCTGTATGGATCCCATATAAATATATATATATATATATATATATATATATATATATATAGATAGATAGATATACACACACACACAGACACACACACACACACACACACACACACACACACACACACACACACACACACACACACAGCAATAGATTAAAAGAACACATATGGAAACTAGAAATAAGAATAAATATTTCTGATTTTTTGTTCAAGGTAGTCTTATAAAATATGCGTCTATAAATCACATCCTAGATTTTAGAGTGAATGGTTTAGGAATTATGGAGTATAAATCATCAGCACAGCTAATAAAATTAGTTGAAAAGTTCATACTTGCCGTATAACATTTTTTATGTAACTGCATATCCCTACCAAGTTAATTATGTTCTAATTATTAGCATCCTATTATCACTAAAGCTTGTATGTCAACATTATACATATTTACATATATGCATCAGCTTATTGTATTGAAGTATTGTCTGTAGACAAGTATGTATGACATGAATGCTAAAGGAATTAATTTTAGCTTACTGGCAAGTAGTAGAATTTGTTAGCCTGTGGAATCTTTGGGGACCCCTGTGGTGTTTTTTCCTTATTCCTGACACTGCTCATCCCCCCACAAGCCCCTATATCCTACCCCACAACCATGCTGCTGTTCAATTCTTTAGGCTCTGCCCTTACCGCTAACTGTTGCACCCTCCTGGATGGGACTGATTGAAAGGTCCTAGTGGAATCCTGTTACACCTATACCTATAAATATTCTCTGTTAAGTTGTCCCGTAGCACAGTCATAAAAACTAGACTAGGTTTAACCAGTGTTTCCTTTTGGTCACAAATCTCTATTTGATGTTTTCTTGGAGATTTTGTTCTATAGGAAAGCATCAAACCTTTCCCCAAAAGTTACCTCTGTGATTTCCTTGCATCTGTTCTTAGGTTAATGGGCATTTTGTTCCCCAAATTTTTCCTGTTCTCCCTACAATTCTTGCATAAAAGTATCCCTTTTGCTGTAGCTTATTCCACTGGACAATCTGCAATGACTATTAATCTGTTTTTATATTTTTATTGGTTTAGTATCGATGCCCCAGTAACATAATGACACTGAAGATGATTATAGCAATAACCCATGCCTGGGTGAGGGTAATGCTCGATTTACCCACTGTTAGTGTGGTTTGGTCATGAGGGCAAAGCCCGAGTGGCCAAACAAAGCCAACCATGGGTAAATCCAGCATTACCCACACCCAGAAGTGGGTTATTGCTATTATACAATGACATTATTTAAGAACAAAAAATAATTACTTTTCTTAAATAATGGCATTGTATAATGCCTCCTTGCTGCCCTTCCGCAGCTTTCTGGTATTCTGCGGCAGTTCTGATGTACTGTGCATGCGTATGCCTACGCAGTACATCAGAGCTGTGGGCAAAAGCAATGGAGAAAGCAAAATCTCTGTTGCTTTTTAGAAACTGTTTTGCTATGTTAAATGGGTTTAACATAGCGAGACAGCTTTAAAAAAAGCAACGGAGAATCTCCGTTGCTTTTTTTAAAGCTGCCTCGCTATGTTAAACCCATTTAACATAGAGAGACAGTTTTGAAAAAAGCAACGGAGAAAGCTAGATCTCCGTTGCTTTTTACAAACTGTCTGACTATGTTAAACTCGTTTACATAGCGAGACAGTGTGAAGCAACGGAGGTCTTGCATTCTCTGTTGCTGTAAAAAAAGAGTTATAGTAATGGAAAAAGTCCGGGCGACCGGACCTTTTTCCATTACTATAACTCAGATTTACAACATGCACGCTGCCAATCAGCGTGCACATTTCCGAATATCAATGGGGGGTCTTTGTATAAAGTCTGTTATATAACATTTGAACAGACTAAAAGTCCTGTTATAAGTCTTGAACCAACTGTCTAGCATAAAGTCTGTATTAAGATGTATGTCTTAATAAACAGACTGGCCAAATTAGGCATTTTACTTAACTCAGTGTAACTGTTGACATAGTTATATTCTGTATTGTTTCTGTATGTAAACTGAAGATGAATAATAAGGACATCAGTATAACAGTAATTTTCAAAAAGAGAATACCTGTAGATAATAGCATTTTACTATGACTTGCCAATCATAGTCCTCAAATAAGTAGGCAACCACAAGCTACTAAAGAAACCAAATGTATAGGAAAATCTATGTCATTTAATTTCAATATTTGTAGTACATTATAGAATACAACAGTATTAGAAAAACAAGGAAGACAGGAAGATGGCAAAATTGCAGGGGAAATCAATGTATTATGAAAGAGTGGTCATGTTCATAGAAATTTCTACAAGTCCGTATATCAGTATTAACCAGTGACAAATGTCTAAACATTGATGTACTGGAGTAAGGAAGACTGTCATATATTACTATATCAGTATTACATTACTTTGTCATCTATTCAATCATGCAGGGATTAATGTTTAGTTCAAGATGGGGTTTTAAACCTTTGCACTAGCAGTCATTAGTTTTCAGCAGCTGCACATAAGTAACGTAAGACTGCATCAGCATCATGACTACCGTGAGAGTGTAAAGCGAGGCTTCTTAATACCCTCATGGATCCATAGCCTAGTATGTATGTAGGAACCTTCAAGCAAGATGCCAGTTAAACTTGAGAAGTCTGAATAAGAGTTTTTCCATTTTGCAGGAGCAAGTCTTCAATTTCTTTATTATATATTTCATTGTCACTCCTAATACAAATTAAAATATTGCATTCTCATAACATGTTATTGCAGTAGATGCAGGGACATAACTGAGGACTCCTTGCAGGTTAGTTTGACACTCATTCTATAGGAGATATAGGTGGGTATAGCATAGTAGTAAGGTGTATGAATGGTTGTGGGTTTGACTCCAAGTATTTTGGGGGTGGGGGAGTTGGTATAATGGTTAAGATGCTTCCCTCACAGACACAAGATACAAGGACTGATTGTCACCCTTGGGAGGGAAATTGGGTTAAATTTAAAATGACCCACAGGGGCAGTTAGGATAGTAATTAGCTATGAGTTATGAGCTATTTGAGAGAGATATGTTGAATGTCATTTTACAACAGATACCTAGATGACATGTTTTTTATTTGGACCTTGTAAATCGAATCTTTTCTTACATACTTATCCAGTACCACAGACTTTTTTGAGACTTACACACAGCACAAACCCACAGACTACACATTTCTTAGATGTTCCACTTACAGTGGAACCTGGTGTACTAACATGTAGTATATTTAGGAAAGAAACATTCTCTTATTCCTACCTTCACTTTTACAATGATCACCCCATGCACTGTAAGAGAAACCTCGTGAAGGGTCATTTCATTAGGGCTACTAGAATGACATCTAATGATAAACTTTTTGAGAAGGATTTAGAGAAAATGACTTATGTTTTTGAATAGAGGTTATCCCCTTGACTTATTACAGACAATGAATGATTTTTAAAAGAAGGCAGGATCTGAATGAGCTATGCAATTGTTGGCTGACAATGACTGGATATATTAAAAGTGATGTGCTTCTTAAATATATCATCTCTGAGATTGTACTACACTACACTGAAATGTATTATATTGTAGCATAGCAAGTAAGAAGGGAACATGACTGAGGTTACCTAAGAAACTCTGGCAAGTATCGAGGAGATATATAGTAAGTAATGTTTTAACAGTGAAGTAGTGTTTCTAATAGAAGGTTGGGGATAGTTTTTTACAATTTAAACATGCAGTCATGAAGTGCGGAATGGTATGTTTGCCATTTTGTTCTGTGTAGTGCAATCTTGGTGTTGATATATTTAAGTAGCCGTCGGTGTTGGGGGCGCAGCACCCCACATAGGGGGTGTAGGGGGGCTTGCCCCTCCTTATAGTTGAAGAAGTGTAATATGGTTTGTTTTTTATTTGTTTCTGTATATAGTTGTGCTGACATATATTAAATGTTGGTTTCCTATGTATTTTCAATGTTATGGGATTCAATGTTTTGAATTTCAGTTTTATATGCTTTCAATCTTCTAAAGTGAATCTATATATATATATATATATATATATATATATATATATATATATATATATCTGAGAGAGGGACAGATATAGATATCGATACATAGGTAAATAAATAGATATGGATAGGTTAACAATTTCTTCCAGCACAACCACTCATTACTGGTCTACTGCTGATACATCACAGTGAGCTGTTTACAGTTTGTTAACTGAATTCTGTTCTCATGATGTTCTATACTTACCTTGGTTCTGATTTAGTATAGCTAAAGTAACAAAAGATGACAGCAAAAATAATGCATTCTGTGTGGAGTCTGCATGGCCTCCCTATGTCTGGATGCATTTTGTTGGTGCATTTTAAAGACACGCAGTAGGTAAGCTGATGATCCTCCAAATTTTCCATAGGTATACATATTGCGCGTGTGTGTGTGTGTGTGTGTGTGTGTGTGTGTGTGTGTGTGTGTGTGTGTGTGTGTGTGTGTGTGTCTGTGCGCATGTGTGTGTGTGTGCGTGCGTGTGTGTGTGTGTGTGTGTGTGTGTGTGTGTGTCCTCTAAAACACTTGACACCCCAACAAGGATCAGGACCCCTGCTTACATACATTAACTGTAAGGATATGGTACACCTCTTCCATGACTAAAGACTGGATTACACAGGTAAACAGAAAATTAATTACTCAATTTTACTTATGTCATCAATTTGCCATCTCTGTCTTATAATATCCACCCAAGAATACTGGCAGTAAAGTAGACTAAAATAAAACCAGGTTATAGAAGTATCCCAGAGCTGCTCTGATCACCACTTGCACCTTCTTCTTACTATCCTTGATTTCTATAACATTAAATCAAAATTAGTGCCCACAATGGGTATAATGGCTAAGGTATCAACCCAGAAGTACAGGATACTTTTCAGACTGACCTACTATAAATCAGTTCCTGAACATATGTCAGTGTTGTAATACATACTTAATGTTACTGTGCCAAGGAAAAAAAATCAACAACTATTCTGGGAGTGAATGTGAATGCAAATATAAATACCATTTTATAAGGTGTAAGGTTTTTATTATGTAATACACTTTTATAACTTGTATGCTTAGTAATTTGCATAACTTCTGTAACTATGTTACCTGTGTGACGTCCTATGCTTTGTACCTGGCAGTTTAACCTGGATCATGGCTGGTAAGTGTCCCATGGATAGACCACCCCAGCTAAATAACTAAACAATGTACACACAAACAAGCATTTGGTTCATAGTTCTCAGAAAAATCAGTAGCAGTTTTCAGTTCTTTTTTTCTGCACAGATATATGTTAATTTTTCCTCCTTCCAACAAGTCATCTGTCATAGTGCTCTTCCCAAATGTCTGCTTTATTCTGGAAATTTAAATTCTTTAAATAAAAAAAAATCACCAGTGCTGAGTTATTCCCTTTCTAGCACACACAATACATTTTCAGCAGACTGCTTTCTTGCATGACATCTTTGCACAATGGTTAATATAACAATAATGTACATTTCACATCCAAGTAGTTACATGCATCTGAACAGTGATGACACTTTTTCAGGCAATGAAATACATCTCTAAAAAAGTGTAAGTTCTGGATATTTTGTTTCTGTTGACCAGGTCATTATGTTTTTTTTCAGTATCTTGGTTATCACTTGCTCACTAAGGTCTCAAAAAATATAGCTAGGCAGACAGGCAGACAGACAGACAGATAGGTATGTTAGCTTTTAGCATATTGGTCTGCAGTCTGCCATGTGTTAACATTTACAGACCACTACAGAAATGTCACCTGTCACATAGACTCAGCTTGTATGAGGAAGTGGGATGACATAAGGTCTGTAGGACTGGATTTGCCCTTAATTTGGCTGAGATGTGGGAGACCCATGGCTGTGCTTCAGCCTGTTAGAGTTAAACGAGGGCAGGGTACTCTTTCCATTGCAACATATAGAATTTCATAATTTTTTAATTTTGAATTCTAGTTCTTCTCATAGACAGGTAATTATTCTTACTCATTTAGCTTTGTTTCTAGAAAACATGACTTGATACCAGCTTGAATTGGTAGTGTTGAATATGATTCTGATTTCTGAAGTGTCAAAAGTTGAACAACTCAGACAATGTGCAGAGTTTGAGAGAAACTGAACGTCTTCTCACTTTCCAGTTACAAAGAACAAACAGCAGCTTATTTTATATCTTGATAAATAACCATCATTTAGTTGCACAGACAATAACTGATTTATCACAAGAGCTGATAATTATGTATTAAGAGCTAAGATGGTAATTATGTAATGTAGCTTATAACTGAAGTGTAGGCTTGCCATCTTCCAGAAATGTTCTTTTGTTTAAAATGTCAGTAGTATCTGCCTTTTATTTGAGAAGCAATGAATCCTAGGCCAAGAATCTTTCACAAAGAAATCATTGCTTTGCATGACAGCATGAAGCAGGTCATGCAAAAGAGTTTAATGTAGTGATCTCTGACATGTTATCTGAGTATTAATGCAAGCATTCATTCATTCCTTTGTTCTCCAGTTATCCACTTACTCCCATTCAGTAATGTGATGGATGAATCGTTGCACTATGTATGTACAAGGCAGTAATTCGAGTAGGGTAGCAGCACATTGGAGGATACACACACACACACATACACACACACACACACACACACACACACACACACACACACACACACACACACACACACACACACACACACACACACACACACACACACACACACACACACACACACACATGCACACACATAGGTCAGCAACATACAGGCAGTTTGGAAGATCTCCAAATAATCTATGGCACATCTTTTGACCATGGGATGCACCTGGTAAAAATGCACATGGAAACAGGAAGAATGTGCAGAATCTGAACAGATGTCATTGCAGATAGTGATGATAAAATGCACATATGTAATAACTATCTATTATAGTTCCTGCCGAATAATCTGCATTTTCAGATGTTTCACATGAGAGCTTATTGAAACTCACACTCATCCATCAGGCTGAGGCAAAATGAGTAACTCTCATATCAATGTATGCCATATTGGTGATGCTGAATCAGGGACTGTGATCTTGCTTTCTGCTTTTTTGCCTTTTGCTTCCCAGAACACACTGCAAGATATTAACATGTCTAGCTTTATGGGGAGAAGAGTAGCCTCCAATTAAGGGAAGTTGAACTGGATGCAAGAGACCCGTTGAATAAAGATGAGCAATGAACTACAGCATATTGTCTGCAATGACAGAAAAAAAGACAAAGAAAAAACAGGTTTGCTAAAACAATATTTTTCTGTCATGTTGAAGATTGCAAGAGCAAACTTTATGAGCCACAAACATATAATACTAAAATGCAAATGGATACTATATGGACCATTCTCCAGGACCATCAGTAGGTTGCACAATACCTAACTGCAGGTGTTTTTTCCACATGCATTACTGCTAGAGACTTATGAGAGATGCAGCAGGGTAGAATCTGTCAAACTATTGTTACATGCTTTATGCATTTTATAGTTCTAAAGGCTGTTCTAGTTCTGGTTTAAGGAGTACTGCCTGAAACAGAGGTATTATGGAACTGCATCTACTGTGGAGAACATTAAATAGCACAAGCTGAAATGCTAGATGTGTATTGCTGATATATATATATATATATATATATATATATATATATATATTTTTTTTTTAATTTCATTAAAATGCCAAATTGTCTATGCAGTGAAATCTCATTCAACATCTATTTCACCTTTATAATAGTTGCTAAACTGCCATTAAATCCAAACAGCTGCCTACTTTTGAATGTGTCTTGATTGCCTGTGGTAATTGGGATGACGCTTCAACATGTAAATACTGGATTATGTTTTCTGAACAATAAAATGCTAGGAGTATGACACTGACTGTGTTTAGTATTTGTTAATGGTCATTTGAACAAATGAATGATATTCTCCATTATATCACCATGAAAAGTGACACGTAGAATGCAACCTTTCAAAATTAATGCTAGCTCAGAATATGACATATTACTTGTATAAATTTATCATGCTATTTACTTAAACATCAATAGATCCAGAGTAAACATGAGTTGACATTTATGCTATAACATTACTTTATTTCCACTTTACAGACAGTTTCAATGCCTTGTTGAACTAAGATGACAATCATACTTTGTACTACCCTTCAGCCTGCAGCAAGGGGGGTAGATGATTATCACCCCATTTCATCTACATTATGCGTGAGTTTGGATTTTCTCTGGCTTTATAAGCACAGTGTTTCATAGATGATTACACATTCTGTTTGGTGGAAGTCTAGAAATCTGATAAAAGGAAAATAATTAGGCTACATGTTTCTGTCTTGAAGTATGGTCATTATATCTTATTTTATTTGCGTAGACTTGCTGTCTTAATCATTGTCTAACTGCTAATAAACCGTGCACTAAAAAAATGCACTCAGTGTCATAGAAGAACCCCTCAGGTCCTTAGTTTGCGCCTGAACTATACATTCAGACAGGGGCATTCAAAGTTGCCTGCAGCTTCCGTTCAGGTTGAATGGTTTTTGTCAGGATGTTAAAATTTACCACAAGTTCCTATCCCCTGGTGAGGCTTTGCTAACCATTTTGAGCCCTCAGCTCTGTCATCCTCTCTCCCTCTTGGGCTCATTTATTAAAAGAGTTTGCAGGAAGCAGCCATGGAGAAACACAGTGTCAGACCTTAGCTACTGCAGGTTTCCCTATGGCCTGCAGGGCTCTAAGCCAGTGCTTGTAAATACTGCATAAAGATGACAACAGCGAGTGTGGGTGGGATAAAAAATAAATGTCAGTTTCTATCATTCTCTGGGTTTTATTGAAGGCTAAATAGAGGAGAGGAATACTGCAGTTATTTCCCAATGGTAAAGTTCACACAGCTCGGGCCAGACCACAAAGCAGTACATTGAGAATGTTTACTAAAACTGTGTACAAAACCACAAACACCAAAGAATACCGCAACCATTACTACATAAGTTCCACTGGTCATATCATTGTTACATTCATTCCTAAGGGAATTCACAGTAGAACGTACTCTGCATAACAACCTCTGACCAGTTAAGTACATGCATCATCATACATGCTTGCATGTAACATGATCATATACTTTATATTAGTTCAGTTCTCCATGCAAGGCAGATGTGATTGTGAACTACAAATTGGCATGAAAGACATCCACAAGCCTTCTGTATAGTAGCCCATTATGCTTATTACCATTCTCTGCCTTCAGAAAGTAATACAATATGCAAATATTTAACTATGAAAAGAACATGTGAAAGTTATTTCTTCGAAGCAGAAAAAATCATGACTTGTTCTAATAGTATGTTGATTTACTACATTGGTGCTGTAGGGTTATTTGTATTATTAGTTTTATAGGTCATTTATGTTTGGTAAACAGGCAAAGTGTCCACCAGATAAAAAATATAAAGAATTAAATCAAGAATAAAGTATTTTATTTCACTTTACCTTAAATTATGGGTTCCAGAATTTTTACAGGGAAGAAATTAATGCAGTTATCCCACAACTCTAGACATAAACACACACACTCACACACACACACACACACACACACACACACACACACACACACACACACACACACACACACAGACACACGTCTATATAAGGATAGATAGATAGATAGATAGATAGATAGATAGATAGATAGATAGATAGATAGAGGAATATATATATGTATATATATATATATATATATATATATATATATATATATATATATATATATATATATATACACATGCACATACCCACAAGCTTCATACATAGTACAAATCCCTTTGCTAAAACTTAAGATACAATGTGCATAATAAAATAATTATGTTTGATTTATTGACTTTGGCAGCTAATATCAAACAACATAGAATACTGTGCTCGACAGGGGCATAGGAAAATAACTTTCTTGGGTGGCGGTAGACAAGGAACCTTGTTGGCTAGGCTTACTTAGGCCCTTGGGCCGATAGCCTAGTACCCACCTATGAACCTGTGAAACTATGAAAGTTATTGTCGTTGGCAGTCTATGCTGTACCTTTTTTGTCAATTATCCTGTCTGTTTCTCTAGCTATAACCTGTTTGATAAGTTGAGTTTTTTAACAGCATTGCTGTATTAAGCAATGCAGAAAAAATCTGATTTTTGAAAATAATTTAGTGCTGTTAATATAAAATGATAAAGCATTCATATTGCAGTATTAGTATATGAAATATACACTGTCACTTAATCAAAATGCTACCCTTCAAAGTAGTATACATTGCAATTTACAAGGTATATGTCTAGGCACACACAACATTCTTTCGATGCCAAAAGAATCAGAGTAATGTTTTAAAGTCTACCACTCATCTTGTAACACCAACCTGATATTACATTTTACCTCAGTTTCTGGTTTGACATCATAATGGAGGGCGGAGTACTTCTAATACTAACCAATAGTATGTTAAAGCCATAATTGTGAAAGAAACTCACTATGCCACAACCAGGTAATGAGATTCATTCATTTTGAAACAGTCTATGTAAGTACATCTCTTTAGCTATTTCTGGTGTACTTCAAGGACTGCTGATAATACGGTGTAACAAATGAAGTCCTCAGATGCTCTATGTATGGTACTGCAAACCTTTAGCCAGCCTGTAGTGCCAGTCCTGATATACAGGTCGAGATAACAGTATTTGATTCTGGCTGGTACCACAGTGTCACCTTTATCTCACACATGAAGATGCATGCAGAACATGTAGTAGCAATCCTGACACACAGGAGGAGCGGAAAGCCTCTGAATCCTGCTGTGATCATAATGGGCATAGGTGACTCCATTGTGAGACACATGAATGTTCTCCTCCTCAGGCTGGATAAGAAGCAGGTTACTGTTAGCTTCCTGTCATGTGCCAGGATCCATCAAGTCACTCAAGCACTCAAGTCACTCAACCACAAGTACTGGTATGACTCCGTCATAGTCCATGTGGGAGTGAATGATGGAGAAGTACCTCACTGGACTATATGAAGAGACACATGACTGAGCTCTCAGATTATGTTCAGCAGACAGGTATAAGCCTAGCCTTAAGCAGCATTCTACCTTCTCCAAGGATGATGCCATAATACAAGCGAAACAATGATTGACTTTAACAATTGGCTTAGTTTCTGGTGTCAGTCCAAGGGAATTCAATATCTGTCAGCCTGGAAAGACATGGTCGACAGGCCATGCTGCTTTGCCAGAGATGGTCTGCACCTGTCTTCTTTAGGCTTTCGGATACTGACAAAGGCATTAGTCAACCCTATTATGCTTTTTTAGGCAATGTCAAATAACCAACCTCCCATCATAACAAATCCTCTCTATATAAACTCAAGGTACTGCTGCTTAATTCTAGGAGTCTAAACCAGATATTGCACTACCTGGAAGCACTCTTCACTTTGGAAGATGCTGACATCTGTACAATAACCAAGACATGGTTCAAAGGCAAGGAAACCACCCCAGCCATGCAGGGCTACAATGCCTTTCATACGTTCAGACCACACACTAAGCATGAAAGAACCAGAGAAAGAGGTTGATCCATCTTCATTAAAGACAAGTACACCTCAAGACTGGTCAAACAGTATGACTCTCTTGAGCTACTCCATGATGTCCAATTAACTATAGACAAAGCCCCCTACCACATCATAGCTAGTTATAGTTCCCCTCCATGAAACAGGAAAAGCATACCACATACCTGGATTTACTGGAGTCACTTGCTATACAGCCCAACACCTTACTCATAGGTGATTTTAATTATCCAACCATCGACTGGGAAACATATGCAACTGCAAACAAGCTGGCTCAGAGGTTCTTGGACTTTGTCAATGCAAATGCTCTGGGACAGCTAGTCAGCACACCTACAAGAGGCTCAAATGTCCTTGACATATGGATACAGTGATCAGTAACATAGAAGAGCATTGCAACACCCCCCCCCCCCAGTTTGATGTCCTCTCTGGTAGGATCAGGCCGTAAATCAGTCCTGTATGATGTACCCCATCAAGCTCAAAAATGTTTAAGACTTTTTCAAAGATAAATTACCTCTTAGTAAGTGATGGCATAAGAGGTTTCAAAGCCCCCTTGAACACAGATAACATAGACTTCTATGCAGAGGTGTACACCAATGCCTTGTATAACCACTTAAACAGTTGTACAGACTCGGAGGTACCTGAACGGATTAAAAATAGGTCTTGCCGAAAAAACAAGCCTCCCTAGTGGACCCTTAGTATAAACAGGCTATACAACAAAAGAAATTAAATAAATAAATGTCCAAGAACAAGAAAGAGCTGGCTCAGCAGAGAAAGAAATTCCTCTCTAGCTTAAACAAACAAAGTAGTGATCTTGTCAAGTCCTCCAAAGCTAATTATGAAACAAAATAGCCTCCCTAGCTAAGGATAATCATAGGGCATTCTTTAACTATGTCTAAAAGGGAATACCCAGCTATGCATTGAACTGGTTGTGAATCGCACCACCCATACTCAACTGGAAGTAATAGCCAGCCTGCTAGCTAATAGATTTGGAGCAAATTTCACCCCTCTCATCCTCTCCAGTCATTCACCTAAGAATACCTGCCACCATTCCTGAGCCTATTATCTCAAGAGAGCAGGTCCTCTCGGCACTCTCCAAGGCCAAAGACATGGCAACAATGGGACAAGACAACATCCCAGGTTGCCTTTTAAACAACCTAAAACATGACCTAGCATACCTACTTGGATCCCTATTTAATCACAGCCTGTGAACTAGCTATGTACCAGCAGAATGGAGGACAGCAACAGTAATCCCTCTGTACAAAGGGGGACCATCAACCAATCCTGGGAATTGTAGGCCCATAAGCTTGACTAGCCTCATCTGCAAGGCCATGGAAAGAATCATTATAAACCTTATTAACAAGGACATAAGTAATCACCTAAAGGACCCCACCCAGTTTGGATTCATTAAATATAGATCACGCTTGTTAAACATGGTTGACGTCTTCAAGAAAGTCACCAAGGCCCTGGATGAGGGAAAGAAAGTGCATACCACCTATCATACCTCACAAACTCTTACAGCAAAACAATCAGGACAAAGCCTGACAGAATGGGGGGACAAAGGCCCAAAAATAGTGACAGATTTTAAATATTGGTCTTATAAACTTAGAAAGTTGCTAAAATAACATGGTTTGTCTCAGCATGTATTTTTCTGAAGGATTATTTAGTGACTTCAGGCCTCAGTCCTCAGATCATTCAAGTGATTTGCCAGAAACATCGCATATTTTCTGAAGAATAGACCAAAAATATGAGGCAAAATTCTGGACATTCTGCAAAATCTGGACAGTTGAGAGTGATGCTACCTATCTTGACCTAGCCAAGGCATTTTATATAATCCCCTACTTGGGTATTATAGAGAAACTATGCCAACTGAGAATTAAT
This sequence comes from Protopterus annectens, assembly GCF_019279795.1. NCBI lineage: Eukaryota > Metazoa > Chordata > Ceratodontiformes > Protopteridae > Protopterus > Protopterus annectens. Next base: position 1,755,259,272 of record NC_056735.1, read on the forward strand.
TCCTACATTACTAGATGGGTAGCCATCTGGCTCATCAACATGACTCATACTGTCAAAATGGGTGACTTCACCTCTAGCAAATGACCAGTCACCAGTGGTGTACCACAGGGTTTTATGCTGTGCCCCTTACTGTTTGGAATTTATTTCTCAGAAGTCCAGGCAAATGTGGATGGCCTTTTACTGACCAAGTTCACTGAAGATTGCAAATTGGGTGCAATCATTGAGTTCCCCAATGATGTTAATGTTAATAGTTAATAGTTAATGATGTTAATATACTGCAGACAGGGTTAGTACAGACAAATGATTGGTGCGAAAGCCACGGATTAAAGCTAGATGCAAAAAAAACACATTATTATTCCCTTTGAGAAAGCTGACATCCCTGCTAATTACATTATGGACAGCAAACCCCTCCCCCCCGGTTGTATACCCAGTGGTATATGATTTGGGTACTCAAGTTGATAGCAATCTGAACTTTGACTACCACATATCCACAGCAGTAAGGAAATCCTTCTATGTAGCACATCTTATAAATAAAGGCATCACATCTAGATCTAAGGATATTATAGTTCCATTATACTAGCTCTCATCAGATTAATAATTGAGATCAATGCTCCCTTTTGCATGTACCTTGCCAGGCACCTGCAACAACTGGAGAAACTATGGAGGTTTTTCACCAAGAAATTACAGGGTACACAAAATAAGTCTTACGTGGAAAGATTGAAAGCTCTGTCACTGTATTCTGTCTCTTACAGGTTGCTAAGGGGTGACCTCTGCATGCTTTACAATTCAGTCTCTGACCTGACCCTGATGGAAATGCTACACATTCATAAATCCAACTCAGGGGGATCACTTGTTCCAGGGATCTTAACCTAGCCCCTGACATAAACAGTTTATGCTGGAGATAGATACATTTCCCAGTGACTGCCACTTCTCATTTGAAACAGAGCCCCTCCCTGACTCTCTTCAAACACAAGCTCGATCAACGGATGCATGAAAGTAAATTCACTTCTGAGGTGGAGCTCATGCCCTCTTGGGTAGAGGAAGTCAGTATTAAGTACCATAAACCCTTACCTCTGTGAACTTCACTCACCTAACCACTGACAATTGTGCAACATGGGATAAATATGGCTAGACTTGTAAGGGTTCTAGTGCCATCAGCCTAGTGACCACCTATGAACCTATGTTACCTGTATGTCAGACGTGATGATGGTGATGATGATACATGCAGGATGGGTAATACTATTTTCAATATACAGGTGGAGCTGATGATCTCGATATCTAGTCAGTACCACAGTGACACCTGTATTTCAGTCATGTGAATGCCTGCAGGACAGGTAATACTGGTCCTGATATACAGGAGGAACTGACAGACTCTGAATCTGACTAGTATGACAGAGCCGCCTGCATGTCAGACATGATGAAGATGCATGTAGGAGAAGTATTACCATTTCTGATATACAGGTAGAGCTGACAATCTCTGAAAACAGTTGGTAACACACTGTCTACTGTATGCCAGACATGAGGATGAATGCAGAAGTGGTAAAACTCTCTTTGCGTGCATTTTACTGTCCTACAATTGAGGTGGAGCATGTTATGGAGCTACTCATTGGGAGCGCAGGTAGAATTGTTTAAAAATATGTGTTTGTGGTCTTCCACAGTGTACAAAAGGGATTGACTCACAAAACACAGTATTGTGCATGTACATGGCTCTGATGCATAGTCTTTGGTTGGCACTCCCTTCACTTCATCCTTTATGGCTATTATGCATGCAGTATCAGCAGTCCTAAATCCTATATTCTCATTTAGAAGTGGAATGTTATCTATGCTATAAGCAGGGGGAAGGGGTTGTTTACTGAATTTTATAATTGTGAACTTCTCTTGCATTTAATGTGAGTCCATTATTTGTATACCAGGTATAAACACATGTAAGCTCATGCTGAAGGGCTTGGTCATCAGAGGTGGACTTGAACATGATGCCCAGTTTATGGTCATCCATAAACAAGGTTAACCAGGAATTTTGGTTTGTGATCTAGAGATCCAAAAAGTAGTTGCCAGATAACAGGTTTTCCAGTACTGAGTCTTTGGAGTACCAACAGTCACCTTCATACTATCTAAGGAAGCACCCACCACAGTCACTTTGTGGGTTGTATATGCCAGCCAATTTGCTACCCAACGTACTACAGAGGGATATATTTCCAGTACATTTGGCTTTGTTTCTTATGCCAACATGGGGAATGGTATCAACTGCTTTGGTCATGTTGAAGTACATAGCTGCTGTCAACAGGCTGTGTTATCCTTTCAAAGAAGTTAATTGGATTCATTAGACAAGATCTACCCTTGACAAAACCAAACTGCTGTGGGCATGACATCTTCACTGGAAATACAAGAAGTTGTTATAGTTTGGCTTTTTACAAGATAATTGGGATGTTCACCATCATAGTTCAAGAATGGATGATTGTAACATGGCTTGTAGTAAACCTTCTTCTGCAGTACATTTTATCATACTGCTTGAATATTTTACATCTGTTCAGGCTGAAGTAAAGTTGAAGATGCTAGAATCTTGGTTTCAACTCTCTTTTTCATGAGCAGCTTTGATGGATAACTGCTATGTATTGGTTGGGAGAAATATTCAAGATGGCTGGTTTGTAGTAGTATTCAGTAAAAAGCTCTATTAGGATTTGCCATTCTGACAGGAAAATTAGGATCTCTTCTACATGACAATGTTTCATTTACTTCAAAAATATTAAATAAAAACAGAGCAATTGTGGGTAGTCTTTGAAAGAAATCAGATAACCAAACGTTCCTGAAAATGTCAAAAAATTAGACTTGAATAGGAGCAATGGATTCTATAAAGCTTTCACAACAAGAAATGTTCATGAAGTCAGAGTTTTGTTTATATAGGAACTTTCATTGAAAACTGACAAATAAACAAAATAGACTGAATACAGGAAAACTATAACATACAAACTTATCTTGTAATGTCATTATTACAACAACAGAGTAACCAAATCAGCGATACAGAAACCGCCTTTGCAGGTACTGAAAGAAGAAGGAACTGAATCAGCATGTTTCCTAAAACAAATTGTCTGAATCACTGAGAAATGAGGTCTTTGAAAATGGAGGAAAAAAATCTCATCAGAGCAAAGTTAAATAATTGGTTTCTTTATGTATTAGCAGTTTACAATCTTAAAACTTCAAAGGCTACTTGTGGAATAGAGGAGAAGCACAGATTTTTTTAAATTCCATCCACAAAACCTGTGCCCCCTCTAAGATCAATAGCGTTAAGATTTTTGTCTTGCTTTGAAGATAAATTTCTGCCAACAGCTTGATCTTTTTCTCCTATCAAATTTGAATGAAATAATATATAATACGATTCGATAATGGTTATTCCACCAGAATAATGAAGAAAAGAAGAGTTTGTTGGCCTCTAGTGAAGGCACTAAAAATATAAAAATGCATAAAAACATAAAAATCACATATTGCTCTCCCAGTCAAAATTAAAATATTCCACCAAAGTGATAAAAAACTATTCAACACTTTAAAAGAAGCTGCCACTTTTGTTTAGAAAAAACAAACTTATTTCTAACACTAAAAAAATGGAATGTAACTCCACAACTTCAAAAAAAGAGACAGAAAGAAAACCTTGGGAAACACTTGTAACAGCAAAGATCAAGCATGTCAGCATAAATCAAATGTGCATTCTGTTGTGGGGACTCCAAATATAGTAACCTCTGCAAATGAGAACAATCATTTTTATGTAATTACCATTATTCAGCAATTCCCAGACAGAATGCAGTTGCAAATGTGAGACCAATCTTGAACTTGAGGATGAAGTCGAGGCAGAGGTAAAGGAATAGGGTACACAGGTCCACAAATGAGAAGCCAATCAAAAAAGAACAAGCAGAGAATTGACACAATGTTGTCAATTTATTGGACTATGTTTTATCTAATATTTCATTGAAGTTATTAGATAAAGACAGGTTGAACTGTCAGCTGATGACAATTTAAGTGACAAATTGACTGAACTTAGATTATTTATTAGAAAGTTGAATATTTTTAAGTTTTATTTAAAGGGGACACTGATACTAAAGTAAGTTCTATGAAATAAAGTAACACATTTATGCCTATTAGTTTGTGTGTTATTAAATGTTTTTATTATATTGTGTGAGTAACAAATTTATGATTTGCATATGAGTAAGTAATATTTCAATTTAATTCAAGAGGAAAGGAAAGCTTTGGATGATTTATGTCATAATGATGAGATTATTGTAAAACACACAAAGGTGGTATGACTGTTGTAATGAATGACAATTATTTAACATCTATGTATGATCTTTTGTCTGTTAGTGGTAAATGTACTAAAGTGAATAAGAGCTTTAGGGATCAAATTATTTTTAAAATCAAATGTGTACTATATGGCCTACAGATGGATGATGCTATTACTTTAGAAATGTGTAGCTATATGTGTTTATCTATACCTATCATTCATGTTCTTTATAGTCTATCAACGTTACATAAACATTTTATACAATCCCCTATGAGGCCAATAATAGCTGCTAATCAATGAATCTGTTACAAGTTACTTAGAATGTAAATTAAGGTGCGTTCTTATATAGAGAATTGTATTTGTAAAAGTCTATATTGAAATGTATGTAGAAAACACATATAACTATGTATATACATATATTTACTTTTTGCTCCTTCATTGTTTCACTGTGCTGCACCGGTGGACCAGCCGTCACTAGAACTGATTGCAATCAATGGGGAAGATAATCACATAACTGACCTTAAGGAAGATCACCCTAAATAACATGCTTTCGACAATAAAATATGTTAATTGGACTTGTATTATACATAGTGCAAACTTTGCAACATTAATTTCATATAAACAAAACAGGAAGTAGAGCAAACAGGAATCCTCCTGTGAATAACCTTTTTGGTGTCTGTGCAGACCATGACACTTATGGTGGAACACAGAACCATTGAACTGCTAGGTATAATTAAGTAAAGCATGGGAATGTGACCTATGCCAGTGTTGTGAAGGGTTTTGACAAATGAGATTAACAACAGGACAATGAAAAGAGAGATGCCACTATGAACTCTGCAAAACAGGACCCAGAGACTACAAGAAGGATTTCTTTAGCTGATTGCATGAACCTGTTGACTTGACAAACTTAATTGATCATGGGACTGTAACTGAAGAAAGTGATGAGGTAAGACAGATATTATACCAAAAAATCCATCAGTTTTAGAGACTACTTACAAATTATCAAACATTACAGTTGGACAATGTTTTTTACTAAGCTCTAGGCAGGCATGAAGGGTTGTGAAGGGATTACGCATTTGGAAATATCCAAATGGTACTAGTAATGATTCACTTCTTCACAGATATTTACTAAAACTATTGGACAAAATGGGACTAAAACTTGGTGATTTGATGGGTCTATATCACTTTGTTGAATGCTTTATTCAATGAATCACTTTTTATCAAACTCGCTTAAGCAGAAGCTTATTTAAGCAAATGTTCTTTATTGCAAAAATTCTCAAAGGGAAAAAAATACTGGGCCAGCTACCAACCATGACATACCCTACACAATTTAAAACTCTGCATACCCCACACCCCCCAACTAAATATACCAACTCTGAAATCGCACTACAGTCGGAAAAAGGAAAAATTCACAATGATGGCCAACCACTGAAATGATTGTTCATTTAAATGAGCTTTCACTTAAGTGATTTCAATAAATAGTGATTCACTGAATAAAGCATTCGACAAAGTGTTATATACCCAATTTTATTATTAAGGACAATAGAGAGAAATAGACGGAAATTGAGCTGGACATTAAGAAACTACAGCATGAGTTTATTAACAATTTACGTTTTTCACAGTATGAGAATGAATATCACTCCCTGTTTGAAAAGACTGATAATAATACAATACTTTTAAAGAGAGATAATCAAAAAGTTTTAAGAGATAAACTAGATTATCAAAAAAGGGAGGTATAGCCATTACCATAGGTTAAGAACAAGAATAAAAACAACAATAGCCATTATATATTGAATTTAATAGTAAAAAGGGGAGCAGATGAAGTCCAAGGATTTCTGGATGGAAGAATATGAACAGCACACCGATTTTAATTATGACAATGTAGAAAAAGTATACCAAAAGATTAATTATAACTTACCAAGAGAAAAAAAATTTTTAGAACCCCCAAATTATTCAATAGATCATGGACTCCCTCCACACCGTTCATGGTGACTTCATGAAAGATGGAACAACTACTCAGAATCTGTGACTAGTCAACATCAGTTTCCACAAGAATCCCCGAGGGGATGAGGAGAAAGGAAAGTGGATAAGCAATTAAACATTCATCACAATTTTGGCTTAATGCATTATAACATCACAATTTTTGATGAAAATGGTTTCAAAATATTTAATTCTAATAATGTGGATATGATCAAGGATCTTGCTGAGATTTTTAAAAAAATTACATTTGTTACTTCAACTAAATACAATACAGTGGATAATATTTTTGAGTTAAAATGGTATGTTAGGAAAAATCAATTTTAATATTATATTTCAAGAACACGAAAGTGAAAAAAAAACATGATTTACATAGGTGTAGTACACTAAATCCACAAGTAGCGCAATCTATGGAACTATTTGAAAAAGTGCGAAAGTGATTTCAGAACTCTTGAAGTGGAAAGATCGAGGCCCGATTTTTATAATGTGACTAAAGAACAAAATGAATTGCCAAAACAGTTGTCATAAGTTAGAAGCTGGACAAAGGTAGGAGGGGGTAGTACTGATGAATGCAATGGATGTTGTAAAATGTGTCAATACTTCAATAATGATGAGTTTTTTAAAATAAATTATAAGAAAAAGATTAATATTTCATATGCCAAAATAGATACATGGATTATGGAATTAAGAATTGATAATCTTTTGTGGTCTGATTATGAAAAATATTTGACTGTAAAAAACCTTCAATACCTGCCATTTTAGGTATAACCAATACTTACAAAAATGAATTTGATCTTTCATTGCAAACTTCAGTAGCCATTGCGGGTTATAAGACAGAACCATTAATAAAATGAGTGGACAACAAGCTAAAAGAATTTTTTTAAGGGCAAAACACATGTACTGAAAGATTTATGGCATTGCTTAATGGATGTAACCTCCGACCCTTTAAAATAGAATGAGTATTGTACAACAATAGTTGTAAAGGATATTTTTTTTTTTTTTTTTTTTTTTTTGTTGATCCCACATCAAGTTTAGGGATGTCCTACTGATTGATAACACCTTGCCCCATGAGGAAATGAACCTAATTACAGATATGATAGAAATTGTATTATTAACCAATTTTGTCTTCTTTGAAAGATAAATACTACAAACAGATTAAAAGAGTGGCTATGGGGCAACTTCAAAACCTGTGTTTGCAAGCATAGTTTTATGGTTCTGGGTAAAACAATAGGTGATGAGCAGTGAATATTGGCTGCATATTAATTTATATTTGAGATTTTTGCATGATACTTTCATATTATGGCAAGGTAGTACTGAATTATTAAATTAATTCATTTTGTATTTGTACCATACTGTGGATTTTTTTTTAATTCACTGGTGAATACAACTTATACAGCATTAACTGTTTGTATGTTACCATTATCAACAATTATGCGAGGAGAGAATATAAATCTACTCTATACAGCAAGTCAACTTTAACAAAAGTTTTCTGCATTTACGGCATTTGCCATCCAAAATGGCAAAAAAAAAGAATTTGTTAAAAGGGTGATTTGTCCATCTGTTGTTAGTGTCAGAAGACAGCAATTTTACTTATTTATTTATGTATTTATTTATTTGTTATGAGAAGCAAACACCTTGAGTGATATGTTTTTATCAAGAGGATACCTGGGGGGGATGATCAAAACTACATGTGATGAAATGATAGCAAAGCGAGACTGAAGATATGCCCCTATAGTCAAAAATAAGGAAGTTATTGGAATATATAAAAATAAGAAAGACAAAAAGAAATATAATAGTGCTATGATTATCCAATTTGTTGAAAGGAATAAATGTGTGAAGGACATTATAAGCATGAAATGAGAATTACTGTTTGAGTTATATGGGCTCAATGAGAAGTCAGGTAAAATCCCAAACTTTGTGTATAGGAGGGGCAGAAATATTAAGAATACTGTTGAGGATTCTTGCCCCAGTGTGGAACACTATGGCATGACTGAATGTGGTTCATGCTAGCAGTGTAGGTTTATTCATGATGTGAAGAATGTAAATATCATGCCATATTCCTGGGTGTTAATGAGCAATTGAATATTTAATTGCAATGCAATCATTGTTGTGTATATAGCAATGCGTTTAGCATGCATGTCATTCTGTATTATCAACAATGAAAGGCAATTGACATAGATAATGTATGAACATGTATATGCCATCAGGAGTCATGATAAAATGAATGCTCTATATGGGTACTCAGGTTTAATGTAACAGTTTTAAGAAATGTTTGCTTTTTATTTTGAAGAAAATACCCCAATCACCTAAGTTTGGGCTATGAGAAGCAAAATTGGAATTCAGGGAGGTACACTGGAAAAAAATAATTTCAAATGCCATGCAGCCCCTAGGGCTGAATGGCAGAATTTCATTGAATTGTACACTAGCATTGAAGATAGGTAAAATTTAAAGTAAATGACTAAAATTATACGGTGATATGATATAAAATGAATAAATAATGTTTTTATAGATGAATATATATTGAAGTTTGATAAAAGGCACTAAATATCTCATAAACAATTTATATATCTTTTACTATATATATATATATATATATATATATATATATATATATATATATATATATATATATATATATATATATATATAAAACATTTTATATGTGTTTTAAACACATTTTAATATACACTTTTACAAATGCAATCCTTGAAACTTAATATTTGTATTTAATTAACTGTATTTCATTCTGCAAGATAAGTGATCCTCCTAAAATTGCCATTCTAAATATTTTGTTATATCTATGTATACACAATTATTTCATGTTGTAAGATTAGTGATTCTGTAGTGAATGATTTTAAATGGAACACTATTTTAACAGAGCACTAACACTATGCTCTTAGTATTTTGACTTTCATTATATTTACTTGGTAGGAGTACCTTCAGGATTCTCTAAAAACATTCTATTGCTTATTAACATATCTGAGAATAAGATTGGAAAATTAGAATTGCATCCCTATATTTTAAAAGTATATGTAGTAGTTGGTTTATATAGTTCTGATGAAGTTCCTGAGTGGAAAAAAATGCTTAAACATTTTAATGAATGTATTTGAATAAATATATAAATATATATTTCATGACACTGATGTGCCTGCTGGCATTTTGTTCATTGGATAACTGTGAATTCTGTAATATGATAGAGACAGATCTATATTTTATACATCCTATCATGTGAAAAGAATTTATTTTTAGAATGTCTGCTACTTGTTCTACAGAAAATGTCATTTACCTAAACTGTATAGTTTGTAGATGCATAAAACCATTTGGAAGTTGAATGAAAAAATATGTGCACACCTTTCCAATATATACAGAGAAGTGGAGAGTGATGCTTCATTTAAAGGTATTTCTAGTGCAGGTAGTGAACATGTGATTACATTTAGAGTAATCCAATGTCACTATAAGAAAAGTAATGTGGAAGATTTGTTTCTTAGTACAGAGATAGGTGAGCAGATTCTGAACAAGGTTTAAATGTGGTGAATAGTATTAAAACCTTAGTGCTGAATTTGAGAAATGTTATTTATACATTCCAAGTCTAAGTGTATACACATACATCTATATCTATCTTGCTAGCAATATATATGTATATATGTATATACAGTTAGATAATATAATGTGTTTTAATATATCGTGTAATTTTAAAAATGATTTTGATTGGTTCTTTGAAGGTTTATGTTTGTGTTGTTTTATATATTTTAAAGCATTGAGAAAGAGTTAGATACTCTAAAGCTTCGCTGCCATAGACATATATTTTTTTTTTATAAAAAATACTTTGGTGTTCGGAGTTCCTAGTTATCTACATATATACAGATGCATATTTCTATGTCTATGCATACATAAATAAATATGGTGAAGTCTGCGGTGGAAGTGACGGATGCGTTTAAGGTGGAGGTGGGGTTGTTACATCAAGGATCAGCTCTGAGCCCTTTCTTATTTGCAGTGCTGATGGACTGGTTGACAGATGAGATCAGACAGGAGTCCCCATGGACTATGATGTTTGCAGATGACATTGTGATCTATAGTGAAAGTAGGAAACAGGTGGAGGAGACCCTGGAGAGATGAAGATATGCTCTAGAGAGAAGAGGAATGAAGGTCAGCAGGACTAAGGCAGAATATATGTGTGTGAATGAGAAAGAGGACAGAGGAATGGTGAGGATGCAAGGAGTAGAGGTGGCGAAGGTGGATGAGTTTAAATACTTGGGATCAATAGTTCAGAGTAGGTGAGGAGTAGTGAGGTGAAGAAGACAGTACAGGCAGGGTAAAGTGGGTGGAGAAGAGTGTCAGGAGTGATCTGTGACAGACGAATACTAGTAAGAGTGAAAGGGAAGGTCTACAAGAGGGTAGTGAGACCAGCTATGTTATATGGGTTGGAGACAGTAGCATTGACAAAAAGGCAGGAGTTAGAGCTGGATGTGGCAGAGTTAAAGATGCTAAGATTTGCACTGGGTGTGACAAGGGTGGACAGGATTAGGAATAAGTATATTAGAGGGCCAGCCCAGGTTGGAAGGTTTGGAGACAAAGCCAAAGAGGCAAGCTTACATTGGTTTGGACATGTGCTGAAGAGGGATGCTAAGTATATTGGGAAAAAGATGCTAAGGATGAAGCTACCAGGTAACAGGAAAAGATGAAGGCCTAAGATAAGGTTTATGGATGTGGTGAGAGAGGACATGCAGGTGGTTGGCGTGACAGAGCAAGATGCAGGGGACAGGAAGAAATGGAAACAGATGATCTGCTGTGGCGACCCCTAACGGGAACAGCCGAAAGAAAATGATGATGATGATATATATATATATATATATATATATATATATATATATATATATATATATATATATATATATATATATCTGTGTGTGTGTGTGTGTGTGTGTGTGTGTGTGTGTGTGTGTGTTAAACATTCCTGAAATTATATTGCAGTCAAACTGATGTAATTTGAATGTAATGTCACCAGGACATACCACCTAACCTATCTATTTTCTGAGTCCCTTCTCATCCTTCAAGATTCACTGAAGGTTGACCAAGTACATTATACTCCTCTTGATTTTATATTGCACTCTGTTGTTCACTAGAATAAGTATATGCAATTTTTCCTATATAGTTAGTTTGAACTACCCTTTTATTGCTAACATTTCTGTATTTTTTTTTTTGTTTGTGAAATGTTTTGTATTTTACCTGAGCTGAGCCTGACATTGGTCATTATGGATCAGTGCAATACCCCAGTAAACAAATATAAATAAATAAATAAATAAATAAATAAATAAATAAATAAATAAATAAATAAATAAATATGTAATTCAATCATTGTAACCATCAACAAAATTTACCAAAAAGACAATATCAATCTTCAGAACCATGTTTTCAATGGGACCCTCAGGAAATATGGAAATTGGCTTTTGGAAAAAGGGGTGGAAAAACAAGATAAGAGAGCAAAGATGTGGAACTGGGTGTTTATGGGCATAAAGTAGAAATATTGATAAGAGGAACCATACATTGATACAATGCAGAAATAGGGCCAACTCTCTGGTGGCACATGCCAGAGCAAAGGCAAAACAGAATATATAGTAGTACTGGTGGGGCCCTCCAACACCTACCTCAGTCTCAGTTCAACAGGATGCATTTCAGTAGTCTAATGTCACCGTTTAAGATCAAAGATCAAACATACCTAACACACTAGTAATAGGCGACTCTATAGTCAGGTACACTGATGTCCGACTCACTAGGCTGGACAAGGAGAAGGTTACTGTTAGCTGCCTATCGGGAGCCAGAATCCGCCACATAACACAAACACTCAGGTCACTCCAGAACAAGTACAAATATGACTCTGTCATTGTTTATGTTGGTGTGAATGACCTGAGATGTACCTCCCTGGACTACATGAAAAGAGACATGGAAGAGCTCTTTTATCACGTAGCCCAGGCGGGTATGACCCTGACCCAGAGTAGCATCCTGCCCTCACCAAGAATGATACCGCAGTAAAAAGAAAAAACTGATCAGTTTCAACAATTGGTTAAGCTTCTGGTGTAATTCAAAGGGGATCCAGTGACTGTCAGCCTGGGACGACATGCTCAACAAGCCTCATTGCTTCACAAGAGATGGCTTGCACCTGTAACCCATAGGCTTTCGAATACTGGCCAAGGCTCTTGCTGCCCCCATAGTGCCTTTTTTAGGCAAGGCTCAAAAGTCAAACCCACCTCTGTAAACAGCACAAATAAAAAAATGAGGGTTATGCTACTGAATACCAGGAGTTTAAATCTCAAAATGCATGCGCTCAAAGCACTCCTCAGTATGGAGAAAATCAACATCTGTGCAGTAACTGAAACCTGGTTCAAGGCTCCACAGAGCACCCCAGCACTACTGGGCTACAACTCATACCACACATTTTGGCTACAGAACATGGACCAAAACACAAAAGGAGGGGGTTATCCATATTCATCAAGGATACCTACACCTACAGGTTACTGGTGCAGCATGATACCTCTGAGATCATCCATGTGCAACTAACATTGGGCAAATCTGCAATGCAAATTGTGGCCTGCTACAGATCACCCTCCATGACTCAGGACCACCACTCCACCTTTCTGGAGACATGGGAAAACATGAATGTCCTACCAAACACCCTGATATTGGGCAATTTCAATTACTCTACCATTAACTGGGAAAACTACTCAAGTACAAACTCCCAGGTCCAGCACTTCCTGAAATTTATCAACTCAAATGCCCTGGATCAGCTGGTA